>NC_047592.1:26211277-26545027 GCF_011004845.1 Esox lucius | reverse complement strand
TGTTCAAATATAATGTAATAATGCACTCTCCCTTTCCAAACCCTCTTATTATCTTAAAGGCAACTTTTAGCAACATAAAAACCAGCAGATAGTTTCAGTACTGAAACAGAATGTTTTAATGTTTGTAGGTGGTTCTTGACAGTTACGCGGTCACATCCTACAAACCTCTGAGATACCTCTAAATTTACCTCGACCCTGATCTCTCTTTTGATGAACATAAAATACAGTTGATCAGGAGCGGTTTTTTTCTGTCATCGGAAAATTAAAAAAATCTGACACTTTTTATCAAAAAATGATGCAGAAAAGCTAATCCATGCTTTTGTTTCTTCAAGATTAGCCTATTACAATGCTCATCTCTCCAGTTATCCCGATAAGACAATAAATTAAATCAGTGCTAAAGACAGCTGTTAGAATCGTAACTAGAACAACAACAAAAAAAGTATCAAATTACCCCAGTGTAGCCTCGTTACAATGGCTGTCTGTTAAGACTAGGACAAGTTTTATTGTTAACCTACAAAGCACAACACGGACTTGCTCGTACCCAGTGAGCAATGCCTAGCGCGCCGGCGGCAGCAAAAATATCGTACAGCCAGCGGGCCACCAGCTTTTGCCGCTTTTCTCCTGATCTCAATTTGCATAAGCGAATTTGCATCTCAGGCGGCTTTCCACTAGCGGCCCGACTGCATTATGCTGGTGGCTAGCCGCCGAAAAATTACATGTATATGAAATTACATGTATATAGCAGTTTTGTTTATTTCACTATTAAGCTATTGACATTTAATTGTGCTTTTTAGCTTCTGATAAACATCTGACTGAAAAGAATGTAGAGCCAACTGTGCCCTCGGCTTGACAATCAGGTAAAACAAGACTATAGTTGCGCTAGCATGTTCATGTCTTCATGAAACATTTCATTTGTCTTGAATGTCATGAAATTCTCAAAATCATGTCAGACCATTTAAGTACAATATCTGATTACTGTATTACAGGAGCCATAAGGAAGAATCTTTCCAACTGGGATGCCACTGATGAGGCTGTCCAGAACCAGGTCCCCAGGTACAAGGGGCAGCTGACCGTGCAGGTGGGAGATGTCGCGGCAGTACAAGGGACCTGCCGTGAATATGAATGACATCTCCAGCACAACCAATATTGCTGCTAAGTTGCAGTGCTGTATCTTATTTTAATTTTTTTACTGCTGCTATATACAGTGTTATATATATGATTGCATTATCCTCTTAAATTATTTTTAACTCTGTGTGAATGTTCTTAATTCTGACTAGTTGTAGTGTTATGCCACCATTCATAAGCTTATTGCGCTGATGTATCTATGATATTCAATAACAATAGATTGCTGCTAGGTCATACTTATGTATATTACCATTCTAGCCCTTGTTTATTTTGTATTGTATAATGTTTATTTTGTACTTTCACATTCAAATACTGTAATTTTAAATCTGTTGCCGGACATGTTTTCTTGCACTATTTGATTTTGTTACATTTTTATTTCAATTCATTTGCACATGTTTATTTTGTATGCTTGCTGTATAATGCATGTTTTTTGTATGCATCTTGCACAATTTGAAATTAATTGTTTAGATTTTATTCAGTTCATTGTCATTTGTGATATGACCAAAATTATAATAAAGGATTATTATAAATAAAACCTAATATTGGGGCGTGAGGCATCCCGCTGGGTTTATTGCATAAAAGCGGCTAGCCGCTGTCGGGCCGCTGGTGAGTCGCTGATCAGGGTATAGAAGGCATTGTCATGAAAGCGGCCCACTGGCAGAAACGCTCAGCGGCCGCAGCAGCAAAACGCTAGTGGGCCGCCGGTGGGCCACTGGCGTGTTGCTTGCTGGGTACTTACCTCTCTGATTTGGTCAACCAATACATTCCTACACAAATGCTAAGATCACAAGTTGAAGGCCTCTTTACTAAGTCACATGGAGCTGATGTGGTTACATCAAATGCAAATCATCATCCTTTCTCCACAAATATCGTGATGAATTCCATATAATGTTTTATCTTGTAGGCAGGGCCTTGTTTCAGCTATAATTGTTGCCTAATCTAAACAATTCCTGTGTGAGAAAGGTAGGCCTATCATTGTTCTGCGAAAGATGCGTCGACTGTAGACAACTAAATCACATTTTATATGGGTCAGCTAATATTATCGTAGATATACACTGTTTTTATCAGCCATCCAAACAAACAAAATGGGAGACATTTTAAGTAGTGCTTTATTGGTCACTAATCTGGTTATGCGCACCCACCGTTGCATTTGTGATGATCACACACACACCACTGAGTCGCGCAGTTGTTATTTGGGTTCAAATGAGTGTTTTTAAACATTATATAAAATAATATTAGTATTTCGCACACCTATTCTTTTTCAGTTGAAGTGATCCAAATCATACACATTTTCAAAATCATCTGTAATCCGATTACGATATTTTAGTAATTTAATTAAAGTTGGATTAAAGTTACTGTTTTTTGTAATCCGCTACAAGTAGAGTGCAAAGTTAAATTATATAATTCTGGCAACTATTTATTATCCTCTTTCCTCTCATGTTGGGGTTGTCAATAAATGAGTGTTTGATTGGTTGACAAGATGAACCCTGTTCATTGGTCGAGATGGGCGGCAGGCACTCAAAGAGTTCAACAAATTTAAACTTTAGGCGCCTCGACCCGCAAGCAAGCGTGCACAGTATCGATCACCACTCAGTTTGCAAAACTGCTTGTATTTTGTCGCCCATGGCCCTACTCCAATTGAAAGTCTATGAGTCCTTCACCGCCACCACAGCCCATGTCCTGGTGCCTTTATACTGTAACGTTCTCTACGGACAGAATGAGTCAGAGGCACAGGAGTGGTTCTCAATCAATTTAATTGGTAACAATAACTGGCAGCTATTGGCTACTGCCTACGCCAAACCAATCTAAGAATACCTGCACACTAAAACATAATTCAGAAAGATGCTAATACAGGATTTCTATTTCACAGGTCACAGGGGCTTCACCCACAACACGAAAGGCCTTAAACTAACTAACCCCCGCCAAAACTCCCCTCAATAAAGGCTCCTACCCCAAGGTACCACCCCCCTGTGGCCAACCAGCCACCCAGAGCGCAACTCATCAGCAGGATGTCCCGCCTGCATAATTGCCCCTGCCAGGTACAGTTGATATAAAAAGTCTACCCACCCCTGTTACAATGCCAGGTTTTTGTGATGTAAAATAATGAGACAAAGATAAATAATGTCAGAACTTTTTCCACTTTTAATGTGAACTATAATGTGAACAATTCAATTGAAAAACAAACTTAAATATTTGAGTGGGTAAAATAAAAACCTTACAATAACCTGGTTGCATAAGTATGCACACCCTCTTATAACTGGAGATGTGGCTGTGTTCAGAATTAACCAATCACATTCAAACTCATGTTAAATAGAAGTCATTACACAACTGCCATCATTTAAAGTGACTCTGATTAATCACAAAAAAGTTCAGCTGTTCTCATAGGATTTTCCTGACATTTTCGTAGTTGCATCTCAGAGCAAAAGCTATGGTCCGCAGAGAGCTTCCAAAGCATCAGAGGGATCTCATTGTTGAAGGATATCAGTCAGGAGAAGGGTAAAAAATTATTTCCAAAGCATTAGATATACCATGGAACATGCTGAACACAGTCATTATCAAGTAGAGAAAATATGGCACAACAGAGACATTACCAAGAACTGCACGTTCCTCCAAAATTTATGAAAAGACGAAAACTGGTCAGGGAGTCTTCCAAGAGGTCTGCGCCAACATTAAAGGAACTGCAGGAATTTCTGGTAAGTACTGGCTGTGTGCTACATGTGACCACAATCTCCCGTATTCTTCTTATGAATGGGCTATGGGGTAGGGTGGCAAGACGGAAGCCTTTTCTTACAAAGAAAAACATCCAAGCCCGGCTGAAGTTTGCAAAAACAAACATTAAGTCCCCCAAAAGCACGTGGGAAAATGTTTTATGGTCTGATGCAGAGATGGGAAGTAACAAAGTACAAATACTTCGTTACTGTACTTAAGTAGAATTTTCAGGTATTTTTACTTTACTTTACTATTTATTTTTGTGCTGACTTCTTACTTTTACTCCTTACATTTTAAAGACAAATATCGGTACTTTCTACTCATTACATTTTACAAAAGTGTCTCGCAGTGAAAAAAATTTCACTGGAGTTACCGTTATTATTTTTCACGTCATCAATACCAAATTAAATGTAATTGGATGGGAATATGCATGGCACTACCTGCCTCCGCTGCCTGCTAGAGACTGTTCAGCACTGCAGGGCTGATTTTTACACCAAAAAGATCACGTGTTGATTCCAAGAACTTTAAAAATCAGCTTCTTTTGAAGCTAAACAAAGGTTTCTGGTAGTATTGGATTCTCTCTCTGTATCATGCGAACACATTCACACTGATACTCATGTGTACATACATACACATATACACACACACACACACACACACACACAGTACATTGATGCTAAAAAAAGGTTCTGGTTGTAATGTTAATTATGCCTTGGAAGTTATTCCACAGGTTCACTTGCGGTCTCCCTGTCCCTGAGATTTGGCTTAATCGCTGAGCTCCTGCTCTCCATGGGAAAGCCTTTTTGCTCAAGACCTTTCACCAGTGTGACTTTATGTGATTTTATAAAGAAAAGTCATCATATTTGTTTGTAAATATACTGTATCTAAAAACACACTTTTTTTCACTCACTCACTGTCCTACACACAATTATGTTATGACACGTTAAGCATTACAGATGGTGTGTATATCTGTTCTGTACATAATTACGTTATGACACGTTACACTGTACAGAAGGTCTGTATACCCTAGTTGCTCCCAAGTTCTTTAAGGGATTCAGGACAAATCCATGCACATCTACAGATTTGAAGGCATACATCACTTGCCATTTTTTTTTTGCTGGATGTCTATTTGCATATCAATAAAAAAACAATTATAGAATGCACATTGAATTTGTAATTTCTCCAACTTGTATAGCACTTCAATTGTAAAAATTGTGACCCTGACATATTACATTTATTATTATTAGCACTCCATGTTCAAAGATTTACTAGCTGTCAGTTTATTTCTAATACACTGCTGCCATCCGTTAGTTGTACTCTAAAAGTATGCAGAACTTACATGTAGATTCCTTTAAATTTTAAGGGGAAGATTAAAAAAGGAACAGGATCTGTGACTTATCACAGAATCACAATTGAATTCATATCTTGCTACTCAGTCAGAATCTTATTAACCTGGAGTCCCAGTCTCTGTCACAATAATCATATATGTGATGTTTTAGGCCTATTGACAGACATTCATTTAAAATGTAGACAATGGCATATAAAGAGCCTTTTCTCCATGTCTACTGAAGTTTCTCAGCTTGCACTCTAGTAACATTTGTGGTCCAGGTAGCTTTGCATAAAAAATGGTTGTCATTTGCAAGGCTACTTTTACTTTTATACTTTAAGTACATTTCCAAGCCTGTACTTTGTTACTTTTACTTGAGTAAATAAGTTAAATCAGTACTTCTACTTTACCAGAGTATTTGTTAGCACAAGTATCTGTACTTCTACTTAAGTACGAGAAGTGAGTACTTTTGCCATCTCTGGTCTGATGAAACCAAGTTTGACATTTTTTGCCATAATTCCAAAAGGTATGTTTGGCGCAAAAACAACACTGCACATCACCCAAAGAACACCATACCCACAGTGAATCATGGTGGTGGCAGCATCATGCTTTGGGGCTGTTTTTCTTCAGCGGAATCGGGGCCTTTATTCAGGGTGGAGGGAATTATGAACAGTTCCAAATACCAGGCAATCTTTGCACAAAACCTTCAGACGTCCGTTAGAAAGCTGAAGATGAAGAGGAAGTTCACCTTTCAGCATGACAATGACCCAAAGCACACATCCAAATCCACAAAAGCATGGCTTCACCAGAAGAAGATTAACATTTTGGAATGGCCCAGCCAGAGCCCAGACCTGAATCCAACTGAACATCTGTGGGGTGATCTGTAGAGGGCTGTGCACAGGAGATGTCCTCGCAATCTGACAGATTTGGAGCGCTTTTGCAAAGAGTGGGCAAATATTGCCACGTCAAGATGTGCCATGCTAATAGACCCAAAAAGACTGAGTGCTGTAATAAAATCAAAAGGTGCTTCAACAAAGTAATAGTTTAAGGGTGTGCACACTTATGCAACCAGGTTATTGATTTTTTGATTTTTCCCCCTCAAAGATTTCAGTTTGTTTCTCAATTGAATTGTTTATTTTATAGGTCACATTAAAGGTGGAAAAGGTTCTGACATGATTTATCTTTGTGTCATTCTTTTACATCACAAGAACCGGGCATTTTAACAGGGGTGTTTAGACTTTTTATATCCACTGTAAGGACAATGGCATTAGGGTGAAGAATTAAAAAATACATTAATAAAATATGAAGCTAAACTACTGTAAAAACTGACATATATATGGGTGGATTGATTTCCTCCCGGTTGGGCCCTGTCCGGGGCCTCCCCCGGGTAGGGCCACAGTGTCGCCGGACCCCCCCGTCTCAGTTCCAAGGTCTCACGCTGCTATACAATTGTGCTGGGGGATTGGGTCAGTTCTCCTTCCCCACTAAGTTCTCCTTCTCCACTATTAATCGTTGTTGATATGAGGAATGCATTTCCTGAATTTTCCCAGTCTCCTCCCGTTTTAAACTTTAGGAGGACATGAGGTCCTGGTCCACACCTGCGGAGTACCTGGTTTGGGGGCCCGTTGCTGTCCCTGTCTTTGTCAATCTGGTCATAATTCTGACCTAGTCTAAATTTAAATAGACTTTGGATTTAGCCCACATGCATTTATTAATTATTCCAATTGGACTCTTAATATTTCACCCGGTACAGCCAGAAGAGGACTGGTCACCTTTCTGAGCCTGGTTTCTTCCTAAAATTCGACCTTCTTAGGGAGTATTTCCTAGCCACTGAAATCCAACACTACTGTTGTTTGCTCCATGGGTTTTAAGGCCAGGTGTTTCTGTAAAAGTACTTTGTGACAACTGCTGTTGTAAAAAGGGCTTTATAAATACATTTGATTGATACATTTGATCAAATGGCAAGGCACCGGGGGTGGATGAGATCCGCCCTGAGTACCTCAAGTCTCTGGATGTTGTGGGGCTGTCTTGGTTGACACGCCTGTGCAACATCGCGTGGCGGTCGGGGACAGTGCCTCTGGGATGGCAGACCGGGGTGGTGGTCCCTCTTTTTAAGAAGGGGGACCGGAGGGTGTGTTCCAACTATAGGGGGATCACACTTCTCAGCCTCCCCGGGAAAGTCTATGCCAGGGTACTGGAGAGGAGAATACGGCCGATAGTAGAACCTCGGATTCAGGAGGAACAGTGTGGTTTTCGTCCGGGCCGTGGAACACTGGACCAGCTCTATACCCTCTACGGGGTGTTGGAGGGTTCATGGGAGTTTGCCCAACCAATCCACATGTGTTTTGTGGATTTGGAGAAGGCATTCGACTGTGTCCCTCGCGGCATCTTGTGGAGGGTGCTTGGGGAATATGGGGTCCTGGGTCCTTTGCTAAGGGCTGTCAGGTCCCTGTACAACCGAAGCAGGAGCTTGGTCCGCATTGCCGGCAGTAAGTCAGACTTGTTCCCAGTGCATGTTGGACTCCGGCAGGGCTGCCCTTTGTCACCGGTTCTGTTCATAATTTTTATGGACAGAATTTCTAGGCGCAGCCAGGGGCCGGAGGGTGTCAGGTTTGGGGACCACACAATTTCGTCTCTGCTTTTTGCAGATGATGTTGTCGTGTTGGCCCCTTCTAACCAGGACCTTCAGCATGCGCTGGGACGGTTTGCAGCCGAGTGTGAAGCGGTGGGGATGAAAATCAGTACCTCCAAATCCGAGGCCATGGTCCTCAGTCGGAAAAGGGTGGCTTGCCCGCTTCAGGTTGGTGGAGAGTGCCTGCCTCAAGTGGAGGAGTTTAAGTATCTAGGGGTCTTGTTCACGAGTGAGGGAAGGATGGAACGGGAGATTGACAGACGGATCGGTGCAGCTTCTGCAGTAATGCAGTCGATGTATCGGTCTGTCGTGGTGAAGAAAGAGCTGAGCCGCAAGGCGAAGCTCTCGATTTACCAGTCAATCTACGTTCCTACTCTCACCTATGGTCATGAGCTTTGGGTCATGACCGAAAGGACAAGATCCCGGATACAGGCGGCCGAAATGAGCTTTCTCCGCAGGGTGGCCGGGCGATCCCTTAGAGATAGGGTGAGAAGCTCGGTCACCCGGGAGGAGCTCAGAGTAGAGCCCCTGCTCCTCCACATCGAGAGGGGTCAGCTGAGGTGGCTTGGGCATCTTTTTCGGATGCCTCCGGAACGCCTTCCTGGGAAGGTGTTCCGGTCCCGTCCCACCGGGAGGAGACCCCGGGGAAGACCTAGGACTCGCTGGAGGGACTATGTCTCCCGGCTGGCCTGGGAACGCCTCGGTGTCCCCCCGGAAGAGCTAGAGGAAGTGTCTGGGGAGAGGGAAGTCTGGGCATCCCTGCTTAGACTGCTGCCCCCGCGACCCGGCCCCGGATAAGCGGAAGAAGATGGTATGGTATGATACATTTGATTGATATACTTCTGTATAACTGCAGATTTTCAGTCATATTTAAATTATTTTGAAAAAAGAGTTAACCGATCAGATATTTTGCACAAGATATAAATGTTGTAAAATCAGCCAGAGTAACCTATCTAAAAATGTGTGTCATGTTTGAAATGATTGAGCTAATGTCTCATGGTATCTATGACATTAAATTATGCAATGACAGATACACACCACAGATGTACAGATGTTTTGTGGCATAATATATGGTCATATAGCAAAAATGAACAATGAGCGCAAGTGAACAATAACCTTTCCTCTAACATTGCAGACTGCAAAGATTTCTAGAAAACTTGTAGGCTGCTGATTTTTGACTTGACATTAAAACAAAAAAGCTTAAATCCTGCAAGTGTTCTGATAGACTCAGACCTCACATTTAACAGTAATATCAAAGCGGTCACAAAAACAGCATTCTATCATCTAAAACATATAGCCAGAATCAAAGGCTTGGTGTCCCAAAAAGACCAAGAGAAGCTCATCCATGCTTTTATCTCTAGTAGGGTTGACTACTGTAATGGCATCTTAGCTGGACTCCCGAAAAAGACTGTAAAACAACTGCAGCTCATTCAGAATGCTGCTGCTAGAATGTTAACCAGGACCAAGAGAACAGAGCACATCACTCCGGTTCTTAAATCTTTGCATTGGCTTCCAATCAGTTACAGAATAGATTTCAGAGTGGTGCTTTTAGTTTATAAATCTCTGAATGGTTTAGGACCCAAATACATTTCTGATATGTTTGAAGAATATAAACCAAGCAGGGCTCTTAGATCCATGAACACAAGTCAGCTAGTAGAGCCCAGAGTCCAAACTAAACATGGAGGAGCTGCATTTAGCACTTATGCTGTACACAACTGGAATAAACTATAAGAAGATCTTAGACTTGCTCCAAACGTATCCATTTTTAAATCCAGGTTAAAAACAATTATCTTTTCACGTGCCTATAACGGAGTACTTAAACTTAACCACACTGTTTAGCCTTATAGCTTCCTATGTTTTTATCCCATTTTTAATCTTTATATTTTTCTTATTGTATTTTTTTATTATGATGTTTTCATTTGTTTTGATGTTTTCATTTGAGTATTTGTTTTTATGTTGTTGTACTTTCATATATTTTTCTTTGTAAAGCACATTGAATTGCTTCGATGTATGAATGGTGCTATATAAATAAACGTGCTTGCCTGCTTAAGGTAAAACATTTTTTTTTAATAAATGTCCTCAAATCTCATCTGTTGGGTAGAAATTTTTGGAGTAATGACATATTTAATATATACTAAACTAAATTATAATTTGTTGTACATTTATTTAATTTTAAAAAATCATTTTATTTATTTCATATTTCTGTGGCTGATCCTTGGTGTTTAATTTATTTCTTGATTTTATAAATTGGGAAACTAAATCAATGAAATCACAAACAACTTATTCTCCTGGCAGGCAATCTTTAGCAGATCAAATTTGAGATTGCAGATGTTCTTTGCTGCTTTCAAATGAACTAATGATTATGGCTTGACAGTCCTCTGGATTGTGGCAACCGCCAGAATTATAAAAGGTTGGATAGCTAGCGTATAACAGGTGCTATCTCGCATGAAATGTGAATTACTTTTTTGGCGGAAAACATCTGTCCACTGCTTGTGCAGCATACCTATAGTATAGCTGTGGGCATAGCAATGGTGGAAAATAGCAAGCAAGCAGACACTGAGTCTGAGTTACACCTACTTGGGTGATGCCATAGGAGCAAATTGGGGACAGGAAGATCCTTACACAAAATGTTGAATAGTAGCCAGTATCCTCACTAGGAGGGCCAGAGAGATCATAACACTAAGTTTTGAATAGTTGCCAGTTGTCCTAACTACATGAGCCCATTTCATTAGCACTGTATTCTTCCATCTCTGTTTCCATTCAAACAGTATAGGCAATTTCTTAAATAGTGTTTTCAAAAGATCAGGAACTTGCAGCCAAGTGATGCTCAGCTAGTACTGATACTAATACATTTTTCAAACAAAAACTTTAGACAGTTAGTTAGTTATAATTAGCCAAGCCAAAGTGGATTAAATCAGTTAATCTGCAAAACATTTACTGTTTATTTGCTTTGGTTAAGAATCTTAATAGCAATAAGATTTTGGGGATTTGTGGTATATTACAAATATGTTACATCTGCATGCTATGACCAGCCCATCCAAAGTGTCCTGCCCAAGAAAAACAAATAAAACACACTCTGTTCCTTTTTGATTAATTAAAATAGGGGTGTATTCAAGTCATCAAACTTTCCTTTGGAAAAAATGTCTGTCTGTGTTTTGTTCTGTTTGACAAAACAGGCCCTACCTGAAGGTGTCTACATAACCTCTGTTTGTGTAAACATTTTGCAACTAAAGTGTTTCATTTGGCAGAGTGAATACACCCCAGATTTCATTGCAAAACCTTTTATTCATTCTGCTGATTCTGTTGCAACGGTTTTTATTTTTTTACTGTTTCTATTGGACAAATCCAGGTAAGTAAACATTCCATTTACTTCCATTTCCAACTGTAAAAAAAACTGAAGATGATTATGCACCAGAATTATTTAAAAAAATACATCCCTGTAATAGGTTAAAGAAAATACAACGTTCCCTCCTGCTAAAATGGTCCATTTGCATTTCCTTTGTTGCAGTAATGTTAAATTAATATAACTATGACTAAGAAGTCAACTGTTTTTCATAGCAAAACTATTTTGCAACAGAGATAATCGTTTTACTGCAGAATCCGTCTAATGAATAGATCAAGGGGAAATGCATTAAAAACACCTGCTGCTGTTGATTACGGTCCAGGGAAGAGTGTCAGCTGAAGTTAGTTAGTTCAGAGCGTTGTGGGGGTTCCTACAGTCTAATGATTGTTGCCATGGCCGAACCGCGAAGAGTTCAGTTGACAACTCTGTCCAGTAATGTCCCCCTGCAGTCAATCGTGGTGGTTAAACCTGTGTTAGCCCCTAAAGACGCGTCAGTCACTGATACACCTGTTGAGGCCTCGTTATCCCAGGGCAGTCCAACTAAACAACCGGCTAAGACGGAGCGCTTTGTCCTTACGTTGTTTGAACCCGACCAACATAGTTGTCCTGAGTTCTACTACGCAGAACTTGTTAACCAAAAGGTGAGAAATAAATGCAGTTAGATTTCAAGCTCTCCTAATCAACTAAATATATAAAAATGTAACTTTTATATATTCATGTATTTTTATTGGAACTGTCAAAGTTACGCGTGCGATTAATTTAAAATACTTTATGCCGTGATTTATTTATTTATTGTCGCAGTTAACGCATTTTACATATTGTTTTGCCTCGGCGCCATCCAAGAAGAGCTTGTCTTTAGCGGGAGCTAATAGGATCGAGCTACTATCACGCATTTATTGTTTACCAGTCACTTTACTGGCGGCTAACTAGACCTAAGCTCTTCACAGGCATTTTCAATACAGTATATCATTGGAGAGTTGGAATTCATGTCGTGAATCTTTTTACTCTGTACTAGTTTAACAACAACATCCTACAAAAGCGTTAGTAGGCTGCATATCCGTTTGCGCTATGGATGTGAGGAAATGGGAATCTGTTCTTGCCTCCCGCAACCCAGTCTCACTAAAAAACCCATCAAAAAGGAATGGAAGCTGTGGCTAACACTTTGCTTGTAGCATTGTAAGTTATTATTATTCTTTGCTAATCTCAGCATTAATGTTTCCACTAAAGCATATTCTCATGGTGGAATTAGCAAACAACTGCTCTGCATTAAGTACTGTACAGATGTACCCTGATTTAATGTTTGTATATAACATCTTTCATGTCTTTTCACGTAGCCTACCTCATGCATTTGGTAGAATTTGGGGAAAAATTGAATAGAGATACTTTAAGTATTTCAGGAAATCAAATGTTTATAGGCACCCAAATGAACCCCATTCTAACCACATTTCTGCCTTAACTTCAAAGGACAATACATTTACCAGCTTAGGTGTGATTCAATGGGTTAAATCCCTGCACACCATGTAGCTGACCAGATAAGAGGGGCTGATATGTGTTTTATACAGTAGCCTAAGGTAGATACTGTTAATCAAGAATAAAATATGAGATGGCAACATTCTGTTTAGATTTACACGGGTTGCATTTAGATGCAGCCGGTTATAGTGTTAAGTTATGGACTGACATTGTATGTATATTAAACAAAATTAAGGGCATTGACAACTTGAATTTATTTAATTCCAAATCAAGCACTGTCTAGTTTGCAATAAAACAAAGTATGTCTTTAACATAATGCACTGCTTTTAAAACAGAAAATTGTGTATTAAGGGCAACATTTTAACACATTCTAAAATTGATTAATCGCGATTAACTACACAAGATTATGCGATTGATCGCAATTATTTTAATCGTTTGACAGCACAAATGTTTATGAAAATCCCTCTCATAGGCCTATTTATTATTGGTTTTAAAGGACGTGATGAACTCTAATTGGCATGAACCAGTAAAACAGAACTGGAACAGATATAATTAAATATTTTACCTATATCAGTATTTTAACATTGTAATCAAACCCTCTGTTTACGTGTTTATTCAATGTTAATGCATAGTTGTACATTTTTGCTCCAGCCTCTGATATTGTAATGGTGTAATTTTGTTGGCTGAAAAATGCAGTATTTTTCCAGACGAGTGTTTCAGATGAAGATGTACCAAGCACATTTGATGGGAAGGAGAATAGAGAGAAGGATGAACTAGAAACTATTGCCAGGGCGTTCGAGGAGAAATATGTGAGTATGGTTTTGTGGTATTACTTGTTATTACAAGCTTGGCATTAAGAGACTATTTAAACATTGTGCTGTCTAAATGGAACCATGTTTCTGGCACACTGCACTGTTTTTGATTCGAGCCCTAGGTCATGTAGCATTTCGATGCATTTTCTGGGATTTACTGTGAACTGTTTAATTTTCTGTGTGTGTGGTTTATTTTGGGAGCGGGTGTGTGTTGTCTCGGTTTTTGGGATGTGTGTGTCTGGGTTATTTTTTTGGTGCTTGTCTATTTTTGGATTTGAGGATGTGTCGCTCTCCTAGGGAACTGGGAGTAAGCGTAAGAAGGATCGTGTACAGGATCTAGTTGATATTGGAGAAGGATATGACAACGAGGACTCCTTTATTGACAACTCTGAGGCAGTAAGCTCGTTCCTATTTCTGATTTGACATGGATGTATTAATTCCACCAATTGTCTTGAGGAACATTAACCAATAGAACTCATGTTTTGGTTGCTAAATGTTCCATTAGCAAACAAATTGGCTGAATGAATACACTTCCTTCTCATGTGTTTCCTTTGCATGTTGCCGTTGGCTAGTGTATCCTAGCGGTTAATTACAGGTGGTCAGAAGTGTCTTGTGTTAACGTGCGCTGTAACATTGTGGCTAATGGGAATAAACATTAACCATCTGTAAAGGTGAATAGTAAATTTGTCTTTGTATTTTATAAATTATTTCTCAATTATATACATTTCTAAAACCAATCAACAGTCAGTGCATATTAGAGATTGTCAAACTATTGATTTCAGGTATTTTTTTATATGATCCCTACTGAAACTGTACATTTACCTTTTTGTATAAGAGCTGTATTGAAGAAAAATAAAATAATCTAACATTTATGCCTTTTTGGATGTGATGGCTCGTTTTGCCAACCTCATGGCACAAGACCAATTTAAATTATAATAGACCTCTGTGGGTTTTCCTTGATAAAGAGAAACCTGTATGCCAGTCAGATCTGTCTGCAGTAAAAGGAGGCTGAGAAATGATGCATCTTAAAAACATTTCCCCCCTAATCCTTACAGAAAAAGTAACTCATTTGACAAAATTAGGTTTTAAAAAAACACAGATTTAACATTCAGACAGTGTCAGGGTATTTAATGTAAGCTTTCAACAAAGTGAAATGGTTGTCAGCAGGTGCTAAAGATGGTTAGCGTTAATGAATGTGTTGTGTTTTAGGTGGTATAGTTGCTTCGGTACATTGTGCTTATGTCCAAACATAATAATCAGTAAATACTTGTGTATACCCCAGTATGATGAATTGGTCCCAGCCTCCCTGACCACCAAGCTGGGTGGGTTCTATGTCAACTCTGGACCACTCCAGTTCCGCCAGGCCTCAGACACCGAGACAGACGATGACTTTGTGACCAAGAACAAACAGTCAAAGTCCCTGAAGGTATGCTGAACTCAATGGCTGCATACCAATTTAAATGGTGCCCTGGACTTGTGTACTTGCTTTCCAACATTGCCGGCTCTACTGAAAAGTAAATTTAATACAGAGGCAGTAGGTTGGTATGTGTGCAAGACCATTCCATTGACCAGACATGTGACTAAAATCTTCTAAGTCAGAGGTCTTTTTTTTTTATTTTATTTTTTTTCCAGAAACGCAAATTCAAGGATGGGGAAGTGAAGCCGAAAAAGAAAGCAAAGCGAATAAAGGATGGTCTCATGGAGATGGAAACCTCAAATTCATCGATGCATTGGTAGTGCAGTTAATTTGATTGACAACACTGGATTATAGATTTCCATTAAGAATTAAGCGACTCAGTCTATTGTGCTTTCTCTGTGACGGCACGCTTTCTCTGTCTCCTTAGCAGATTGAACTGCGAGATTCCTGGAACTTTCTTAAAATTTCAGGAAATCTTATTTTTAGAGCAGTGGAGTAGGACGTGTTCTTTTTAAACTTTTCCTAGACTGTTCACAGTTTCATTTTCAGTTTTCGTCTCTGATTGTCCGTGTATTGTTTGGCATCCTGTCTCTACGGCCATTATGACTACGGAGTCTATACATTTAATGTCTCTTAATTTGATGATCTTTACAAGGTGATGTGTTTACTCTCTCTTTCTGTAACCACTGTTCTCCAGTTTTCAACCAGATGATGGCACTATGTCACAGAAACCAAAAAAGAAGAAAAAGAAACCTGCTGGCCCTCTGAGTGTCACAGACATGCTTAGAAAGTTCCAGAAACAGAAAGACAAAGAGAAGCTAAAAAGACAGAAAGAGAGAGAGCAACAGAAACTCACTCTGGAACAGATACAAGCAGGATCCCCCATGACTACACTACCCATAATCCCCTTTGTTCCTGCTGATGCAGCTGGGGGTGGGGCTAACATGGCAGACCCTCTAATGAGCCTGATTGGATTGACCAACGACAGAGCTTTTTTGCAGGCTGCCAGCACAGTGGACTTTGACCTCGATCTAGATACTCTGTTGGATGCCTCTGCTGAGACTCCGGGAGTTTTAGCAGTGACCTTAGCCAATCAGAATATTAACGAAAATGCCTTGGCCCATCAGGAATTGCACGGTTTGATACTTTACAATACTTTATTGACAACACATTCCCATGAAAATGCACAATGGTAAACTGTAATAACTAGATGCAACACATGCCGTGTAATAATACCGTATATTCTGTTTCCAGGACTCGAGTCAACAGTACTTAGTGTGGGTGTTTGCGCTGAACCCTCAGCTTTCACTCTGGAGAGTGATACCCAGAAACCCCAGACCACCATCATCCCTCTCCCAAAACGTGAACCCCAAACCCAACTGAACATCGACCCTGTCCCTCAACCCCAGGACCAGATTTGCCCTGTCCCTGAGTTAATGTCCAAGTCCCAGGCCGCAAATCCACCCATCTATCCACAACCTGTCTCTGGCCCCCTGCCTCTGCCTGCTCCCCTGCCTGATGGTTTGTCTCCAGCCCTGGAAAGGAGAATTCAAGACCTGATCCTGGTATAGCATCACAGTGGTCTTTGTGTTAAGCTGTAACTGATGTTGTAGAGCATCACACAATTCATATAGTGATTGATTGGTAAATGATTGATTCATCATGTGAAATACGATTTTTACTTTAAGTGCTTTAAAATGAATTATTATTATTGTTATTATTATTAATGATTGAAGGTGTATTTGTTGCTTTTGTTTAGGCAGCTAAGGGGTTAGGAGGAGAGTCAAAACTCAAGTTCTTCACCCAAGAGGTTAACACCATCCTGCTGGAGTAGGTCATATGTTGATGGTTGTGGTTTATTTTCTGCCTTACTATCAAGTAAATTTCTTATTTAACGTGGGGGGGGGGGGGGGGGTGGTGTGTGTGTGTGTGTGTGTGTGTGTGTGGATATATATATATATATATATATATATATATACACATACACATACCTCGCACATAGAAGTTTCAGCACATGTATTCTATGTGCCCTCAGCATTGAGCTGCAGTGCAGAGATGTCAGTGGACAGGTGCGTTCTAAGGTCTACACACATCTGGCCTCTTTCCTCCCCTGCAGCAGAGAAACACTACTGAAACGGGTCAAGAAACTGCTGCTGACACAGGTGAAACACTTTGCAGTCCATCACGGAACAGCTCAAGGATCCGCTTTGGTGTTTCGTTCAAGTGCTAACCACGCCAAGCAGTGTTTCAAGTGATTCTGTGTATTTTGCATGTTTTTGTCAGGAGGAGCCCCTCCAGAGGTTGAGGGAGGCAATCGGCAGGGTAATGCCAGAACAGATCTCCCGTTACCACAATGACTGCCAAGCCCACACAGAGGCCAGGGTCGCTAAGTACATCACCACGGCAACAATCGTCAAAACAAGCGCAATACTGTTGCATCTTTTTTCTCAACTTGATATAGCCAATGTGCAACTTCGAATCATCATGCAGATTTTATGTTGATAATTGTCAGACTGCTTGCATAACTGGTCTCCCTTTGATCTGTCTGTCCCAGGATGGTGGGGGAGGGCAAGGAGCGAGAACAGAAGAACGCTGGGTCAGAGGAAGAGGGGGAGGAGAGGAGTGGCAAACGAGTGCTGGGGCCCAGGAAGCAGTTCCGGTGGACTGAAGAGATCAGGTCTGTCTGGTTTGTATTTATTTTCATTGGTTTCTTCACATGCATTCTAAAATGTTTATTCATTTAATCCAAGAGTACTTTTGCAGATGGTGAAAACTGATATAAACATGTGCTCACTGTGACCACCTTGTGTACATGCACAGGGAGTGTCTGTGCAATGTGGTTCGTGTGCGGATGGATAGATTCGAGGTGGAAAAGGGGAACCCAGTGGAGGCAGAGGAGTTTCTCAAAACCTTCCTGGACATGGAGGTCAAACCGCTGTGGCCTAAAGGGTGGATGCAGCCTAGGTGTGCACACATCTACAGGCAGAAGCAGAATTCTGTTTATTTAAGAATGCCTGTAGAAAAGATTCCATCTGACTGTTGACATTTCCATGCGACTGTTCTGAACTCAAATGTGTGCACTTTCAGGACAGTTTCCATCACTTTTTTGCAGATAAAAAGCAGTGTAATGACTTTTGTATATTTTTCAAAGAAAAATCTAGCTCTTTACAAACACTGATTTATGTAAATTAACATGCGGTGCCTATTTTGGCCTTGGCACCTATGCATATCGAAAAACAGGAGTTTTATTCAGCCATTCGTGAATCATAATGCATCAGAATAAGACCCCACAAGGAGCATCAAGCTCTTCATGCACTTTCACACTTCTTGTGAGTTAATGTTTCTTTGTATCTGTAGTCTGAAAGTGTTTGTTGTAGTGGAAGGGCCCCAGACGTATCTTATGAGTGTGTCGACGTGACTGGTAGTCTGTTAAAATAGTTTATACCTTGTGATTTATGAGATGGATCAAGACATACAAAAACTGTATCCAGAGTTGATTTGTTGTTTTTCAGGGTGCTGTTGAAGGAGAGCAGAAGAGTTTACAGCCCTGGTGCAACTCTACAGCAGTAAGTATCATCGGCATGTCATGGTGTTAGTGCTGGGCTGGAGCTAAAGCCTGCATACCTTGTAGAGGTATCACAGCCTCTGTCACACTGCTTGATCCACTGGGAGTTTTGGCTAGTACAACTTTGCTGAAAGGAGAACACTGCTCATAGACCTTCCAGAATGAGTCACTAGAGTGCCAGGAGAAAAAGGCAGCCCAGTCCTCATCCCCCTTGGTTAGGGGCAATCATAATTTGCACTGTGACCAGCATTCAAACCTGGTGACAATGGCTTTTGTATTGCAAGGTAGTGACCACTTTGCCACTCATCATTAACTGTAGAAATCTACACATTTTCTGTCCATTAAAATAACATCAAATTGATCAGAAATACAATGTAGGCATTGTTAAACGTTGTAAATGACTTGAAGCTGGAAACTGCTGACTTTCAGTGGAATATCTACAGTGGAGAGAACAAGTATTTGATAAACTGCTGATTTTGCAGGTTTTCCTACTTAAAAGCACGTAGAAGTCTATAATGTTTACCATAGGTACACTTCAACTGTGAGAGATGGAATCTAAAACATAAATCCAGAAAATCCCATTGTATGATTTTTAAATAATTTATTTGCATTTTATTGCATGACATAAGTATTTGATCACCTACCAAACAGTAAGAATTCCGGCTCTCACAGACCAGATCTTTAAGAAGCCCTCCTGTTCTCCACTCATTACCTGTATTAACTGCACCTGTTTGAACTTTTTACCTGTATAAAAGACACCTGTCCACACACTCAATCAAACAGACTCCAACCTCTCCACAATGGCCAAGACCAGGGAGCTGTGTATGGACATCAGGGATAAAAATGTAGACCTGCACAAGGCTGGGATGGGCTACATGACAATAGGCAAGCAGCTTGGTGAGAAGGCAACAACTGTTGGCGCAATTATTAGAAAATAGAAGTTGACATGGACGTCAAGATGACGGTCAATCTCCCTCGGTCTGGGGCTCCATGCAAGATCTCACCTCGTGGGGCATCAATGATCATGAAGAAGGTGAGGGATCAGTCCAGAACTACACAGCAGGACCTGGTCAATGACCTGAAGAGAGCTGGGACCACAGTCTCAAAGAAAACCATTAATAACACACTACGCCGTCATCGATTAAAATCCTGCAGCGCATGCAAGGTCCCCCTGCTCAAGCCAGCGCATGTCCAGGCCCGTCTGAAGTTTGCCAATGACCACCTGGATGATCCAGAGGAGGAATGGGAGAAGGTCATGTGATCTGAGGAGACAGAAATAGAGCTTTTTGGTCTAAACTCCACTTGCCGTGTTTGGAGGAAGAAGAAGGATGAGTACAACCCCAAGAACACCATCCCAACCGTGAAGCATGGAGGTGGAAACATCATTCTTTGGGGATGCTTTTCTGCAAAGGGGACAGGATGACTGAACCAGATTGCGGGGAGGATGGATGGAGCCATGTATCGCGAGATCTTGGACAACAACCTCCTTCCCTCAGTAAGAGCAGTGAAGATGGATAGACCCGAAACACACAGCCAGGCCAAGTAAAGAGTGTAATATGGTTTAAGGATGTCATTTGATTCCATCCAGGTCATCAGGAGGGATTACCAAATAATAATGCTCAAAAGCAAACAGATCTTAACTGCAGCTGGTAGTAAATGGCTTTGTCAGAAAGAAGCATCTCAAGGTCCTGGAGTGGCCTAGCCAGTCTCCAGACCTGAACCCAATAGAAAATCTTTGGAGGGAGCTGAAAGTCAGCGACAGCCCCGAAACCTGAAGGATCTGGAGAAGGTCTGTAGGTCAAAATCCCTGCTGCAGTGTGTGCAAACCTGGTCAAGAACTACAGGAAACGTATGATCTCTGGAATTGCAAACAAAGGTTTCTGTACCAAATATTAAGTTCTCCTTTTCTGATGTATCAAATACTTATATCATGCAATAAAATGCAAATTAATTACTTAATCATACAATGTGATTTTCTCACAGTTGGAGTACCTATGATAAAAATTACTTCTACATGCTTTGTAAGTGGGAAAACCTGCAAAATCGGCAGTGTATCAAATACTTGTTCTCCCCACTGTACATAGGCATACAGAGGCCCATTATCAGCAACCATCACACCAGTCTTCCAATAGCACGTTGTTTGCTAAATCCTTTTGTGATTGTTAGCACTGCTGAATGATTGTGCTGATTTTGAGAAGCAATAAAACTGGCCTTGTTTATTTATTTATTTTTTAGACTAGTTGAGTATCTAGAGCATCAGTGTTTGTGGTTTTGATTACAGGCTCAATGTCCAGAAACACAGATCTTGTTCTGAGAAATGAATGCTATTCCATGTGAGAAATTGCCAAGAAACTGAAGCAAACTTAATGTGCCATTGGAACACCGGCATGATGGTTGCTGATAATGGGCCTATGTAGATACTACATTAAAAAGCTGCCATTTGCAGCTACAATAGTCATTAACAACATTAAGTGCCTACACTGCTTCTGATCAATTTGATACTTAATGGACAAAAAATTGCTTTTCTTTTGAAACCAAACTTTTGAACGGTACTGTATGTATTAAAGTAATGTTAAGAAGGGAATCTGTTCAAGAGTAAATCAACGTTGAATGGTGAATGCAATGGGAAGGAAAAGGGCTAGTTTCACTGAAATGTTCTGTTTCACAGGGCAAAGAGGAAGGTGAAGTCAGAGAAAAGACAGTCTTCACTGGATGGAGCTCCAATTACTCCAGGGACTTCCAACGTGCTTGTTGATCCCCAGGCTTTCCTGGGAGCTCAGCCTGAGAACGGATCACCTCAACTGAGCTCAGGCATGTCAACGCTGGCAACACATCTGGATGATACTGCAGAACATGGTGCTGTGGAGAAAGAGCTAAATTTGCTGGGAGTGGAGGAAAGGAGCGGGTCCAGTGTCAACACAAAAGCTCAGTCAGCGACCGTTAACACGCATCCAGATTCTCCCTTGAACATGCTAGCTGACCAAGCGCTGGCACAGGGCCAGCTCTCCAATAACTACATTTCCCAAGAGCACCTTGCAGTGACTTCAGACTTGTCACTCCAGAACATCTCTCCACCACCACAAAAGAAAAAGAAACCGGTAACAACTATATTTCGACTGACTAATCGAATTGCCACCCAGACTTTGCTTCTGTCCCATAATTGTATCTGAGCGCACATGCAGCACTATTGCGGTCATAGCTGCCCCCCCCCCCCCATCAGAGTTGGTAAATTGTGAAAGTGCATACTGGGACATACAAAGCCATTTTACTACCTGCTGCAGTTAAGAACTGTTGGCTTTTGAGCATTATTATTTGGTAATCCCTCCTGATGAACTGGATGGAATCAAATGACATCCTTAAACCATACTACATCTCACCTGTTGACTACTTCAAAATGGCCCATGCTAAAACAGTCTTTTGGCCTAGTCTTCTATCCGTGTCTTTAGTACTGCACTATGAATAGAATGTAGTGCCATATGTATTTTAATTTTTTTGCAGTGTTCTGAAGTGTCATCAGGATTTGTTCCTGGACACAAACCCACTCTGGGAAATAAGGCTGGTCTTCCTGGGATCCCTCTGTTGCATGCCCTGGGCTTTCCAATCACTTCCTTTGGACCGGGAATGCAGACCCAGCTGCAGCATTCCAAAGATGCCCCAGTCACCAGCCCTACATCCGGAACGTTCCTCCATGGACTCTCACAGTAAGTGTACAGTGGATTTAAAATGTACTCACCCCTGTTAAAATGCCAGGTTCTTGTGATGGAAAACAATGAGTTAAAGATATCATGTCAGAACTTTTTCCATCTTTTATGTGACATATAATATAAATGAAAAAATAAAGAACTCACAATAACCTGGTTGCATAAGTTGTGCACACCCTTAAACTAATACTTTGTTGAAGCACCTTTTGCTTTTATTACAGCACTTAGTCTTTTTGCCCACTCTTCTTTGCAAAAGCGCTCCTAATCTGTCTGATTGCGAGGACATCTCCTGTGCACTGCCCATTTCAGATCACCCCACAGATGTTCAGTTGGATTCAGGTCTGGGCTCTGGCTGGGCCATTCCAAAACGTTAATCTTGTTATGGTGAAGCCCTGCTTTTTTGGATTTGGATGTGTGCTTTGGGTTGTTGTTGTGCTGAAAGGTGAACTTCCTCTTCATCTTCAGTTTCCTAACGGACGCCTGAAGGTTTTGTGCCAAAATTGCCAGGTATTTGGAACTGTTCATAATTCCCTCCACCCTGACTAAGGCCCTGTTTCCAGCTGAAGAAAAACAGTCCCAAAGCATGATGCTGCCACCACCATGATTCACTGTGGGTATGGTGTTCTTTGGCTGATGTGCAGTGTTTTTGCATCAAACATACATTTTGGAATTATGGTTGAACCTCAGAACATAACACATTTTCCCAGGTGCTTTTGGGGGACTGGACATTTGTTTTTGCAGATTTCAGCCGGGCTTGGATGTTTTTCTTTGTAAGAAAAGGCTTCCGTCTTGCCACCCTACCCTATAGCCCATTCATATGACGAATACGGGAGATTGTCACATGTAGCACACAGCCAGTACTTGCCAGAAATTCCTGCATTTCTTTTAATGTTGGTGTAGGCCTCTTGAAAGCCACCCTGGCCAGTTTTTGTCTCGTCTTTCCACCATTTTTGGAGCGACGTCCAGTTCTTGTTAATGTCTCTGTTGTGCCATATTTTCTCCACTTGATGATGGTCACTTTAAATGATGGCAGGTGTGTAATGACTTCTATTTAACATGAGTGTGAATGTGATTGGTTGATTCTGAACACAGACATATCCCCAGTTATAAGAGGGTGTGCACACTTATGCAACCATGTTATTGTAAGGTTTTAATTTTTCCCCCTCAAAGATTTTTGTTTTTCAACTGAATTGTTCACATTATAGGTCACATTAAAAGTGGAAGGTTCTGACATGATTTATCTTTGTCATTATTTTATATCAGGAAAAACCTGGCTTTTTAACAGGGGTGTGTAGACTTTTCATATCCACTGTATGTGTTTGTGGCCAAATAAAAGACAAATGTACTTTTTAGATGCCTTAGGTGTTTCTCACTGTTTTGCTCTCCATCTCTACACTAATCAGTTCTCCCTCCCCCTTTATCTGTCCTCTTTCCACTTCCTGCCTTGATAATAGTATCAGTTACTGTAACTGTACCATGAGACCTGAGGGGTATCCCAGAAAACTGAATTTGTGACTTAGTGAGCTTTAACAAACCTACACGCACGGGTGATTAATGTGTTTACTTTATAAAGCACTAATAATATTAGCAACGCTCATCAAGCCTATAACAAAACGTCCCGTTGCCTATAGTATGATAGGGATGGGGAAACTGTGGCTTTCTGATCTAGTGAGGCTTGTTTCGAAAATGCTTCATTACCCATAGCTGTCCAACAAGGGACATCAGCTGGACAAAATGTAGTGACTTTTGATTTAGATCATAGGTCTTCAACCCTCTCCTGGGAATCCCCCAGACATTTGTTTAGTTTTAGCCCTGAACTAGCTCACCTGAATCAACAGGTAAGGGCTTGTTAATAAGTTGATTCAGGTGTGCTAAATCTGGGATACGTCTAATCGATGGAATAGCTGGGGGGTCCCCAGGAGCGGGTTGAAGACCTGTGATTTAGATGTATTGTGTTTAGCCCAGAGCAGTGTTTTCGAAATAAATGTAAGGATGAAAGAATCATCAAGACCATTGGAAGGGTAACCTCCAATAAAGCAAGAATTTCTGGAGGATGAAATGCTGACATTTGTTCTACAAAATCGAATTATCCACAACAGGAAGAATCGAACCCGTAATTATGTGAACAGTAGTCTGGAATAGTACAGTTGCGCAACAGTAGGCCTTTTAGAATCGTTAATATGGTATTTGGCCATTAGTGCGCTGAAGGGTATTGCGTTCCGTTTTTTGAAAGAACTTGGTCAAACGAAACTTAGGATGTCATCGTTCGATATTATACTAATATTTCAGTTTTAGTCGCATTCATATAACGGATGTATATAGCAATTTGAAATGTAAGAACTGAATATTAAAAAACGTTGTGATATTTAAAATATTTGGGTATAGGCCTACCCACGTCTCCAGGCACCACACCACTGCTTTTGCCTGTGCTTAAATAATGGGATGATGCCTTTTCAGAATTCTTGATTTCATCTGGAAGTCCATCATAGAAAAAAAAACAGAACCTCGATTTCCAAAATCCTCCTTTGCATCGATGGTAGTTAAATAAGACTTTGTCAACAAAAATGTATTTTTCATTTTCTGTTTCTATTTAGTCCGTTAACTGCCACTGAAAAATAGGTATAATAGGTACGAAATGAAAACTTTCATACACATTCTCCATTGTTCTCTAATACACAATCCTATTATTAATTATTGTCTACTTCTCAAATTACCTACACTTTGACTCTCAAAGAATCGCTAACCTTCACTAAATTATTCTCTTGTATGATTATCAAATTACGGTTCAATTACGTGCTCTTAGACTCTTGACTTACTTGCTCTTTTAAATACTTTTCATTCGCATGCGTGTCTCAAAGTCCCACTGACAACTCACGAATTAATCGTATTTCATAAATGTATTCACGCAATTTCAAAACGGCCATTCCGAAAACGACACCTGTTAGGCCCGGTTGGAACTTAGAACAACATTGGTCACGTGGTGTTGTACTTTGAAACAAGCTTCTGGTACACTGCATCGCAACAGTAGAGTGCAGAAAACGTAACGGTGCTTCGGACCGTCGCGTTCATTGGTCCTAGCCAGAGGCGTTGCTAGGATCACAATACATTAGGGGCTTAGCCACCGCCCACCCCCTGGACAAAGTTAAAGATTTTGAATGTACATCCTGGACGAAAATGTGATGTACATGCTTTGCTACCTGTACATCTACATTGTCATAATGCTTGATCAAAAACATAGATTAATAGGTCAGGGGCAATTTTTATGTTTGGTCAATTTGAGATCTGGGACGCCACTGGTCCAATCCCTACAGTATGATACAATTACAATGGTATAGTAGGCCCATTGCATGGAGGAATGGTGTTTTAAATTTAAAGTGTTGATCGTGGCAACACATTCAATAGTTGGCATCTTGGCAGCCGACCCAAAGGCTACCTATAAGAACATATTGTTTTCTAAAACAGTCTACACAATCTTTGTGATCAGTAATAATATATATTGTTTCAATGTACTAAAAGTTTGCCATTTGTGTCCTTTTTTTTTTTTTGTCTTTGAGGAACTTTTTAAATGTGCACCCACAAGTTGTTGGATCAACCAGTGTGTTTCCCTTCACCTAATTATTACATTGATTTTAGGTGGCAGCCAACTGGTGGGAGTGGGATCAAACGCTGAGAGGAAATTAAACTGATCAAATCCCTGGAACAGGAATGGAGACCAGAATCAACAAAACATTTTGGGAAAATAATCATTGGAAAATCTGAATAATATAAAGGCCTATTGAGCCCAAAATCCAGATTTCTGGACCGCGATTTACTTTGGTCTAGTAACTGAATGTATTATAGTGCTCCTCACGATGGTGATTATGAAGAATGTTGTACTCATGGAATGTTCCACTTAAATGTATACTATTAAAGGGAGCTGTATTGACAGTTATAACTGTGGTAGCACTTAATGAAAAAAATAAAGCATTATAAACGTATATCATATGCTTTATTCATTAAATGTTGCACCTACCTCTTTTAATGAAAGTATTAACTCAAAGCTTTTTTTTTTTTATTTAACAAAAACTGGAGATTATTGTGGAATAACATTTGACAATTAGTCAAACTGCAACTTGAATATCCCTGAAATAAATGCTGATGAGTTTCCTTTATTAACCTGAATTGTTCACCTACCCACCTCTTTACCTCTTAGACATTTTGTTATACTACTGTTTGCTGTATATGAGACACCAAGTGTTTTAACAAATGAGCTAGTAGATCTTAACTATCCTGGGAATCAGAGGATCAAAGTCATTCATCTTAAAGATATTTTCTGTACCTTAGTGTTCTGACTGGCCCAACTCATTGGTTTCAGTGACCAATGTGATGGTTTGATGGTGTTTGCAATCTAAGTCCAAGTCCTCTGGGAGGTGTTCATATCCTTTTTGTCGAAAACTAATGTCCTTGGTGTACAGTTTGGCTAGAACAAGGACATAAGGTAACTACTGTAAGTGCTGTTACACCTTGAGCTCCATCTTTGGAACACTATGGGATATAAAAGTTTAAAGTAAATATTATTTAGAATTTCTCATGATGGGATGCTTTTTATGGATTTAAGTGGAATCACCACCATCTAGTGGTCCTAGTGTGATTTCACTGGATTTGGTTAAGAGCTGGTCTTTATCAATATTATCTTTGTTGTATTTTTACGATTAAACTCATGTCTGGTCAGAGACCGTGTAAATCAACATCAAGAAATTAGATGATGCTTGATTTGCAATAAGACCATCACAAAAAACAATCACAAAATAATAGGTTATATGAAAGATGACGAGGAATATAGCCCATACAAATGTACCACAATGTTAATTAATGTCACTACCTTATGTATTTATTCCTTTCACTTCATGCTGCATTTTTATTTCATTTGTTGTTCATGCGTTTTTAAGGTTTGAATTGCCTTTGTAATCCACTGCACCAATAAACTTAATTTTCTTGCGTAACTTATGACCGTAATATTGACTTACTTGGAGATCATAAATGGTCATTATAATTTTGGTGGCTGGCATCTTGATTAGCTAATAGGTCGTAAATTGACTAGTGTGAGTATAAATAAACCAGTGGTTATGAGTCAAGCAGTTACCCTAATAATGGCAGAGCTTGCTCTTCTATAGCAGTTGTTCTAAATGTGGGGATCACAAACCGTTTTTGTGTTGCAAAAAGGATTTCTAGAATAGATGAATTAATATAAGTGCTATTTTTAATAAACCTGAAAAATGCTATACTATATATAAGGAGGAATACAACTAAAATATGCTAAATATGTAAATTGTAATATTTCTTAATTTACGTCATGTCACAGAACAAAAACTGGTCGGTTGAAACTGTTGCGTGGGTTAACATCTACAGAAGCACACGTAAACAGTTCTTGCTTTGTGCACACTTTAAGTTACCTAGCAAAAATAGGCCTACATTGCCTAAAACACTTATCGGTGCCTATGTGTAGCGCTACAAACGAGAAGACATTACAAGGTTGGCAAAAATATGCAAGAGTCAGAGCTCTGCTTTGTCAGACATCACGAAACAGTTTATAAAGCAGCAAAGAACACCAAATGATTGTCTTCATTTCTGTGGTTGGCACACAAACATGACCATAATCCCCAAAAACATTCCAAAGGTTAACACTGTACATAAATTACAAGATGGCACAAAAAAACTTGCTTTATTGATTACAAAAACCAAACATTAACAAAATTAACAGCCGCAAATCATGCTGGGATATTGATAATAAAAAAGAAATACTCCTTATTTATACAGTTTATATTTGTAAACCGCGAGACAGTCTGTGGAAAAACAGATATTTCCTGTTTCCTCATAACAGACTTTTCCAGTTTTTTTCTAATTCAAGGTTTTATATGTAATAAAAAAAAGTATTTTACTGTCATTGTGAAATACAGAAAATTTCATGTAAAATGTAAAGTAAATTACCGTAAAAAACATTTATTTTCTACAGTGTACAGCTGCCAAACAAATACCCTAAAATTAAAATAAAATATCCTAATTCAAATAAAGGGTTTTCCTTAAAGGTTTTGCAGAGAAATTTATTTTACAGATTTTTCCTAAATGATTACAATCAAACACCTTAAAAAGTGTTAACACGTGCTCAAGATTGTAAAATAAAAATTTTGTAAAACAATAAATAATCTAAAACTACGGTACAAAACCGATTAAAATCATCTCAAACTCTAACTTGCAGTGATTGTGTTTAGATGTAGTCTTTAAATATTTCAAGTAATTTTAAAAACCCGTAGAAGTACAATCTAAAATAAAATATTTAATGATTCCGGTTTTGTGGAATTACAATACAATAAATCAATTGAATATTTAAACTACTGAATTCTACACAATTCTCATAAAATATAAGCTTTAAGATTACTTTGCAGTATCGTCAACTGAAAACATACTGAAGAAATCTAAAAGAAATTGATACATTTACAAAATGTTCACAGTTTCAATTAAAGTGCAGTTGGAAATTTTATTACAAATAAAATAAAGTCAAAACATAGCACAAAAGGTCAATTAATCTGTACCAGAAATTACCGCGCAATGTAGCAGATAAAGCTAATAATCCAAAAATGCCACTAATCAGCTGGATCCTTTCTTGGTGCATCTAGGGGGGAAAAGAAAAAATAAGGACACACTAAGATTAACTGAAAAGTCAATGTAGGATTTCATTTTTTACCATTTCTTTAAACAAGCTTAAACTTTATTGAAATTGTCTTTACTGACATTTGCCATTATTAGACATTCTGGAAATGTGAACAGAGTACTATCAGCTTTGAGTGCCACTTATTAAATGTTTACTGGTTTAAATATACTTCAAATGCATGTCAGCACTCTCGTCAGAAAAATGTGAATCACCAAAAGAAGGAAGATGTGGATTCACAACATTGGACAATAGTCACAAATGTATCATAGCAAGGTAAATGAAAAAAAATCTATTCATACAGCAAAATCAAATAAACCATCTAATAACTTTATTAACTGCAGCTGTGCTTACACTGCTATGACATGTCTGAGGGTCATGAGGGTCTTTCCCTCAATGTTCTCCCGAGAATTAAATAAAGGATTGATGATGACATGTCTTTGAAAAGTGTCTATTCCCTTCAGTGTGCTAACTCAGAGGATGGAAGACAAGTTACTGAGTTTTTCTTTCTATTGCCAATGTTTTAAATGTACTTTGGTGAGGTCATTAAAGTACTTAAGATATCATATTTAATACTACATATACTGATCACAAGTAGTTAAAATAAACTTATCTCATATACTGCAGTTGATACTTACTAGTGATGGACTGGTCTCTCTGTTGGGTGCCTGTTGTCCCCCGTAAACCTTGTTCCAATGCTTGATCTAAAATGTAAGCTAGTTTCTTATCATTAGCAGTTACTGTATCAGTGATTGCAAAGGGAATGTAAAAATTACTCAGAAACAGGCAGCCTCACATAACAGGTTTGAGCCAAATATAACACCTCGCCAAGACGAGCACAAGTTGTATCATATATTTCTGTGTAGTAATAGGAAATATTTGTAAAACACAAAATATTTTTTTTTATAACCTGTGTCTTAATTGTATTGATGGACATGACAATGACTTGTCCAGATCATATTTTACTCACATGACTAACAGCCTGATAGTTAACATCTTTTGGTGCCATGTTAACTGAGTGTTTTATCAAGTCCATTTTAATTCAGCCATCAAATGTACAGATGCTGGTCATAAAATTTGAATATCATCAAAAAGTTGATTTATTTCAGTAATTCCATTCAAAAAGTGAAACTTGTATATTATATTCATTCATTACACACAGACTGATATATTTCAAATGTTTATTTATTTTAATTGTGATGATAATAACTGACAACTAATGAAAATCCCAAATTCAGTATCTCAGAAAATGTTTATATTTTTAGAAATGTTGGCCAACTGAAAAGTATGAACATAAAAAGTATGAGCATGTACAGCACTCAATACTTAGTTGGGGCTCCTTTTGCCTGAATTACTGCAGCAATCCGGCGTGGCATGGAGTCGTTCAGTCTGTGGCACTGCTCAGGTGTTATGAGAGCCCAGGTCGCTCTGATAGTGGCCTTCAGCTCTTCTGCATTGTTGGGTCTGGCATATCGCATCTTCCTCTTCACAATACCCCATAGATTTTCTATAGGGTTAAGGTCAGGCAAGTTTGCTGGCCAATTAAGAACAGGGATACCATGGTCCTTAAACCAGGTACTGGTAGCTTTTTGCACTGTGTGCAGGTGCCAAGTCCTGTTGGAAAATGAAATCTGCATCTCCATAAAGTTGGTCAGCAGCAGGAAGCATGAAGTGCTCTAAAACTTCCTGGTAGATGGCTGCGTTGACCTTGGACCTCAGAAAACACAGTGGACCAACACCAGCAGATGACATGGCACCCCAAACCATCACTGACTGTGGAAACTTTACACTGGACTTCAAGCAACATGGATTCTGTGCCTCTCCTCTCTTCCTCCAGATTCTGGGACCTTGATTTCCAAAGGAAATGCAAAATGTACTTTCATCAGAGAACATAACTCAGCAGCAGTCCAGTCCTTTTTGTCTTTAGCCCAGGTGAGACGCTTCTGACGCTGTGTCTTGTTCAAGAGTGGCTTGACACAAGGAATGCGAACAGCTGAAAACCATGTCTTGCATATGTCTGTGCATGGTGGTTCTTGAAGCACTGACTCCAGCTGCAGTCCACTCTTTGTGAATCTCTCCCACATTTTTGAATGGGTTTTGTTTCACAATCCTCTCCAGGGTGCGGTTATCCCTATTGCTTGTACACTTTTTTCTACAACATCTTTTCCTTCCCTTCGCCTCTCTATTAATGTGCTTGGACACAGAGCTCTGTGAACAGCCAGCCTCTTTAACAATGACCTTTTGTGTGTTGCCCTGCTTGTGCAAGGTGTCAATGGTCGTCTTTTGGACAACTGTCAAGTCAGCAGTCTTCCCCATGATTGTGTTGCCTACAGAACTACACTCACCTAAAGGATTATTAGGAACACCATACTAATACTGTGTTTGACCCCCTTTGGCCTTCAGAACTGCCTTAATTCTACATGGCATTGATTCAACAAGGTGCTGAAAGCATTCTTTAGAAATGTTGGCCTATATTGATAGGATAGCATCTTGCAGTTGACGGAGATTTGTGGGATGCACATCCAGGGCACGAAGTTCCCGTTCTACCACATCCCAAAGATGCTCTATTGGGTTGAGATCTGGTGACTGTGAGGGCCATTTCAGTACAGTGAACTCATTGTCATGTTCAAGAAACCCATTTGAAATGATTCGAGCTTTGTGACATGGTGCATTATCCTGCTGGAAGTAGCCATCAGAAGATGGGTACATGGTGGTCATAAAGGGATGGACATGGTCAGAAACAATGCTCAGGTAGGCCGTGGCATTTAAACAATGCCCAATTGGCACTAAGGGGCCTAAAGTGTGCCAAGAAAACATCCCCCACACCATTACACCACCACCAACAGCCTGCACAGTGGTAACAAGGCATGATGGATCCATGTTCTCATTCTGTTTACGCCAAATTCGGACTCTACCATCTGAATGTCTCAAAAGAAATCGAGACTCATCAGACCAGGCAACATTCTTCTAGTCTTCAACTGTCCAATTTTGGTGAGCTCGTGCAAATTGTAGCCACTTTTTCCTATTTGTAGTGGAGATGAGTGGTATCCGGACTGCCGCCTACTGGATGTTTTTCCCTTTTCACACCATTCTTTGTATACCCTAGAAATAGTTGTGCGTGAAAATCCCAGTAACTGAGCAGATTGTGAAATACTCATGCCACGCTCAAAATTGCTTAAATCACCTTTCTTTCCCATTCTGACATTCAGTTTGGAGTTCAGGAGATTGTCTTGACCAGGACCACACCCCTAAATGCATTGAAGCAACTGCCATGAGATTGGTTGATTAGATAATTGCATTAATGAGAAATTGAACAGGTGTTCCTAATAATCCTTTAGGTGAGTGTAGACTGAGAGACCCTTCAAAAGGCCTTTGCAGGTGTTTTGGGCTAAATAGCTGATAAATAGCTGGCACCAGGTGTCTTCAATATTGAACCTTTTCACAATATTCAAATTTTCTGAGATACTGAATTTGGGTTTTTCATTAGTTGTCAGTTATAATCATAAAAATGTAAAGAAATAAACACTTGAAATATATCAGGCTGCACAGTGCTGGGCTGTGAGCACAGGACTCACTAGATGACGTCGGTCCCTCATGCCACCCTCATGGAGTCTGTTTCTGACAGTTTGGGTGGAAACATTCACACCATTAGCATGCTGGAGGTAGTTAGTGGAGAGTTAATTCTGCTGGCTACTTAAAATATAATACAATTGTTGGAAAATAGCATTTCTGTTTTATTACTGTTTAAATGTAGGCTATTATATGGCTATTTAAAACATACAGCTCCGGAAACAATTAAGAGACCACTGCACTTTTATCTTTCCTTTCCAAAAAAGTTGAAAAGTTTTGAGTGAGGAACAGCAGGGTTCAATTTGCAGTGGCCTCTTAATTTTAACTTTTCTGTTTCTCACTCAAACCTTCCTTTTTCTAGAAACGAAAAAGGTGCAGTGGTCTTTTAATTTTTGTCTTGTAGTTTTTCTATATCGCAGGAATTCTGGAAAATTTTCGGTCAAATTGTCAAGTCTGATATAGAGGGCTACAGTGCTTGACACTATAGGGCCATTCTGGACCGTTCTGGTTCTTAGAATTTTAGGCAAATACAATATTGCCCCTATACAATATTAGTCACCATATGGATACTAAGTGGGTGCCCTGGTGATTTGTGCCCTGAGAAGAGCAATGACAATTGTAAAGAACTAAGACAGGTAATATGCAACAAACTAACTGTAACCAACAAACAATGGTCTAAAGCAGGGGTGTCAAACCGGTTCCACGGAGGGCCGAGTGCCTGCAGGTCTTTGGGTTTTCCTTTAAATTGGTTCCCAGGTCAGACCTGAACAACCAGGTGGGGGTAGAAATTAACCAATTAGTGAACTAATTAATCAATCAGGTACAAGGTGAGAGCGAAAACCTGCAGACACTCGGCCCTCCGTGGAACCGGTTTGACACCTGTGGTCTAAAGTCTGGTCTAAATGGCACCCTTATCCCTAATGAAAAAAATATTGAAATACTGTAATGGATAATAAGAGACGTGGACCTACCTACCCATGACAAATGTTAAGGAGGTAGTGCTTTGTATTGAAAAAAATTGCCATGGTTTTAAATATACCTGGTTAAATGTCTTTGTAACACACACATTATTATAAATGACTGGTGTGTGACCAGTCATAAACATAAAACATAAGTTGTGGAAGTGAATTACTGTGCAGAGAAGAACAAGCCATCACTAAACTCTAAAAACTATGGAAATATAAGAAAACAGTTAATGCATTTCAAAATAAGGCCACATTCCTTTTTTGGCTATTATAGCTTAATTAAATATTCTGTTACCTATTTTAGTGAAACATATTCAGCTTTATTATCTTTGTGATTACAACCAGGGTTACAACGTCTGGTGAACCACATTTATGTTATTTTTTGTCATCCCAAACAGTTTTGTTTTGTTACAGGGAGAAGTGGTTGCCACATTTTGTTGAGACAATTTGAATAATGTCTCTGCAATATATATGACAAAATACCTTTTTGGTTTTTGTTGATGTTCAAAGCTTCATCAAAACATGAATTCATCACCCAGGGGGAAACAACAAAGGGGTGCTGTTATATGAGGTGTTTTGTAACAGACATATTTTCATTGATGAACAAACACCACTTGACAATAACCAATTTTCTCTGTAAGGTAACAAAATGTACTCAGACAAGGCATAATATAAGTGTTGAATTGGTTAACTATAGAGGCAGTTCAACAGAAATATAAGTTGGATATTAAACATGTATTTAATGGAGTTGTTTAGGCGGTTCTCATGTCTTAAACATGTAAAATATGTTTTGCTTGTATGATGTGTACACTAAACACTAGGCCTAATAACAACTTCACCGTTTCACCGCACTTCCAGAAGAGTAGCGGTTTCAGGTTACAAAACAACGAGCGGATGACTGTTCACAAAGTTGATATAATTATTTCGTTTAAGTTGTCGCTTTCAGACAACCGACACAATACAGCTCTTGAGGCTGCACTTTTCCATACTCCGCGTGTCTGTCATTGGACAACCCCAGCTCAAACTCTACGGTGACTGGCTGTGAAGAATCTCTGTCAAATACTCTTTCGAATAGTTGGACTGGGAAATAACTTCTTCCTACGCGTCGGAGAAGTTTTCAACACTGGTCTGAACTTTGAGCCCTCCCTCTCTCTCGCTATGTGTCGCCTTCTGTTCGGTTGTTGCATGGAATGGCAGTCAGGTTAGTGATGGAGGTTTGGAGTTCTACAGCACCGGTTGAAAAGTGACTCCGTTCACTTTGTTAGATTGGTTACCGCTAGGATAATAACGGTAAAACACATCTAGGATGGAGACGGTTGAGCAGCTTGTCTCGTTTAACCATATCCAAATACAGCTAAGTGGAGGCTCGCCTTGGGGGTTTACGCTGAAAGGAGGTCTTGAGCACGGAGAACCGCTTATCATCACTAAAGTGAGTCGTGATTTGATTTTCAGAACTCTCCCACGCGATCTCTTCTTGTGGGATACTATTATCCCACTAGAAGGGATAATGTGGTTCTTGGACGATGGGCCTACATCCTTGAACCAAAATGCAATATGTAATTGCTAGGTTGCATTTCGTCTGTCTACATGTTCAGTCTACATATCCAGTGTGTACTTCTACATAACTGGAAAGTTTGTTGTAACTTAATTGAAGCACTTATAGTTATAGAGCTGGGGTGTATGAAGAAACACGATTGCTGTAATCACTGATACATAAAACGATAAATTAATAACATGAATGTGCACTACCAGTTATTTTTCAGCATAACTGAACCTTGAAAATGCAATTATTATGCTTCTAAATGGTTTTACTCAAATGTCCAGTTAGCAATAGCAAACATGAGCAGACGTAACCTATTCAATTTAGAACTTCACATTCCTTGGCGAAGGCTACTTGTTGTTTTTTGCTTATCAGCTTTGTTAAACAACTTTGTTTATTATCATGGAAAACAATAGTCACCAATTTAGTCACACCTCACAGATATTTAGAAACAAAAGAGATACTATTGTGGTAATCTCTAAGATAATATGCTAAGCTCTTACCTTTAGGCAATGCATTCTAACAAGTTTTTTGTGAATAGTTAACCAAAGTCAATCTGGATCATGCTGGCCTCGCCAGAATGACCGTTTTGTCTTTAGATCTATGTTAGCGATTGTGTGTGCATGTGTGAAACTAAATACACATGCTCAGTAGCTGGCAGACTACCCTGTTGTTTCCATACCAGTAGCCCTACAAATGACATCCAAATTCATGCATTTATTTTTACCCTGGTCTATACAGGACTTTTTTTTTAATGGTTGTGGACTATGTAGTACAAATGGTGGAAGTGTTTTCTGCTGTGATTTTACACACGGTTGAGTGTTAGTGAGTGAAATGTGCTGTTCTGCTTCAGGTCCCTTGTTTTGATAATGTAACTTTTCCTCTGGTTGCTCATGGTATCACTGTGTGGAGTGTGTTCCATATATCCTCATGTCTGCATGTCTCCTTCCAATGATCATTCACTCTCTCTGTCTCTCTAAATGAATTATTGTGAAAGGTGACCTGGGAAATGTTGATTTATATTCATTTAATTTAAACACCTTGTGGTGTAGGCTTCTTTGCTCAAATGGAAACACACATGCACACTGCAATGGGAGACGTTCCTCAGGACATAAACAGACCTAAAAATCTATTTCTCTCTAACCCAGACACATCTCTCTCACCTAAAAGGCATCAGCCAGTTACTCCTCTTACAGAGCATGGGAGGGTGGAATGACAATGTGTATATGTAACTTTACTTACCTCTGCCTGTTGGCAATGAATGATTGTGGTCGGTAGTAGACATGTAGCCACATAGGAACAGATAGGATTGGAATGGAATAGTGTAATGTGTTTGAGAGTCAAGGCATGCAGAAGATGTTATGTCCATCACATGTGTAGCATTCACTAATCATTTAGACCAATCGGGTCAAAGTTTAGTTTCCTGTGTGTGTGTGTGTGTGTGTGTGTTTGTGTTCCCACCATCCCCACCAACACCCCAGATGTTTCACTGTGCTGAGTTTCATTCCAGTCAAAGTGTTGATTTATTTTTCTAAAATGTTGAGGAGAGGACGCATCCTCCAGGGAACACATTCCCAGACTCACCCATCAGAGTCGTGTGTGTGTGTGTGTGTGTGTGTGTGTGTGTGTGTGTGTGTGTGTGTAGGTATAAAGGGGGATCACAGAGGGGGGAGGTGAGGGGGAGAGACCAAATGACCACAGATGGACAGCTCCCATTGGTGGACATTCTTAGAAAGTGGAGCTTGTTGTTATTAGACTGACCATTTGTCCTTACTGATAACACAGATGACCCTTTCCCTCCACCTCCCCTGTGGTATTGTAACAAAGAAGATTGTGTCTCTTTGTCTCTCAATAATAGAATTTCAATTCAATTTAAAAGTTTTTTTTTGGGATCTGAATTATATTGTGATTGTGCAGTAAACATTACACTCACAAACATTTGAAGATGTTATACTGTACTCCTGTTAGAGGTGAAATGGCGCTGTTTGATCAGATAGGAACAAATTCTCTGTCTAGGCTAGCTAGCTAATACCTATACAAAAGATTTTGACCATGCTGTGAATTATTTGCAGAATGTGTGCTCTCAGTGAGCCACTTAGTCATAGACCGGGTCAAGGTGGCCAGGAAGAGGGGTACAGAGTCTTTAGATATGTGAAAAGGGAGCAGATGAGGGGCAAATATGTGAACCTTTGGAGACAACCAGACTGCTAATTTCAAATACACGCATAAATAGCCTCTGCAGTCAAACTGGCTTGTTACTGTGATAAAATCCTCCCACCTCAGAATTCCTGTCTACAGCAATAACCGTTTTAGATGCACATGCCGACAAGAATAAGGGATTTATGTTTGTCTCTATTTAAAGGGACCATGTAAACATTGCAGAATTAATGCTACATATACAGGACCAGTCAAAAGTTTGGACACACCTACTCATTTTAGGGTATTTTTTTAGTATATTCCACATTGTAGAATAATAGTGAAGACATCAAAACTTTTAAATAACACAAGTGGATTCATGTAGCAACCAAAAAAGGGTTAAACAGATCAAAATACATATCATATTGTAAATTCTTCATGGAAGCCGACCTTTACCTTGATGACAAGTTAGTACACTCTTTGCAGTCTCTCAACAAACTTCATAAGGTAGTCCCCTAGAATGCATTTCAATTAAAAGGTGTGCCTTGTTAATTTATGGAATTTTAGGGAATTGATTTCCCTTTTATTGCATTTTGTCACAACACAACTGAACCATGAGGACCCCCACAAGAAAGGAAGACCCATAATTACCTGTGCTGCAGAGATTAAGTTAATTCAAGTAACCAACCTCAGAAATTAACAATTAACTGCACCTCAGATTGCACCTGAATAAAATGCTTCACAGACATCTGTTCTGAGGAGGCTGTGTGAATCAGACCTTCATGGTCGAATTTCTGCAAAGAAAACACTACTGAAGGACACCAATAAGGAGAGGCTGGAAAACGTCCTTTGTTCTGAAGTGCCCAAATTTGAGATTTTTTGTTTCTAACCATCATGTGAGAGACAGAGTGGGTGAACAGATCATCTCTGCATGTATGGTTCCCACCATGAAGCATGCAGGAGGATATGTGATGGTGTGGGAGTGCTTTGCTACTCCCACTTGTGATTTGTTTAGAATTCAAAGCAGTCTCATCCAGCATGGCTACCACACGCATTCTGTAGTGATACACAATCCCATTCCAGGTGACTACCTCAGGTAGCTGTTTGCGAGAATGCCAGGAGCGGGCTTTGGGAACACTTAGTGAAAATGGAGGAAAACACAAACATCAATCCCTTCCAATCCCTACTTCTCTTCCTAACTTCATCCCTATCTCCTACTGAAGCCTCCTCCTATATTCCAGGCTTATTCCTCTAACCCCTTGAGAATCTTGTTCTGTGGTTAGAAAAATATCTCACTCCTTAACCCTCCACCTCCTCCCTCGCTGTCTTCCCTCTCTGCTTTGTCTGCTTCTTTCAAGAGAAGGTTGATAATATCCATACCTCATTCACTCAGCATTGTGGGCCTAATGGTCACTCAAACGCCAAACTGGTCCACGCATTTAACGCTTTCCCCACCCTTACCAGATGTACTGCAGCTAGTAATGGCTGGCTGCCTAATATCATGCCCTCTTGACCCTATTCCCTACTCCCTTTTCTAGACCATCTCAGGAAAACTTCTCCCGTTCTTCACCTCCCTCATCAACTCATAGCTCAGCACTGGTTGAGTCCCTGCGAACGTCAAGATGGTCAGAGTTGCTCCCCTCTTAAACAAACCAGTATTTGTCCCCTCGGATGGCAAAAACTACAGGCCTGTGCCCCTGCTGTCTTTACTTTCCATGACACTCAAGAGCGCTGTCTGCACCCAACTCTCTTCTATCTCTCTCAGAACAGTCTCCTTGACCCTAACCAGTCAGATTTCAAAACGAACCACTCCACTGAGACTGCTCTCATCTATGTAACAGAAGCTCTTCGCACTGGCTCCTCTGTTCTCTTCCTCCTTGATCTATCTTCTGCCTTCGACACTGTGAACTCTACCATCTTACTTTCATCCTTTCTAACTTGTTCATCTCAGGCTTTGCATGTATTACTTGCTACCTGGCAGACCCTTCCTACCAGAAGACGTGGTGAGGATTGGTGTCTGCTGTGCAGTGTCTCATTTACTACTGGTGTTCCCTGAGGATCGGTTGTTGGGGCTCCTAGCTTGTGCAACTAAACCCCTGGAACCCATTCAGAAACCAGTGGCCCTCCTGGTGTTTCCAAGTTCTCCTATGTCACCCTGCTTCTTTACACTCTACACTGGCTTCCAGTTGATGCTCAAATCCGCTTCAAGGCTGTGGTTCTAGCCTATTTTATACAGTAACAAGAGGAGGTTCTCCTCCCTACTTTCAGGCAATGCTCAAACCCTACATCCCTACCCGGACTCTTCATTCAACCACATCTGGTCTCTTGACTGTCCCAACTCTTTTGGGGAAGTCCCATGTAGTCAAAACTCTTCGCTGTCCTAAAACCTGAATGGTGGAACGAGCTTCCATTGGAGGCTAGAATAGCAGCCTCTACCTATCTTTAAAAAACATCTGGGAAAAAAACTAACTTTTTCAGAGAGTACTTTAATAGTTCCACTGCTACCATTTCTGTTTGTTGTCTTTTGTTAACATTTTGTTTTATATTTATTATTTGTATGGTCTTCTATCCAGCACAGACAACTTTTTTTTTAAGTATTTTGATTTACTGTAAGTCCCTCTAGATAAGAGCATGTGCTAAATTACTAAATTGTAAATTCAGAGAGTCTGCAAAGCTGTCATCAAGGCCAGGGATGACTACTTGGACTAATCTATAATATAAATGTCTATTGTTTTTGTTACTAAATGTTTCCATATGTGTTATTTCATAGTTGTGATGTCTTCACTGTTATTCGGCTATAAGGAAATACCCTTGAATGAGCAGATATGATAACTAACTAACGAACACATTGTGACCATAGACCAAGGAGTCTTGTGTTTGTGTTATCATTATGAAATCAGAAAGTGCTGCTATTACTTTATAGTGGCCTATTGTTTTCATTTATTTGTGCTTCTACTTATGCAGCTTCTTAAGTCTAGGAGTCTAGTCAGGGATGGGTGTCAGAACTGTTCATTGATGCAATATTACTATGTCTCAATCTGTCCCTTCTTTTTCTTTCTCTTACTCCCGTTCTTCTGTTTCACTACCATTTATTTTACCTTCATTCCTCTCTCGCTAATTCCTCTGTCTCTCTCTCCTGTTCTTTTTCACCCTGCTCTCTTTTTCTCCCCATAAGTTTTTGCAAGGTATGGAGTCTTGGCCATTTAAGAATATAAGTAAACCCGTGGTCAGTGGTGGGGTTGCAGAGTTTTGGAAGTATTCAAATGTGGATACGTTCTGAAGTAATGAATGGGAATTTATGGGAATTAACAGAAATGTATGGGTTATATGCATTGGCTGTGTTCACCTATATGTGACAGCAGAGTCCCAAATTAACACCAGCCAAGCGCCAAATGCGGGTAGATGACACGTTTGGCGAGTAAATCTAAGACTTCCGATTTTCGTAAATGTTTTTACCCAACGTTTCCCTCTTCTTGTAAGCAGAGCGGCGCTGCTAAGCTGTGATGCGCCTTAACAGAAAACGGAATATTTTTTTGTATATATAAAACCAAGCATAGCGCATTTTCCATTGCGCGTAGCTTACTATAGTACGGGCATCAGAGCAGAGCAACTACGTTTTGACCTGGACGTTCGGTGTATCAAGTTAGCGAGTGAGGTCAGAGAAATGTAACTGGCTTTGTCTGTGCACGTGTTGAACTGTCAGGAAGTGGCTGTCACATTTATATAAATGTAACCATCGTCTGAGCGACCATCCAAGTTAAGAAGCTACCTACCTACCTGTCACAACTCGATATCTACAATGGATTAGCTTTCATGCCAGGCAACATTAGAGATTAAGCAGCAACAATTTGATCTCCGGTTTTCATATGTTGCCTTGAAAAGAATTCCGCGATGAAACGTTATATACATTCCTCCATTCGGCAGCAATAAGAATTCCGATTTTCGTATTTTGCGTTTAAAATAAGTCTGCGATGTGTAACATTTTCTAAGGAAAAACTGCTTCGGGTAAAATATAAATGAAAAAAATTTTTTGATTAATATATTATATAAGGTCAACAATATTATAAGGTCGGAGCACATTGAGAAATATCTGTAGCTTAAGTTAGAGAACCTTCCTACTATAAAAAAAAAAGAAAGAAATTGTTGTTAATTTGCCTTTTGCTCATTAGCTTTGGAGAGGGATTGTGTTATAAAACTGGGACCCTTCTTACAGAAAAGAAATCAACAGTTCTAACAATTAACTTTAATTAAATGAATTAACTCGACATCTGATTGTTGCTTTGTACAAAAAAAACTAATGTTGAATAGTTTATTCTTTATGATCCCCCTCCATAAGCACTTTTAAAAATAAATCTGATGACATGAAGTCTGTCTGGAGACTCAAGTTTAACCTCTGTGGCCTGAATGTCTCACTCTTCAGTGTTTTCTATGTCTAACTCTTGTTGAGATATTTCCTCTCATGCCTCTCCATGGACATCCTCAATGTCCATGTCTTGAAGGTCAGACTCTGATGCCTCAACCTTGTTGAGGATTGCTCTTCATATACTTAACCACTTACTTTGCACTTTTAAAGAGTGTATCTGTATTTCTGTGCCATGATGTCCTGAAATAGATGCAACAGTCATGGTAGTGGGGATATCTTTATCAAAACAAGATAAAGACCTGTTAAGACCTATATTTGCCTTTGTGTATTCCCCCCACACAAAAAAATATAACGTTCATAAGGTAATATTTTCTGGTGAAATTGGGTAACATTTCTAAAATTCCAATTGGAGCATTGAAAGTCAGTCAGTATATTTTAAGGAAGTGAGAATATCTGAAAAACAAAACTGAAATGTATCAAAGATCAAGTAACAATTGTGTATAATTCTTTCATCACTCTAAATGACTGCATTTTTCTGTATGCTCTGTTCTAAGGGGTACAGAAGGTAACTACACACAGGTTCCTGAGAGTCTTTTCTGTCAGGAATGTAATCTTCTTTTTTTAACCTGAACTGTTAAGAGATTGGAGAAGCATCTAGGAAGAAAACAGATACCGCTGTTTTAAAGACGACAATGTCTGCCGGAGGTTACTCGCTCCCTTTTCAAATTAGGAAATACCTAAAGAAAACATGGGTATATGAAGTGTTAAAAGCCTTTATTGTTGACCTCATAGACCACATGGACTCCACTGTCCATCAATTTAGATGTTACGTTCTTTTTTCATTTCAAGTTACTGGCATAGTAAATAAACTATTTTCGCTGGTAAATAGGTTATAATATTCTTAGCCGCTTTACTGTTAGCCGTTTAATGTGAAAACACAATGATCAACACATCATGCAATAATTATTTCACATGCTGCTGTAAATGACTATGGTTGCCATAGGAGGACAAGAAGCTGCATTTTAAGTCTATGTTATGGAGTTAGATGTGTCTCAATTTTTGTAAATATATCTAGAAAATCTGTTCATATATTAATCACAACAAAAAATAGGATTTGTAAAAGTGAAACTATGTTTTGTAAATACAAATATAATCTGTAAATATGTAAACATGTTTCAAAATTATAAATACAGTTTGTGAATATGTAAAAACATATTTCACAAATAAAACACAAATCTGTTGCTTAACATTTACAAGTGTTGACTTACATTTACAGATCAGAATTTTATATTTGTTTTATTTGTGAAATATGTTTTGTGAATATACGCACAGATTTTCTAGATATGTTTACGAATATGGAGACACATCTAACTCCATACTATATAGCCGGTCTTGTTTTGTTACTTGTATTTCACAACTTTCTCCAGATCCACAACAAACTCTAAATGTAATTACCAGAATATGTAATTTCCTTCATGTTATATGAGGACAATGCATGTGTGTGTGTGTGCGCACGCACATGTGCCATTTATTTCAGTAGTGGTGCAAGTACACTTTGTCCGGTATTACATTGCCTTTACCACAGAATGCACAGTAAGGCCTCCAGTCTCAATACCAAAGGGGTTTGTGGGTGTAGAAAATAAAGACAATAAAGTCATTGTAATGTCTTCTAATTCTTTCACTCTTTCGGTACCATTCTCCTTCTCTGTATCTCTCAAATTACTCATCATTTCCCATGGTATAGGAAAATGTTGTTTCATTGTGGTCCCTTGTTCTCATGCTGCAATTTCACTGGTATCACAGGAAGCAATAGAAACAAACACGCACACTCACAGAGGTGCTCCTGGTACTGAAGAGTGAAACATTCATGCTTTTCCCTTCCTCCACCTCCCCCCTCTTTTTAAAGGAACAGTGGAACCAATGAGTAGGAACCAATGTTTTTAGAATGATCAGGGAATTGGGGAATTTGCTTTAGAGGGGTGCAAGGGTTTTTGTTACACATTATAGCTTTGGGGGTTTAATCCAATGCTTATGGTTGCTCGTTACCAGTTCGGCTGTTGGCAGACAGAGAAAGAGAGAGAAGGAGATCAGAATCAGTATCACCTTTAACCACAAAGTAAATGTGAACCTACTCAGAATTTGACTCTGTGGTAGACAACATTATAGCAAATTGGTCGAGATTTGAGGATGGGGAAACATGGTGTGTTGCTATTGGATGGAATGTGTGTTTGGCCCATGTGGCTGTGGTCTTCAGAAAGGTCTCAAGCGATGAAGTGAAGAATACTATAGCCAGCTGGACACTGCTATGGTCAAGTTGGTATAGAAAAAGAGGGGAAAGGACAGAGTGAATAAAAGAGAGGGAGAGATTTTCAACATTTTAGAAGGGCTTTCATGCAATATGAAACGTCTGTTCACATTGCCTAAGCAAGTGTAAAATAAGAGGGCTTGAATTATCGAAAACCCCAGAAATTCTAAGTAGACTTTACACACGCCTAAGTTTCACATAGATAGACATTTCAGAACTTTGCCATAATACTGTTACGCATCTACAGTGTTTTAAAAATATGAAAGGTAAATAAGAATAATAGTTCAGTTTGCAATGTAGTTTTTGCTCCACTTGTTGCCCTTTTCTTAGGTCAAGTCTTACTAGCCTGGCTGATGCAACCCATGTTCCTCACGGTGCTGGGAGAGCTGTGACTCAAAGGATTGGAGGGGAGCTGACTAACTGCATTATTTGCTCAGGAAATATGTACGTTTTGAGAATCTTAACTTGTTATATGCATGGGCAGCACCGCACCTTTCTCATCAATATTCTATGCCATAGATTTTGGAAGTAAACATGACAATTCTATTTTGTGGGGCGGTGCTTTAGTAAAGCATTGATCCTGATTTGTTTGCTTTGAGATTATGCCCTTCCCTTCATTAGCAATGCTTCTTGCAGACAACATCAAAACACCGTTCCTGGACTCTCATGTCAGGAGGATGTCGAGTCAGGTGTCAGCTAGGCTGCTGTGATTTTTCCATTGCATATTTCACCTAATAGATACAGGAGTTTTTCAGTTTGAATTAAAAAAGACCTAAAAGTATTTACGTTCCAGGTTATCACTGCATCACTCAGCACTGTCTATAAAAAAATATTGTTCTTTCAGGAAAACCTATTAAAAGACAGAGATGATTTTTTTTTATTCAAGCAAATGCATTTCTATGGACTGTGGAAAGACAGCGGTGCTCCGCAATATTGTAAAGCAGTAATACTGCTCTGACAAACACTGTGCTGTGTAATGAGCTTCACATTACCCAAAGGCCAAATATCACTTTTAGTAAAAGCTTTTTCCCAAGTTCATCAGGATCTTCTGAAAGATGTCGATTGTGAATTTGAGGTCTCGTGTACAGCTCAAATTCAGTGCATAGATCAACCCAAATAACATTACTTATCCATAGGCTCTGCTTTGTAGGTTGCTGAGAACATCCATGTGTTGCATAATGTTGCAAATCGTCGTTCTTACAACTCCTTTGGTGTGTATGACCTTCATTAGGTTATATGAATACCCTTGTACCATGAACTCTGATAGTAGAGGTGCTGTAGGCATCCGCATGACTTCTGCATTAACCTGAAAATTACAAATTCTTACCGACTACCAAATTAATTATTGTAGCACTTATTGTGCAGTATATCCAAACAGTTTTGATTTATATATTTTTTTTCCCTGTTATGTGCCGCAACCTAGAAAGGGATCTTAATAAAACTAAAAGTAATTTGTCTTTGCTCTTTTTGAACAGGGCAGGCCATCTGTTTTGGATTGAAGCTATCATTGGCTTGTCTTGAACCCCCTACTGCCTTTTGTATGAGATGGTTCGCTCAGTTTTTCTTTCTTGATCATCTCCTTATTGTCCTTTTTTGCACTTCTGTCAAGAGAAAAACACTTCCTCCACGTTTTCTGCGGTTTCCCCTTTCGGGTGTTTTGGACATAAATATATATAAATATATATATATGCCCATTTTTGATACTGCCTTTCACTGACCTTGCCACTTATATTTAAAGTAGTTGACTCAGGCTTCTGGGGCTGTATTCACAAAACATTTTATCTTACCACTTAGAGGCCTCCCAAACAGCAGTAAAAGTTCCTAAGAGTTTCCTCTTAAAACCTATTCACAAAGCTGCTAAGACCAATATTTACTAAGGAATGGGGAGAAATCTTAAGCTAAGAGAGAGGGCGGGGTTGACCCTGTTGATGTTGTGTTCCACGAACAAGCTTACATACTATGCCCACAGTGATTGGCTAATAGGGGAGGGGTCTCTGTCAGTGAGGTAATCATAGCAATCCTGTAGAAGGATGTGTCATGTTGCTATTGAAATAATGATCAAATGTAGGCTGAGTGTTACTGATAAAACAAGAATTATATACTGACTAGTGAAAATATGTTCAGCTAATTGTCAGCCTACAAGTCTGGCAGCTAAAACAAATGCGCGTTCATCTTTTGATGGTGCAATAGTTTGTGCAATTATGTGTCCCATCCATAGCACCAACTACAACAGGGGGTCCAGCTATGGCTTCAGTTTCCGCTTTATTTCTTTTTGTAGTTGGCAACATCAAGAGGAAACTGAATGATTTGTCGGACGATGTAGGGTGTAGAGAGGGCATTTGTTGTTCGATGTAATATTTCACTGACAGATGACCAAAATATACATAGTTTGTCTGTGCAGCATAGCTGCATTTTCCCTGTGGCCACATAGCGTTGTCACAACCTTGATCTCCAGCGTTATTGGGTTATTTGAAGTGACCGCCTTCTTGACTAGATCTACTATGATCATATTACCCTCGCAATTTAGTTGATACCTTTTTAAAAGCTCAGTACTAATAAATGTTGGTAAAATATTGACCTGATTATGAAGCGGATTGCCAGCAGAAGCCCTTTTAAGATTGTGATTTGGTCTTGGTGACTTAGAAGTCCTCATGACTACTCCAAACTTTTCACAGATTGAGGAGTTAGTTTTAGCACTAAAACACTTTGTAAAATACTCTCAGGCCAAATATGTAGGAGTCCTAAAATTTGGTCTGACAAGCCATTGTTTTTAAGAGTTTCTCCTAATTAGGGGCAAGTTCGGAGCTACTTTTAGCCTTAAGAGGTTTTGTGAATGCAGCCCCTGGACTTCCCAGTAGGGCTGCATAAATAGTGCTTTTGAAACATGAAACACTTGGATACAGATAGCCTGTCTAAAACATTGTTGTAGCCTATACCTGTAATGTGAATGATTTGAATGATATTTTGTCCTATATCAAATTAAACAAGAAAAATGCTTTTGAAATTGCTAAGGCAAGACCTTTTGTTTTCTATGAATGACAACAAGCCCTGACCACCACAGGCCTACCACAATTTTGCTGGAGCACCCGCATGAAAATCTGATAACGGATGGACGATGCGTGCCTGTCATCTCATCCACATTTGTTTTTTAAGTTTGCGATTACAATGTTGCACATTGTCTATTATGCCATTTTGCGTATAATTCAATTAATCGTGCAGCCCTACATCCAAGTTGGCCAAGCTTGGTTTGGAAATTAAGGCAGTGTTTCTATCAGTCATGGCCTGTGTGGAATGCTTGCTATCTCTCAAACAAGGATGGGTCTTTATCAAGGCTTTAGCTGCCTCATCCAGTTGGGCATCTTTGTGGTATGTTCTGTATTTGATGTTTTTCTCTGCCACGCCTTCAAGAATTTCTAACTAGTTTTGGGGCAAGAGATCATAAAATCTGCATTTCCTCTTTCAAGTTGTCTCTCAGCATTATATTAAAAGCGAGGCAACTCAAAGACAACTGGCCAAAAACAAGACATTGAGTCAGGAGATTACAGAAGGACAGCATTATTGCTGTAAGATGATGAGATGGAATCATCTGTACCCTGAGGTAGGGCTACTTGAATAGACCTGTAGACCCTGCTGGGTGGGATGACTGGGGATCCAGAGATGGTGTCATAACTGGGTAACTATCACTTTCGGAGCACTTTTATGTATTCGATTTCAAATATGAAAATTGTGTCATTTCACTCTGGACAATGTGATTGCGTCACTCGTGCATGGTTCGGTACATTCTCAAATTACTTTCTTTCAATGTAACGGTTTCTAATTAATGTTAAATCAGACCTTTATGTTAATCTTATTAGATAAAAAAATTATTTTTTTGGAGTCTAAAAACCTTCTCTTTCCTAAGCGGGGGGAGGGTAGGAGAGAGAGAGGGGAAGGTCTTCTTTCCCACACACTATCTGGTAATCGGTCATCCATGGCCTGGTTTTAAGTGTATGAATATGTGTAATTACTTGGTTTGGCCCCTCCCTGAACACACATGCACACATTCACACTCACCTTAATCATTCTTCATCTAGCTTTTGACCACTAGAACAGATACTTCTGATTTGGACTGTTGTCCAGCCACCACTCCAGATCTTACCAAGACCACATTCACAAACATACATTGGCCCTCATTTATCAAAAGTGCGTACACCAAATTTCCAGCGTACACCTGGCATACACCCAAAACCACGGTGACTTTGAGATTTATCAATACGGACGTTGGCGTACGGCACTCTCAAATCCTACGCCAGCTCAGGAGGTGGTGTACGCACGTTTTGAGTTAGTGCGGAAATGCGCAGAAAAAAAAATCCTAACACTGACAAACTAAAAGATATGATATATTATTATCCACTGTAAAAAAAAACAACAACATAATTACAAACTTCAGTGTTTATTTCTGTGCAACATGGACTTCAAGGTTTCATTTGTGTGACATTACCAAAGCATTTGACTTATATGTATTCCTTCAGATGCGAGCCTGTGCGCTTTACATGACGTTTCAGGGTTAGGCCCGGCAGTTGCGCATGGACTGGGTTCAGTAATAAAAGGCTTTAAATTACCAAAATATAATTCAGACTGACAAAATAATAAAAATGACATTCTTCTTCTTTTAAATAATAATAGAAATAATAATAATAACGACATTCTTCTTCTAAATAACAATAAACGTCATTAATAATAAATATCATGAAATAATAAGACGAATATTACAAATTGTCATGCAATTATTAATTTGAATTAATGGTTTTCCACATCAAATCATCATCTTTTATTCCGCTTTTTAAACTGCCAAATGAAACAATTTGATTTCTTTCTACCTCCCTGGTGATCGTCTCAATCTCCACGTCAGATAGGTTTCTCTTTTTTGCCGTCTTCCGTGTGTCCATGGCGTAAAATGAGGGCGTGGGGGAAGCGGAGACTTGAATATATAGGCATAATAACCAGAAATACTTTGTCATTGTTTATGAGGCTTCTTCTTGGGTGTGTGTGTCAACATGTCATTTGTGTGATGACTTCATCCATTAATTTCTGATTGTTAGATTTTAGTTTTTTGTTCTGTGTCCCATAAAAAAAACAGCACCAACACAGAGCAATGTCCCATTCATTGCCCTGGGGAATTGGGATTTCATATTTTGACCTGAGAGAAGTGTTCCCTCTCCTGGCACTTACCACATCCAGCATCATTTGGTCTCTTATCTACAGTAGGGACTGACCAGCACAGACCATAGACCATGCTTAGCTTCAGAGTAATGCGGGGTGCTTTGCTGCTGACCTCAATAGTAAAGTCCAGTTTATATGCATTGTGAGAGATGTGACATGTAGCGTTTCTAATCAAAGTGAGAACTGTGGAAACCAATCATTATTTTTAAGATATCAACAATTCTTTAAGTTACACTCTTAAAAGGTAATGTACCTACTGGCCTTTCCACCATACGGATCAACTGTAGGTTTTTCAAGTAATTGACACTTACCAACACCAATTGCAATCCCAATCAAAGATTTCAGATAAATGATCACAGGACTGTTTTTCCTCTTAAAGATAACCATGTTGGATAACCACAACCCAGTAATGGTAAGAATGTTAACTAACTATTGTTTATGAGACTGTCTCTCATAGACCTCCATGAGATGTGATATGGGTCTGTGTGATGAAGAGGGAGCTACTTCATTGCTGTGGGTGTTAGGTACAGTTTGGCAGTCACTGAGGCAGATTTAGGTTTCTTTTTTAGGGGTTGTGTTATGTAGGGAGTATAGCATGTTTTAGGATTTTGCCTTCATTTCACAATCCCTGTGTTATCACACACACACACACACACACACACACACACACACACACACACACACACACACACACACACACACACACACACACACACACACACACACACATATGTGTGCTGACGCAGATACTGAATAAGGCTTAAAGAACGTTTAACTTAAGCCTGGGGAATGCCACAGTGTGAATGTGTGTTTTCACACACTGTAGACCATGGATCTGAGACAACAGCCAATTGTGGTCTATAGAGATTCTACTTCCCTCCAGGAGACTAAACATGTTTGCATTCCAAATGAAGCCACGTTCCTAATAGAGAGCTAGTCATAGGTAATGCACTGAGGATGGGATAGGAGGTTGTTTGGAATGCATGCATGCATGCATGCATGGCAATGGTTTAATTTGTTCTGATGAATGACTGTATACTTAGGAGAAGGAGAGAAGAGATTGAGAGATGTAATGTAGTAGACAGACTGTAGATTGTGAGTGTGTGATCCTGGTTTTAATAATGTGTATGTACACTCACCTAAAGGATTATTATGAACACCATACTAATACTGTGTTTGACCCCCTTTCGCCTTCAGAACTGCCTTAATTCTACGTGGCATTGATTCAACAAGGTGCTGAAAGCATTCTTTAGAAATGTTGGCCCACATTGATAGGATAGCATCTTGCAGTTGATGGAGATTTGTGGGATGCCCATTAGGGCTGTCAAAATTCCTCAAAAATGACATTTGAATATTCCCTCTAAAAAAACACAATATTCGAACATCTGGTTGCGCATGCGCATTTTGTCAATGACGCGCATGTTGTCAATGACGCGCATTACTTCAATAACAAGACAAATTAATACAAAGAGACATAAATAGACTACCTATACAAGTAGTTAAGTTTAAACATATTTGACAACGTATTATCTACACAAAAACAAGTAAATCAAATGATGACCAAGATCGCAGACCTCACGCTCGCTCGCTCAAGCACTTTCTCTCTCTCGCCCTCACGCTCTCTGCCCAATAATGGTTTAAAATGAACAACAATAAACACATTTTGAATGCTGATCAAGAGTTTTGGGGCCTAGACAACCCGATCCCTGGACACAGAAACTAGCTCTAGGGACGTGGAACGTCACCTCGCTGACGGGGAAGGAGCCTGAGATCGTGCGTGAGGTTGAGAGGTTCCGACTAGAGGTAGTCGGGATCACACTCCTTGAGTGAGGATGGACTCTTCACCACTCTGGAGTTGCCCATGGTGAGAGGCGGCGGGCTGGTGTGGGTTTGCTTATAGCTCCCCAGCTCTGCCGCCATGTGTTGGAGTTTACCCCGGTGAACGAGAGGGTCGTTTCCCTGCGCCTACGGGTTGGGGATAGGTCTCTCACTGTTGTTTGTGCCTACGGGCCGAACGGCAGTGCAGAGTACCCGACCTTCTTGGAGTCTCTGGGAGGGGTGCAGGAAAGTGCTCCGACTGGGGACTCTATCGTTCTACTGGGGGACTTCAACGCCCACGTGGGCAACGACAGTGACACCTGGAGGGGCGTGATTGGGAGGAACGGCCCCCCTGATCTGAACCCGAGCGGTGTTCAGTTCTTGGACTTCTGTGCTAGTCACAGTTTGTCCATAACGAACACCATGTTCAAGCATAAGGGTGTCCATCAGTGCACGTGGCACCAGGACACCCTAGGCCGCAGGTCGATGATCGACTTTGTTGTCGTTTCATCTGACCTGCGGCCGTATGTCTTGGACACTCGGGTAAAGAGAGGGGCGGAGCTGTCAACTGATCACCACCTGGTTGTGAGTTGGATCCGATGGCGGGGGAGGAAGCTGGACAGACTCGGCAGGCCCAAGCGTACTGTAAGGGTCTGCTGGGAACGTCTGGCAGAGTCTCCTGTCAGAGAGATCTTTAACTCCCACCTCCGGCAGAGCTTCGACTGGATCCCAAGGGAGGCTGGAGATATTGAGTCCGAGTGGACCATGTTCTCCACCGCCATTGTCGAAGCGGCCGCTCGGAGCTGTGGCCGTAAGGTCTCCGGTGCCTGTCGAGGCGGCAATCCCCGAACCCGGTGGTGGACACCGGAAGTAAGGGATGCCGTCAAGCTGAAGGAGGAGTCCTATCAGGCCTGGTTGGCTTGTGGGACTCCTGAGGCAGCTGACGGGTACCGACAGGCCAAGCGGACTGCAGCCCGGGTGGTTGTGGAGGCAAAAACTCGGGCCTGGGAGGAGTTCGGTGAGGCCATGGAGAAGGACTATCGGCTGGCCTCGAAGAGATTCTGGCAAACCATCCGGCGCCTCAGGAGAGGGAAACAGTGCCCTACCAACGCTGTTTACAGTAGAGGTGGGCAGCTGTTGACCTCAACTGGGGATGTCGTTGGGCGGTGGAAGGAGTACTTTGAGGATCTCCTCAATCCCGCCGTCACGTCTTCCATTGAGGAAGCAGAGGATGAGGGTTCAGAGGTGGACTCGTCCATCACCCGGGCTGAAGTCACAGAGGTGGTTAAGAAAACTCCTCGGTGGCAAGGCACCGGGGGTGGATGAGATCCGCCCTGAGTACCTCAAGTCTCTGGATGTTGTGGGGCTGTCTTGGCTGACACGCCTGTGCAACATCGCGTGGCAGTCGGGGACAGTGCCTCTGGGATGGCAGACCGGGGTGGTGGTCCCTCTTTTTAAGAAGGGGGACCGGAGGGTGTGTTCCAACTATAGGGGGATCACACTTCTCAGCCTCCCCGGGAAAGTCTATGCCAGGGTTCTGGAGAGGAGAATACGGCCGATAGTAGAACCTCGGATTCAGGAGGAACAGTGTGGTTTTCGTCCAGGCCGTGGAACACTGGACCAGCTCTATACCCTCTACAGGGTGATGGAGGGTTCATGGGAGTTTGCCCAACCAATCCACATGTGTTTTGTGGATTTGGAGAAGGCATTCGACTGTGTCCCTCGCGGCATCTTGTGGAGGGTGCTTCGGGAATATGGGGTCCTGGGTCCCTTGCTAAGGGCTGTCAGGTCCCTGTACGACCGAAGCAGGAGCTTGGTCCGCATTGCCGGCAGTAAGTCAGACTTGTTCCCTGTGCATGTTGGACTCCGGCAGGGCTGCCCTTTGTCACCGGTTCTGTTCGTAATTTTTATGGACAGAATTTCTAGGCGCAGCCAGGGGCCGGAGGGTGTCAGGTTTGGGGACCACACGATTTCGTCTCTGCTCTTTGCGGATGATGTTGTCGTGTTGGCCCCTTCAAGCCAGGACCTTCAGCATGCACTTGGACGGTTTGCAGCCGAGTGTGAAGCGGTGGGGATGAAAATCAGTACCTCCAAATCCGAGGCCATGGTCCTCAGTCGGAAAAGGGTGGCTTGCCCACTTCAGGTTGGTGGAGAGTGCCTGCCTCAAGTGGAGGAGTTTAAGTATCTAGGGGTCTTGTTCACGAGTGAGGGAAGGAAGGAACGGGAGATTGACAGACGGATCGGTGCAGTTTCTGCAGTAATGCGGTTGATGTATCGGTCTGTCGTGGTGAAGAAAGAGCTGAGCCGCAAGGCGAAGCTCTCGATTTACCGGTCAATCTACGTTCCTACTCTCACCTATGGTCATGAGCTTTGGGTCATGACCGAAAGGACAAGATCCCGGATACAGGCGGCCGAAATGAGCTTTCTCCGCAGGGTGGCTGGGCGATCCCTTAGAGATAGGGTGAGAAGCTCGGTCACCCGGGAGGAGCTCAGAGTAGAGCCGCTGCTCCTCCACATCGAGAGGGGTCAGCTGAGGTGGCTTGGGCATCTGTTTCGGATGCCTCCGGAACGCCTTCCTGGGAGGGTGTTCCGGTCCCGTCCCACCGGGAGGAGACCCCGGGGAAGACCTAGGACACGCTGGAGGGACTATGTCTCCCGGCTGGCCTGGGTACGCCTCGGTGTCCCCCCGGAAGAGCTGGAGGAAGTGTCTGGGGAGAGAGAAGTCTGGGCATCCCTGCTTAGACTGCTGCCCCCGCGACCCGGCCCCGGATAAGCGGAAGAAGATGTATGTATGTATGTATGTATCAAGAGTTTTGTGCAAGCAATATAAGGTTGCGACTATTGTCCCAAATATAGCTTGCTTCATTCAGTGATTGAAACAAATATTAACATTAATTGACGTTTCACAGTTGTAGAGTATCCAGTAGAAGTAGATGAATATCTTTCAAACTAATCTTTGTTGACCTGAAATGAAGACAGATTCAGCAACTGCATGGCCTATTTCTCGCTTAAAATGTTTTCAGAAAACTATTTTTGTAAAATACGAGATCGTATTCTCAACGAGCCGCCATGACACTGTTGAAATTCTCGAGTAGCCAGACCCACATCACGCGTTCATCCAATCAGCTGCTGGTCAGGGGCGTGGAGCATCAACCATGGCTGTATGACGTCGAGACATCACGCTTCAGTTGTGTCGGACATATGGATTTGTACCGTCAGGCGCGCTAGCGCGCCCACTCGCAAAGCAGACAGCCAGACAACCTACCTTCAAATGTTTTTTTCCCTTTTTTTTATTTTATTTGAATATTAATTTTCACCTTCGAAATTTGTTTTTTAAAAACTATTCGAATATATATACTCGAATTTAGAATATTCCTTGACAGCCCTAATGCACATCCAGGGCACGAAGCTCCCGTTCCACCACATCCCAAAGATGCTCTTTTTGGTTGAGATCTGGTGACTGTGGGGGCAATTTCAGTACAGTGAACTCATTGTCATGTTCAAGAAACCAATTTGAAATTATTCGAGCTTTGTGACATGGTGCATTATCCTGCTGGAAGTAGCCATCAGAGGATGGGTACATGGTGATCATAAAGGGATGGACATGGTCAGAAACAATGCTCAGGTAGGCCGTGGCATTTAAACGATGCCCAATTGGCACTAAGGGGCCTAAAGTTTGCCAAGAAAACATTCCCCACACCATTACACCACCACCACCAGCCTGCACAGTGGTAACAAGGCATGATGGATCCATGTTCTCATTCTTTTTATGCCAAATTCTGACTCTACCATCTGAATGTCTCAACAGAAATCGAGACTCATCAGACCAGGCAACATTCTTCCAGTCTTCAACTGTCCAATTTTGGTGAGCTCGTCCAAATTGTAGCCACTTTTTCCTATTTGTAGTGGAGATGAGTGGTTCCCGGTGGGGTCTTCTGCTGTTGTAGCCCATTCGCCTCAAGGTTGTGCGTGTTGTGGCTTCACAAATGCTTTGCTGCACACCTCGGTTGTAACGAGTGGTTTTTTCAGTCAAAGTTGCTCTTCTATCAGCTTGAATCAGTTGGCCCATTCTCCTCTGACCTCTAGCATCAACAAGGCATTTTCGCCCACAGGACTGCTGCATACTGGATGTTTTTCCCTTTACACACCATTCTTTGTAAACCCTAGAAATGATTGTGTGTGAAAATCCCAGTAACTGAGCAGATTGTGAAATACTCAGACCGGCCCGTCTGGCACCAACAACCATGCCACGCTCAAAATTGCTTAAATCACCTTTCTTTCCCATTCTGACATTCAGTTTGGAGTTCAGGAGATTGTCTTGACCAGGACCACACCCCTAAATGCATTGAAGCAAATGCCATGTGATTGGTTGATTAGATCATTGCATTAATGAGAAATTGAACAGGTGTTCCTAATAATCCTTTAGGTGAGTGTATATGGCACATCCTAAATGTGATATGGGGGCCAAAAGTCCTGGCAAGTGTCAACTGACAATACAATCCACACAAGGTTTCTTAGCTGGTCCTCGAATTTCTCTCAATGAAAAAGGTTAATTTTGGCATAGAGTTTAGGTTTAAGGTAAACTGTAGGATTGGGGTTAGTATCATTATTAGGGTTAGTTTCATAGTCATTGAGGTTAGGTTTATGTAAGGTTTAGGGCAAGAGAAAATAGGTCCCGATAAAGATAGGAAAACAATTGTGTGCTTTCTTTACCCATAGGTGTAGAAATACTCACTTTTCATTATAATATATTCTAAAGTAATTTCGGGGCTTCAATAAAGTATTTTGTGTGTGTGTGATGTGGGGCTGAGGCCCATTGATATCAAGGGGTAGTCTGTATGCCGTTTGGGGGTGTGTGTGGGTGTGTATGTGTGTTAGAGTGGGGTGTGTGTGTGTGTGTGTGTGTGTGTGTGTGTGTGTGTGTGTGTGTGTGTGTGTGTAATGGTCAATTAGAATTAGAGCTGTGTGTGTTGGTGGTTAGTCGAAATGTAAGACATGTCTCTCTGCAAAGAATCATTCCTCCCTTCTTTAAAAGACAACACTGTTACACACTGAATGTGTGAGTCTCTGTGTGTGTGTGTTAGATGTTTTCACAAGCATGTGGTTATGCTCACATGTATTTCTGCATCCTTGTGACTGTGTATTTTTCCATTTGTCTTTTTTTTCTTTCCTTTGCTACACTATTTCCTTTGTTATATTTTCTTTGCTACACTATTCTATAACACACCTTTCTCCTCTCCACTATTATGCTACCTTGCATGAATGCTGCTACCCATGATTCTCCACTTCATACTAACTAGAAATAATAAGCTAGCAATAATGCTGTCACTAACGTTTCTCCTCTCCCTACAGCTAGCTAACGACAATACTGTTCTACACCTTTCTCCTCAACATGATTGCCTGCTGCAATACTGTTAGCCACATTCCTCTCTGTGCTTTATGCTAGCTTGCAACAATCGTTTTCTCATGGAACATACTCCGAGTGACCCCATGTTTAACTATACAGCCAGCTAAACTATTAATTAAACTACAGTACTCCAAGGAACAGGCAGGTGTTGACTTTAATGTTGATAATCAGGTGTGAAACTGCAATACAAGAATAAACATTGCAAGAATACCATTGATAGGCATAAGCTAAATGCAATACATCCAAACAGGTTTTACTTGTTAATAAATGTCTTTATAATAAACTACAAGTGACACCCCCTCACTGAATAGCAACTGGTTAACAGTGATGCAACTTCTGGTTTGCAACTTCCCATTACAAAACAAAAGTACACTCTAGCTAGCAACTATACTTTCACCCCGTTTACTTTCTGTTACATGCTAGCTAACAGCAATACTGTCCCTCACCATCCTTCTCTCTGCCACTGACTGGCATGATATTTGACCCCATTACCTACCAAAAGTGCCATACTTTTAACCAAGGCCCAAAGGGTTCCGCTTAAAGGAGTGTACTATATAGGAAACATGGTGTAATTTGTGATGTAGCCCAAGTGTCAGTCATCCATGCCTAAGCTCCTTACTTTTCATCCCCAAGGGACACCATGAAATGTCTCTTCCTGAGTAACCCCTCTAACTGGGGCTCAACACCCTTTTTCACTGTCTACCCTATCCCTTTTGAGAACCAGACAATGCCTAATATCCGTGAGTCAGACAAAACACACACACACACACACACACACAAATGCCTACATTTAGCACCTGGCTGTTGGGTCTAAGTGTGGGGGATTTCTCTCCTTTTCATCCCTCTCTTTTCCTCCTCTCCTCCCCAGATAAAGGAGGCCTCGTGGGTGGGAGGAAGGGAGGGGGGCTGTATGTGTGACTTTAGAACTTTGAGACTGAAGGGCGTAGGTGGTGGAGAATGCTACAGGAGTATGTGTGAGGGTGTGTGCGTCTCTTAGTGTTGTCACAGTATCTAGAATGTTGCCTTTGAACATTGATGACCGGTTTAGGATGACAATACTCGATACTGAAATGCTACTCAACACCGATATGATACTTGATACACAAACAATACCGTATAGCCTGCAGCACACTACATTGCATCCCTCTGCTAGCATGGAACATAAACGACTAGGGATTAGCCTAACCAGCGCAAATACCGATCAGCCATAACAATATGAACACCTGCCTAATATTGCGTAGGTCCCCCTTTTGCCACCACAAGACCCCTGTCCCGTCGAGGCATGGACTCCACTAGACCTCTGAAGGTATGCTGTGGTATCGGCCACCAAGACATTAGCAGCAGATTCTTTAAGTTCTGTAAGTGGCGAGGTGGGCCCTCCATGGATCGGACCTGTATGTCCAGCACATCCCGCAGATGCTCTATTGGATTGAGATCTGGGGAATTTAGAGGCCAGGTCAACACCTTGAACTCATTGTTGTGTTTCTCAAACCATTACTGAACCATTTTTACTTTGTGCCAGGGTGCTTTATCCTATTGAAAGAGGCCAGTGCCATCAGGGAATACCGTTGCCATGAAAGGGTGCACATGGTCTGCAACAATGATTAGGTAGGTGGTATGTGTCAAATTAACATCCACATGAATGGCAGGACCCAAGGTTGCAAATGTTTCCTGCTTCTAACACATCAACTTTGAGGACAAAATGTTCACTTGTTGCCTAAATTATCCCACCCACTGACAGGTTCCATGATAACGAGATTATCAGTGTTATCGACTTCACCTGTCAGTGGTCATAATGTTAAGGCTGATTGGCTAGATACACCAATGTTGCTGAGTAGTAACTAGCTTGCTAACATGCAACGGTCTTCTGCCTGATTTTACCCTCTTATTTTGGGGAGTATATGTATGCCTTTATAAAACAATCTAAGCAAGTGGTTTGTGTGAGAAGAGGTACAGTTAGCTAGCTAATCTATCTACATTGTTATGAGTAATGTCTTTAGCTTCTCTGGTAATGTCTTATCATATCTGGTTACACATGAGGGCGTGGAATGTCCTTTTAACTTCTTGACTTAGATCTTGTATGTCAGTGTTTACATGACTACACACATTAGACAGCAATGCCTATTGACATTTTTGTAAGGGTGGGGGTGACACATGTTCCATCAAATTGGTCTTAATATTTGTAAGTTTGTGGTAATAATTTCTAAGATTTACTCTCTGGCTTTCTAAATCACTTTCTGCTCATTCACTGCTCATACTTATCAAGCAGTGGAATTCAAATTCTGTACCTTTCAGAGAACAATAGTTTTCTGTCGATGACATCCAGGTTTAAATCCCTGTTACAGTCTTACCCTTGTTTCTGGGCTGTTGAAACAGAGACATGAGTGGGATTGTAAAGTAAACCATGAAAAGACGCTGTCAAACAGCCGACAGCTGGATTGAGTTGTCATAGGGCAGACAAAAGCAGGGCCACAGGATTTATACCCCACCCTCTGGTATTTGTATCACTTGAGCCTTAGATTTGGGGTTTCCAGTGGCTGTTAAATCAGGGGTACAATTGGTTGTTGAATACATCAGTTTTTTCATGTTTTGTCTTCATGTTAACATTAGTCCTACCAAAGATGGTAAAGACTAAGAAACCCTTTATCTCCAATAGAAATCTCTGGTCACTTTTGTAGTGTCCTGGCAATGCTAGCTAGCTAAGCTCATGCACAGAAAATGTTATTAGATTGAACTGTTTTGTTGAACCAAACTTTTTTGTGGTTGTATCTTTTTGACTATTTTGATACTAAATCTAGTGTGATTACTGCATTAAATAATAAAAAGGGTAAACATAGTTACACAATTTCTTATCTTTCATACATAATAGTAATATTATTGGATGAGAAAATGCAGATGAGGTAAAGACCAACACTAGAATAGGGTGTTTTACCCTATAAACCTTGAGGCCCTTCAAAGTCAATGATTGGATCAAAAAGAGAATCTGACAGATTGTTGTAACAGACTTGTAGATTCACGAGTTGAGTTCTTTCTGTTTCTGTTCAGTCTCATCTCTGTTTGGGAGAAGTTAAATTACCCGCACTCAAAATTACACTGAAACACTTTTAGCTCAACTATTGAATAAATGGTGATTATGGAAAAATTATGGTTATTGTTACTGTTTAATTCTTCAAGCACAGTTTACTATTCTTTGGCTGCAGGTGCAACTTATTTAAACTACCATCCAAAGGCTTGGGGTCACTTATACATTTCCTAGTTTTTTAAAGAAAAATCAAAAAGATGTCTCTATTAAGATAACAACATCAAATTGATCAGAAATACAGTGTAGACATTGTTAATGGTGGAAATGAATATTGTAGATTTTCAGTGGAATATCTGCACAGGTGTACAGAGGCCCATTATCAGCCATCATCAGTCCTGTATTCCAAAGGCATGTTGTGTTTGCTAATCCAAGTTTATGATTTTAAAAGGCTAATTAATCATTACAAAACCCTTTTGCAATTGTTAGCACAGTTGAAAACTGTTGTGTTGATTAAAGAAGCAATAAAATGTGTTCTTTAGTCTAGTTCAGTGTTGAGTATTAGTAATTGTGGGTTCAATAACTGGCTCAAAATGGCCAGATACAAGAAACTATTTTCTGAAACTCATCAGTCTAATATTGTATCATGCGAGTAATTGTCAAGAAACTGAAGATATTGTACAACACTGTGTACTACTCCCTTCACAGAACATTACAAACTGGCTTTAACCAGAATAGAAAGATGGGGGAGAGGCCACAGTGCACAGCTGAGAAAGAAGACAAATACAGTATATTAGAGTGTCTAGTTTGAGAAACAGACGCCTCACAGGTCCTCAATTGGCAGCTTCATTAAATAGTACCCACTTAACACCAGTCTCAATGTCAACAGTGAAGAGGCATCTCTGGGATGCTGGAAAAAGCCATTTCTCAGACTGGCCAATAAAAGGAAAAGATTAAGATACGCAAAATCTTGAGGTGTTTGGATCACAAAGAACATTTGTCACACGCAGGCCAAACTTTTTTTATTTACCAGAAGTTCCAGAGTTTCCCCAAAGTGTCTGAATATGTACGTATTCATTTCTGTACACATTTGTTTATTATGCAGTCTCTGGTAATGCCTACATGTAGACAGAATCCACACACCAGATGGCATAGTAACAATGTTACTTAGGCCTTACAGAAACGTATGTAATGGTGTAACATCACAGCATTTGTACTTGTACCGGAGGAATTCATAAATAATTTATTGTGCTTGAAAATGACTTCATCTTCTTGTCTTGAGGTATTGAATTGAAATGCAGTGACAAAAGTAGCTTACCTTTTGTGCTTTGTTTAGTGGCATGCACTATTGAACATAACACACATGCAAAGATACTTTGGATAGCTCTGCAGTCTGCAGCCACTGGATTTCACTATCCATGGAGGATTTATAACGCCCACACATGACCATATGGGGACATTCATATGCCAGCTGGCTGTCCCCCCCCCTCTTTCCCTCTCACTCTCTTTTTCTTTCTCTCTCTCTCTCCCCCATTGCAATTTCTATCATGATCGCAATGGTCCATCAATAACAGGAAGTTGTAGGCACCGTTGACACCCCTTTCTTTGGCCGAGTCTTTGCTACATAAAAGCTGACACACATTTTGCGTGCGTTCGCAGCGTATTCTAAGTCATCTACTGAGCATTATGCTTTTGTTATTCTGACCATGATTCTGTGTGTCCAGTTTTTACGGCCTGCAATTCCAAAGCCAGTTAGAACCTTGGAACTATACGAAGTTACCAAATTTTTAATTTGAATTGTGTGGCTTTTTGACAACGTATTTATGGCCTAGTTGTAAATTCATGAGTCTTCAGACCCTTTGCAGTGACGTTACAAATTGAGCTCAGATGCGTCCTGTGTCCTTTGATCATCCTTGAAATCTCTCTTGAACTTGAACTAGGAATCCACCTGTGGACTTTGAAAGGCACACACCTCACACTGCACATTGCTTGTCAGAGCAAAAACCAAGCCATGAAGTCCAAGGAACTGTCTGGGGAAGATTATAAAGCAACTGCTCAAGCATTGAAAGTTTAAAAAATCCCTGGTGCAAAAGTTTGGAACCACCAATATATCTTGAGCTGGCCATCCTGCCAAACTAAGTAACCGAGCAAGACGAGCCTTGTGGTGCAAGATCAAGAACCTAGTGGACACTCTAACAAACCTTCAGAGATTCTCTGTAGTAATGGAAGAACCTGCTAGAGGGACAGCTTTCAATGCAGTAATCAATCAATAAGGCCTTTATAGTAGAAAGGACTTTCAGAGCATGAGACAATGTAGGGCCAAATTTACTTTTAGGCCTGAATGCCAAGTGCTATGTCTACCAAAAAAAATAGGTCACACTAGGGCTGTCACGAATTACATTTTAATTAATTGTCGCACAAATAATTACGATTAACAATTGAATAGTCTAGATTGTATATGTTAAGCCACTTGTAGTGTAAGCCTAATAATATTGTAAAAATACTTGTGGTGGATCTAGAGATTTGTGATGTTTGCGCCTTTGAGGGCCAACTTTCTGGAGCAAATCCGTCAATTTCCCTTCTCCAAATTATTGGACTCAACCCATAGCAGTGCAGTTGTGGTAGTTTCAAAGCCCAACACTAAATTAATGTTGTTAATGATTGCTGTTCACAAAATGCAACCACAAAGCAATGACAATAACATTTCCCTGTGCATTGTGACGTTTCACCTCTCGCTTTGCTGCAAATATTATAGCCTTGTTATTTGAAACAGCCTTCCTTATAGAGCAGAAGATGTTTCAACATGAATTATGGAATGGGAGAACATCTTTTTCTATCCATACATTTAAAAGCAGAATTTTTTTTATTAGGAAATATGGTTGGAAATGACAAAATTCTACTTACAATATGAGTTTTTTCTATTGTCGATCAGTTGACTCAACAGATAAGCCACTGAAATGCATTTTTCTTCTAAATTATAATGTTGTGAAATGACTTTACTGTGCATAGCAAAACAATTCTAAACTAGGTTTAAACAAACTGAAAACAACTAGACCTTTCTGCAACTTTCCGCAGACCAGTCAAACGCTCTTCTGCTCCTATGTCCTAGACAGCCTAACTGATGGAAACAGATGTCATTTGCATGGTATTTGTTGAGATGTTTCTAACATTGACCTAAAAAAACTTTTTTCAGAATGGAAACATGATCTTGCAATCAAAATTGTGCAATAAATTAAAAAAATAAAATAATTGCGAACTGGCTCAAATAATCACAATCAGGCAATTATGTAATCATTTTGACAGCCCTTGGTCACACTTATAACCATCCCTATCGTGAAGCAGTTTGGTGGGAGCATCATGCTATCGGGATGCTTGTCCGCAGCAGGGATTGAGAGACTGGTCATAGATGAGGCAAGGATGAATGGAAACACTGAGGTCCTTGAAGAAAACCTGATCCAGGTCGCACAGGACCTCTGACTGGGGTGAAGATTCATCTCTTAGCACAACAACGACCTGAAAGACATCCCTGAAGTGGCTTTGGGACAAGTCTGTAAATCTCCTTGAGTGGTCCATTTAAAGACTGAATTGAACCCCTCTGAACATCTGTACGGAGACCTAAAGATGGCAGTTCACCAATTCTCAATTTTTTTAGTACTGGTCCTGGGTATCATGCCGGCAACACTTTTGTTTAAAATAACATCTATCAACCTTGACCTTGCTCCTTGACCAGGGTATGTCTGCCAGGATAGGATGGATGTTTTTTTACCAGGCAGAATACTGCCAGACTGAGAAAGTACTTGTGCCATATGACATCAAGGGAATACTCTATTTGGCACAATGGTGGGCGCACAGCCATTTCATACACACTCAAACACACACACACACAACTGCACGCTCGCATGCACATATGGGTGACATCGTGCCCTTTAGACCAACAGGGTGTGTGTCACTGTGCATGTTTGTGTGTGTCTGTATTCTTAGAGAAAGCATTCTTCACTCTTCAGCCTGGCATGACCTTCCTGTGCCAGTCATCTGTCACCATGTCACTTGCCCTACGCGAGCACACACCTAGGCCAAGATGTGTTGCACTAAAATTAGACCAATAAATGACATTAAACTGGTCAATGACACCAAATTAAGGCTTAGAGTATAATGTAGGTCTGTTCAGCTGTTTTATTGTCCTAATAGTTCATTATCTCTGGTGTGTGTAACAGCATTTGGAACAGTTGGATAATTGACATTTTCTACAAAGGGGACATTTTTACACTGTAGCTTTTAACTTCCATACAGGCTGTGTGTGTAACCCATGTCTGTACATTTGGGGGCATAATGTCCCCACAAAGATAGTTAAACCTGTTATATAGGGCCCCTCTAGGAAAAATGTGACGTAAGTCAAACTTGTACATTTGGGGTTAGGTAAGGGAATCGAGAACATGGTCTGATTTGGATCTCATGTCCCCACTTGGTATGTAAGACAAAAATATGTATGTGTGTCGTGAATGAGAGTACCACTGTATACATTTCAGATTTAAGTGCATGTATACTGTACTTTGATTCCCTCATGTGTATTTAGCGATCTTCTTGAGGGGTAACACATGTTATTATCCTTTAATTTCTGAGGACCAACAATTGATTAACCTTCACTTTAAGCTTAGACTGTTTTACACTAAGGCTGGGTTGCAACAACATTAATTAAATTAATCCTGGTCTAGACTTAATATAGTAAATCTAGGTTTAAACTGGTTTATAAGTAATCAGAGACGTGTTGCACATCTTAATTTTAACCCTGGATTACTTAAACCAGTTTAAATTATTAGGCTGGGTTGCATCAACATGGTTTAACTTTTAAACTGGATTAAATCAAGGTTTAACTACTAATCCAGTTGCACCAAACTTTAAACCTAGTTTAAATGTAGTTTACAATTCATCCTTGTTAAATCTAAACCTTTGGCAATCACAGTTTAATTTCCACTTAAACCTAGATTAAATGCAAGTGTTGCACAAGTAATTTTAAACCTACTTTAGTGATGGATTGGCAGATATATGTAAACCACACCTGGAGGAGGTTTATGTCTGGTTAATTTCAGTTTTATGGACAACATGCCAGCATATCGTTCCTCGCGGGACAATTAGAGACAGGTTAAACCCAATAGAATTGTATTACAATATTGAGTTTTCCCAGTGGTATAAATTTACAAAAGAGTCTGTCTTATACCTCAATGGGAAGGTTGGACCAGCTATCAAGTCAAGGATATGAGAGGAACTCTGCTGTGCCACCTCTTCTCTAGCTCCTAGTGGCTTTGTGTTTTTGTGCAGTCCACAGTCTGCAGAATTGTCAGCAGAGTGTCAAAAGCAATTGCATGTGGTCAGTATATTCAATTTGAACCAAGGAGGGAGATAACAGCTGGATTTTACAGGAGAGCAGGTTTTCCTGGAGTAATTGGAGCTATTGACTGTACCCACATTCCCATTACTAACGCAGGTGGGGAGAATGGGGACCTTTTTCATAATCGAAAGGGCTACTGCTTAATTAATGTCCAAGTTTTGAGTGATGACCAGGCCAAGATCACACACATTTTTGCAAGATGGCTAGGATCCACACATGATCCACACATGACAGTCAACTTGGTGCACTGCTGGAAGGAGGGGAGATCAGTGGATACCTAGTGGGTGACAATGGCCATACAGGTGCTGGTCATAAAATTAGAATATCATCAAAAAGTTGATTTATTTCAGTAATTCCATTCAAAAAGTGAAACTTGTATATTATATTCATTCATTACACACAGACTGATATATTTCAAATGTTTATTTCTTTTAATTGTGCTTATTATAACTGGCAACTAATGAAAATCCCAAATTCAGTATCTCAGAAAATTTTAATATTACTTAAGACCAATACAAAAAAAATATTTTTAGAAATGTTGGCCCACTGAAAAGTATGAACATGAAAAGTATGAGCATGTACAGCACTCAATCCTTAGTTGGGGCTTCTTATGCCTGAATTACTGCAGCAATGCGGCGTGGCATGGAGTCGATCAGTCTGTGGCACTGCTCAGGTGTTATGAGAGCCCAGGTTGCTCTGATAGTGGCCTTCAGCTCTTCTGCATTGTTGGGTCTGGCGTATTCCATCTTCCTCTTCACAATACCCCATAGATTTTCTATAGGGTTAAGGTCAGGCGAGTTTGCTGGCCAATTAAGAACAGGGATACCATGGTCCTTAAACCAGGTACTGGTAGCTTTGGCACTGTGCAGGTGCCAAGTCCTGTTGGAAAATGTAATCTGCATCTCCATAAAGTTGGTCAGCAGCAGGAAGCATGAAGTGCTCTAAAACTTCCTGGTAGACGGCTGCGTTGACCTTGGACCTCAGAAAACACAGTGGACCAACACCAGCAGATGACATGGCACCCCAAACCATCACTGACTGTGGAAACTTTACACTGGACTTCAAGCAACGTGGATTCTGTGCCTCTCCTCTCTTCCTCCAGACTCTGGGACCTTGATTTCCAAAGGAAATGCAAAATGTACTTTAATAAGAGAACTTAACTCAGCAGCAGTCCAGTCCATTTTGTCTTTAGACCAGGCGAGACGCTTCTGACGCTGTGTCTTGTTCAAGAGTGGCTTGACACAAGGAATGCGACAGCTGAAACCCATGTCTTGCATACGTCTGTGCATGGTGGTTCTTGAATCACTGACTCCAGCTGCAGTCCACTCTTTTTGAATCTCCCCCACATTTTTGAATGGGTTTTGTTTCACAATCCTCTCCAGGGTGCGGTTATCCCTATTGCTTGTACACTTTTTTTCTACCACATCTCTTCCTTCCCTTCGCCTCTATTAATGTGCTTGGACACAGAGCTCTGTGAACAGCCAGCCTCTTTAGCTATGACTTTTTGGGTCTTGCCCTCCTTGTGCAAGGTGTCAATGGTCATCTTTTGGACAGCTGTCAAGTCAGCAGTCTTCCCCATGATTGTGTAGGCTACAGAACTGGACTGAGAGACCATTTAAAGGCCTTTGCAGGTGTTTTGAGTTGATTTGCTGAATAGTGTGGCACCAGGTGTCTTCAATATTGAACCTTTTTACAGTATTCAAATTGTCGGAGCTACTGAATTTGGGGTTTTCAATAAATACTTTAAATATATCAGTATGTGGAATGAATGAATACATTATATACACTTCACTTTCTGAATGGAATTACTGATATAAATCAACTTTTTGATGATATTCTTATTTTATGACCAGCACCTGTACATGTCGCTCATACCTGATGACTCCCCTTTTGAACCCTCAGACCCAGGCAGAGAGAAACTACAACTACTCTCACATTAAAATAAGAGGGCTAACTGAGAGAGTGTTTGGGGTGTGGAAGCGGAGATTTCCATGTTTACAATGACTCTGCACCAAGTTGGACACTACCCTGACCATCATTGTAGCAGTAGCTGTGTTATACATCTTTGGGAAGAGAGTAGGAGACGAGCTACCAGAGGATGAGAAACCACTTGAGAATGAGGATCTGGAAGATGCTCAAGTACAGAATGATGTAAATGCAAATGGCAACGCTGCCAGGAGAACACTGAAAACCACTTTGCAGCTTAATTAAGGTAAGCATTGGCTGAATATATTATATTTTGATTGATATGTAGAGTATCTCACAAAAGTGAGTACACCCCTCACATTTGTGCAAATATTTGATTATATCTTTTCAAGTGACAACACTGAAGAAATGGCACTTTGCTACAATGTAAAATTGTGAGTTTACAGCTTGTCTAACAGTGTACATTTGCTATACCCTCAAAATAACTCAACTCACAGCCATTAATGTCTAAATCGCTGGCAACAAATGTGAGTACACCCCTAAGTGAAAATGTCCAAATTGGGCCCAATTAGCCATTTTCTATCCCCGGTGTCATGTGACTCATTAGTGTTACAAGGTCTCAGGTGTGAATGGGGAGCAGGTGTGTTAAATTTGGTGTTATCGTTCTCACACTCCCTCATACCGGTCACTGGAAGTTCAACATGGTACCTCATGGCAAAGAACTCTCTGAGGATCTGAAAAAAAGAAATTGTTGCTCTACATAAAGATGGCCTATGCTATAAGAAGATTGCCAAGACCCTGAAACTGAAGCTGCAGCACGGTGGCCAAGAACATACATCGGTTTAACAGGACAGGTTGCTTAGCGTCATATCCAGAGGTTGTCTTTGGGAAAAGGTTGAAGGCGTGGGGGGTCAGCCTGTCAGTGCTCAGACCATATGCCGCACACTGCATCAAATTGGTCTGCATGGCTTTCGTCCCAGAAGGAAGCCTCTTCTAAAGATGATGCACAAGAAATCCCACAAACAGTTTGCTGAAGACAAGCATTCTAAGGACATGGATTTACTGGAACCATGTCCTGTGGTCTGATGAGACCAAGATAAACCTATTTGGTTCAGATGGTGTCAAGTGTGTGTGTGGCTGCAACCAGATGAGGAGTATAAAGACAAGTTTGTCTTGCTTACAGTAAAGTATGGTGGTGGGAGTGTCATGGTCTGGGGCTGAATGAGTGCTGCCGGCACTGGGGAGCTACAGTTCATTGAGGGAACCATGAATGCCAACATGTACTGAGACATACTGAAGCAGTGTCATTTCTTCAGTGTTGTCACATGAAAAGATATAATCAAATATTTTCTAAAATGTGAGGGGTGTACTCACTTGTGAGATACTGTATGTGCACTTGTATAACTTAAACCGTACTTAACTAATATGCTTCTTTTTTTCCTATCCATACAGGGAGGAACTCATCTGAAGAGGCTTCCATTTTATTGAAATAAACATTTTACTTGTCACAAATAAATACAATATGATTACATCATGGTTTCAAAGAAAGCTTCAAGTGGATCCTGTGGTTGTAGCTGGCTCAAATTCAGTAGCCTTTGCCTTTGAAGAATCAGGACCTCTTTTTTAGTAATAGGACCTCTTTTTGTAGTTTAGCACTTTCGATGTCCAGAATGCATCTTTCCTTCTCAAGTTCAATGATTTCCTGGTGAGAGGAAAGCTTTGCACGCTTTTCAGAAGGTCTCACAGGTTGTGCTGCTGCTTCAATGGTCGTATCAGCTGGCTCCAGCACAATGACAGTGTCAACTATATGAACAAAAACAGAAGACATCCAAACCCATTAGACTTCCAGTCACATAGGAAAATATTTAATACACTACTACAAAAAAGCAGTTTCTTAATATAAACATCTGAGAGGTATATCGCAAAGTAGCCTAAATGCAGTGTCCTTGTTTTTACAGTACATTGATTAAATTAGGTGGTAGCTAGCAAGCTTACCTAACGCTTCTGTGGCGATATAGTTATATCCAGTACGCCGTCGTAGAGGTTGGGGAGGTTGTGGGGGTCCGCCGATCTGAAACTTTCCACGTCTTTCTTCTGCTGCATCTTTTTATGCTTTTGCCTTTAGGTTTTTCCAGCAGGCTTTAAGTTGAGACCTGTCCCTCTTCTCCTTGATGCCAGTTCAACAATTAAATCGCTCAGCTAACGACAGCCAGGTCATCCTTCTTGTCCACTGGATTGCTATCAGTTCGCTTGTCCTCAATTACTGTCCCAAACTCTTCCATTAGCTCAGTTAGCAATGTCTTTTCAAATGCCGAAAAATTTGAACTCTTTTGCGGTGCCATATTGTATAAATCTACTGAAAATCTAGTTGGTCAGCAATGATAACACTAATAATAACGGCAATTCTTTGAAAAAGTAGCACGTTCATGTGACATTTGTAAAAAAATTACTGAACATAAACAAATCATATTTTCATAGTTTTAAACTGGTTTAACTAATCATATTCGCTCCAAGGCAATTGAATATTAGTCTGCCTGCCCATTGAACTGGTTATTCCCAACCTTATTCACTTATTAATATAAAGTTGGACTGGCTGGCTGAGCTACATTGTTAGCATGCTACTTTCAATGACTGTCAAATGTACAAAATTCAGCCCAGGAGTCCACAAAACACAGTAGCTATGGAACGCCGTTTTGTTTGGTCTTTTTCCAATAACTATATTTCACATGTTAAATACGTTTATTTGATCTTTGAAATAACTAAGTACTAGCCTGAAAACAAAAACAATTCTTTCGATATTGTTACAATTTATTTAAATCCATGTGAATATACTCACTTGTTGTTCTGTTAAGATCAAACTTCAGTTCATGATAACTAAATATATAACGAACTAAACAGGCAAGCTAGCCAAATATTTAGCCAAAAATAATGTTTTGACACGGCAAGCTGCTGTGTGCTTATTTTCAATTTATTGCCAAGTTTTCTCAGTACATTTGTGGATCTGAAATAGTTTTACATAATATGTAAATGTTATTTAAATTCCATTTTTTGTAGTCTGAATATGCCGTTAACCTCAAAACCCTTAGAATAAGGGTGACGTTTTAGGGTTAACCTTAAACGTAACCCTAATTTTAACTGAAGCAGCTGAGAGAGAGAGGGAAAAAAAATACAGAAAATTTTGAGTCAGTCATTGTCTTTTTATCGTTGTGCTCCTTATTTGCAAATGTTCTCTGAGAGGCTTTTAAGACACACACACACACACACACACACACACACACACACACACACACACACACACACACACACACACACACACACACACACACATCATCAACATATCAATATGAGGAAAACCGCAATGTTAACAGTTAACCAGGGTAGGGAGTATGAGTGTGTGTAGTGCGCGGTGCGCATTTATTTGGGGAGGCTGGATTGGCTAGACATCTCGATGTCGGTCTTCAGAGTCCAACCACAAGAAGAATGTGTGTGTGTATGGGTGTGAGTAGTTGCAACCATAAACTCTGACCTCTATATTCCTATTACATGCATTCCTTTTGCCTGTATAATCTCTGCAGCGAGCTTCAGCAGGGGAGAGGGAGAGACGTAGGGAGGAGTGGTGCCATGATAACATAGTTTGCTTCATCTGTCTTATCCCCCGTATTACAAATAGTGGACCCAATTCAGACCCTGATGGGTCACCTTGGGCACTTTTAAGAATTTTCTATTTGACCTCTTCTGCGACAATAGCCTGAGTCCCTGTTACTGAGTCAGCCCAGGGACTACAAGCTGACGCTAGCCTTCTGGCCTTAATGAAGACAAATTGCTAATCAGAAGGGCCTTTTACAAGATCTACAAACAAACTGAATTGTGATGCCTTACAATTCGTGGATTTGACAGTAGAACTGTAGACACTACAGTCATCGGCCTCATCCGTGAGTCTGCCTACAGACAGGAGGTTGAACAGCTAGTCCTCTGCTGTTGTCAGAACAACCTGGAGGTTAACACGTTCAAAACTGTGGAGATGACTTTGGACTTCAGAAGGAGCCCTCCGACTCTGCGCCCCATCACTATTCTCAACAGCCCTGTGTCTGTAGTGGAATCCTTTAGGTTTCTGGCATCCACTATCTCCCAGGATCTAAAGTAGGAGCCCAACACCGACGCCATCATTAAAAAGGCCCAGCAGAGGATGTACTTCCTGCGCCAGCTTAAGAAGCTTAACCTGTCCATGAAGCTATTGATCCATTTTTACACAGCCATCATCCAGTCTGTTCACTGCACATCCATCACTGTTTGGTTTGGCTCTACCACAAAACTGGATAGGAACAGACTACAACGGACTGTCAGAACTGCAAAAACGATAATTGGTGCCAACCTGCCCTCCCTCCAGGACTTATACAAAACCAGAGTCAGTAAAATGGCAGGAAACATCACTGCAGATCCATCACACCCTGGATACAACCTGTTCCAGCCCCTCCCCTCTGGTAGGTGCTACAGAGCACTGTACACCAAAACGAACAGACACAGGAACAGTTTCTACCCACAGGCCATCACTCTGATGAACAGTCAACTTCAGACACTTAGTGCCAGGCACAATCCCTGTATAACAACCCAGTAACTCTGACCCTAACATCCACCTGTCTACTACTTCTCATCCTGTAATTCAGTGCTGTTCATACTGTATATATACTGTATTTATCATATCCACCTGTACCATGTACATTACACCTGCACAAAAATTACTTATTTATTCATTCCAGCATCGTTTACACTCCGCTTCATTACACTCGATATATATAGATGACATCCACCGTCATTATGTAAATAATAATACCTGTACAAAAATATTTATTTCCAGCACCCTTTATACACTGCTCATTGCACTATTGTCTCATCAGTCTTACTATGTTATTGTTTAGGTTTATTATGTGTATTTATGTGTACTGTCAGTGCCTCTTGTTGAGGGTCCTTTAAGTTTTTTTTATGAGTAAACACATCATGAGCCTGTATAATTCAGAGTCAAATTCCTTGTATGTGTACACATACCTGGTGAATAATTCTGATTCTGATGATTGGTGCAAATTTAAAATACAACACAATAGGTGCACATTTAAAATACAATAATTCCTTTGCCAACCCACAGACCTTCACCACGTAACCAACATATCCATGCGTGTACTTGCCAGAGCATGTTTAAAAGATGGAGATTGTCCCCTACATGGTGTTAACTCACATACTTCCTGTTAACCGCAACCAAATATTTCAGTGACCACACAATGAGAATGTGGAACGTAGCAACAAGATTTTTTTTCTCTTTGGGCTGTTTGTTCCAGAATGTTCTGTGGTTTTCTTCCCGGGGCACAGTTTCCATGGGGACTCTGACCTTGTTGGAATGAAGGGACCGGGCCAGCGGTACTGGGTCCGAGTCTTACCCCTCAGGTTTAATATTTTTGCAATAATGGTGCATTTTGATGCAGGGATGTATTTTTCTAAATATAGACTTTACCGTTTATTGTTACCCTGACCAGCACCGGTGCTTTGGCTTTGACACTTTCAAACAAAGCAGCTGTTATCATGCAGAGCAAATTTTTTTCCCCCAGTCCTGTCTCTAAGCTATAGCTATGGAAAAACTGTTTGCCATGTATTTCATGAGGATTCATACACTGTTGTTATGGTTGAAAAACCCATTTAGGTATTGTGGAATTAGGTTGCCATTTCGGATTCCACTTTAAAGGGCAGAGGAGATGTTACTGTTGGCCAAGAATCTGACAACATTTTGTTTTGCTCCCTTGCTGTGTCTCTCTTTCCCTGTGTCTCTCTGTCTCCCTCTCTTGCTGTGTTTCTCTGTCCCTGTCTCTCTCTGTCTCCCTCTCTTGCTGTGTCTCTCTGTCTCCCTCTCTTGCTGTGTCTCTCTGTCCCCCTCTCTTTCTCTCCCTTTTTCCAGATTGAGGAAGGTGGTAGGGCGGAGCAGTGTAAGAAGCTGAGGGTGGGTGATGAGTTGGTCAATATAAACGGATCCGCCCTGTACGGTTCAAGACAGGAAGCCCTTATCCTCATTAAAGGGTCTTTCCGGAAACTGACGATCGTTGTACGCAGGTAGGAACTGTGTTTGTGCGCATGCATGTTTCGTTGGAACAGATACAGAAAAAGTGGTCAATAGACTTTTAAGACGACTCGTCAAAGGCTCGTAAAATACTGCCACAAGTCAGTCACAAGACCTTTCTTGAGAAAGGAGATCTCCTTCAAAGTAAAAAGGGTTATGACAAAGGTCACAAGAAGCTGTTTAACCTTGCCATGCTGAAGGGTCACACTAACCCCTCATCCTGTTGGTGCATCTGTGTACACACGCGTGTGTGTGTGTGTCAGGCAAAAGAACTGCCCTTTGACCTTTTACAGGCCGACCGGACAGGAGAGCGTCTGCTGTCTCATCCTGAATGAGGTGTGTGTATGTGTTTGGGTAACGTGTCCGAGGAAGTGCCCTTTGACCTTTTAGGGTTGGACAGGAAGCCTACCAGCTGCGAATAGGACAGGGTGTGCACTTGCTCTCTCTCGTTCTTTAGTTGTGTGTGTGATCCTGTGACAACGTCAGTCTTTGTCTAAACTGTGTGTTTTGGATGATCTGATGTCTGCTTACATCAGTCTAACATTGGCAAAAGGACACAAGGTCACTGTAAACCCCAATCTGAGACACTCATTTTTCTCACTCTCTTTCTCTCCATCTCTCGCTTTCTCCATCATTCTCTCCCTGTCTATTTCTCCATCTCTCTCTTTCTCTCTCTATCCATCTTTCTCTCTCTCTTTCTTCGCCCTGGTACTTTGCCTGTCCCATTTAGCAGAGTTAATGGCAGTAGTAGTGATTCCACCCACCAGCCTGTCTCAATGACTCACCCAAAGTTTGGATAGCAAGAGGGACTTTTCCCTGGCCCCATTCACACACTGCTGTTGTCTTTCACACTGCCTCTCTGTGGCCAGTGTGGGAACTTCAGGAAATACATTACTCATTAATTACATTTATTTTACAAAGCCTCTGTTTAAATCTCTCAATCCCATTTTTTGCCTGGAAGAAAGATTTGCTCTGAATAAGTAGTAAATGTTATTTGATAGTCACCACTAATATTCTCTTCAACATCTTTGGGAGTCTCTCTGCTGAGATGGGGAGTTTGACATTGGTAAGAACGGAACTTGGTCGGGAAGCCTAAACACTGTCTAATGCTGTTTATACCCACACACACAAACATACACGTCTAAAACAGTTGATTTACTGCCTCCCAGACTAGAATGCCTTCTTTCATAGCTTTTAGTGGTGTGAAAGCAGTTGACTGGGAACACATTCCTGTGTCTGGTGCGTGCATGTGCGTGTGTCACGTTGTGTCTGGTATGTGTCCATTCCACAAAATTGCCATGACAATGTTGGGATACTGCTTTTGTAAATAATTTCAGGAAAGTCATCAGGAATGTCACCAGTTGTTCACTGAACAAGATTATCTGGGCCCCAAAATTTTAATATTTATCCGTATTTTGCCTCAACAAGTCAATGATTCGTCAGTTCTGTTCATTGTGTGTATAAGCATCGGATCTTGTCCGATTGGCAAAATCCAGATGCGATTTTAAAAGCCCCCCCCCCCCCCCCCCCCCCCCCCCCACACACACACACACACACGCACGCACACATACAACTAGAGGTTGTGTATATGTGTGTGCATGTGAACTCTACCTGTCCAAGTCCAATCCCTATTGTGAATCTCACTGTCCAAGCTAAGCAGATGTTTTGAATAGAAACTCTGTGTCATTTTGGACCAGACACCCCCACCCACTTCTCTCACACAGCCATAGGAGGGAGCCAACCTCGGCACAGTATAGCACGCTTCTTCTGGGGGTGTGCTCACTAGTTACAGTATTTGTGTGTGTGTGTGTGTGTGTGTGTGTGTGTGTGTGTGTGTGTACATGCATGTGTATGGTTTTCATATGTGTGTGAGGATTGAGGGGAGGCATTTACCCCAGAAGGAAGATTGGTGTTACCAATTTACCCCCTTAGAGAAGCTCGGTCACCCAGGAGGAGCTCAGAGTAGAGCCGCTGCTCCTCCACATCGAGAGGGGTCAGCTGAGGTGGCTTGGGCATCTGTTTCGGATGCCTCCGGAGCGCCTTCCTGGGAAGGTGTTCCGGTCCCGTCCCACCGGGAGGAGACCCCGGGGAAGACCTAGGACACGCTGGAGGGACTATGTCTCCCGGCTGGCCTGGGAACGCCTCGGTGTCCCCCCGGAAGAGCTGGAGGAAGTGTCTAGGGAGAGGGATGTCTGAGCATCCCTGCTTAGACTGCTGCCCCCGCGACCCGGCCCCGGATAAGCGGAAGATGATGGATGGAAGATTGGTGTTTCATATCAGTCAGAATCATGCAGAATGGCCAAGTGCGCTTGTGGTTGTTGTCACCAAAATGTCATGATGTTACCTGAAAACTTGATACATGGTAAAAGACTTGTTACCTGAAGACTTGATTCATGGCCAAAAAGAGAAAATGTCTCTTAGTTCTTAAATAGTGTAGTGGTTAGAGACCAATCAATAGGTCCCGTGTTTGAATCTTGTCACAGTCAAATTGATGGTTCCTTTTCTGTTTTATCTGTCTAGGTGAGCAGTTGCCTAGTATGGCTTTTATATTCAGTGGCTTGGCATATGCATATACGATGATAGTGGAAAGAGTTATGGCATTAATATATGTCAGGGGAATTCTTTAGGTGTTCTATTCTAGTTCATAGTTAATTGCACCCAGGGAAATTTGTCACTGATTAGCAGGTTGCAATGAAGAAAAAATTTGACTTTGAAGCCAGTTCACCTGAGCTATGTTTGATGGCCAACCCCTCTGTCAATCTGTGGATGGCTTCTATTCACCCTCTGACCTTTTCTATCTGCCAGTAGTGTCACAAAACCAGCCTTGCTGTCACTGAGTTCTCCTGGAACATTCTCAGAAACATTTTGGAATTCTCGTGGAACACTTGCAAATTATGAAAAGGAAGGATTTGTTCTTGAAATACACACACACACACACACACACACACACACACAATTTTACAGTGGAAAGGTCCCATTCACCAAAAGCCAAGTCTCGTTACCAACTATATTTAAAGGCAAGTGGAATACATGACGGATCATTTGGAACAGTGTTTGGTTCGCTGCTTTGGAGTTTCTCATTAGATTTTTCCTCACTTTACTTCCCTGTCTTTCCCAGCTCTTTCTTCTCCACATGGAAATGTTATCAAGTCTATTTGAGGTATGGACTTAATTTGGGATTCTGGTAAAAGATGATGCTGTGACGGTATGGGAAATAATGGGAAGTGGGGGTTAGCAAAGGAAGGGGTTGTGGATGTTTGTTGGTTGCTACGACTTGGGAGTACCTCCTGAATCGCACCCAATGACACTTTTAGTGCACTACTTGGGACCAACTCTGGTTGAATGCAGTGCACTATATATGGAATAGGGTGCTGGTTATAAATGCAGACGTATTCTTCCTGTTTTGACGAAGATGTTGTACTGCTGGAGAGTCTGTGTGTGTGCCTATACCTGAGACACTAACATTACCACCAAGGGCTGCAAAGATGGCTGTCTCAGACTGGAGTATGTAGCAAACGATAGAGCGGTGGAATATTTCGGCTTGAGTCGCCAGGCACAGCTTTTGGTGGATTTGCCATGCTCGTCTTCGGTCTGTTTATTTAGTTCCTCATAAATTGGGCCAGGACACTGCTGTGTGTGTGTGTGTGTGTGTGTGTGTGTGTGTGTGTGTGTGTGTGTGTGTGTGTGTGTGTGTGTGTGTGTGTGTGTGTGTGTGTGTGCGGCCATCCTCCTACTGTAGGTCTGTCTAAGTAACAGGAAGTCAGGAAGGGAAACGTTGGGAGTTACAGGAAGTGATGTGACAGTTAAGGAATGTCCACTGATGCTGCTCACTGTAAAAGCTGAACACACAGACAGAATCACGGGACTATGTTAAGACAAAACAATGTATTTACAGCTTATGACATGTACTGACAAAGCCAGAAGACTATGAAAAATCACCCACTTAGCTTGATTCTGTGTGATCTCCTGTTTTAGTAAAACATGGAAAATAATGCTAAGTCAGGCCAGTCCTTAAAAAAAAAAAGATTTATTAGGCTTGGAGTTAATTTGTCGGGATGCACCGATACCACTTTTTTTCAGGCCAAGTATGAGTACTTATATTTGGGTACTTGCCGATACCATGTACTCAAAGCTGGACCCAGTAGGATTTTTTCAGTAAAAAAAACTAAAGTTGTATCCCCTATAAACATGTTGTGGACCAGGTTCTGGTGTTTCCACGGATCTCTCGTCTTTTCAGAAAAAGTCTGTTATCGTCACCTTTATTGATAGTTATTGTATCAATGTCATTCGAATGAAAGAAAAATGAACGTTGTGCCATGAAATGAAATAGCTTTGTCAGTGTAAAGTTCGTCTTCAGTCTTGCTAGCCAATTGCTCAATTCATATAACGTTTCCAAGTATTAAGTTACTTGTCGGCCTATTTCAGGCTTATAAGCTATTAAAACAGCCAGTGGCAAAAGCCATGCGTTTCATAGATGCTATTTGTGGTGGAAGTAAACTTCATAAGAAATGTTAGTCAGTTTAACACAATGCTTAGTGGTGTTTAGCTAAATATTCATACTTGGTGTGATGTTAATAATAACTTCTCAGGTTGACATTTCTGCATAAAATGTTCATCTTCTCATCTTCATCCGCTTATCCGTATCGGGTCGCAGGGGCAGCAGCTCAAGCAGGGGACCCCAAACTTCCCTTTCCCGAGCCACATTTGCCAGCTCTGACTGGGGGATCCTGCATAAAATGTTTAATTCTAATATTTGGCTATGCTGGATTTTTCATTTCCATGAGCTGTAAGCTATGTAATCTGTGGTATATAGAAACGCTCACAGTTACACATGACTTTTACAGACGTCAGAACAGAAACTCATGTTGTGTATGCATATCAAATTCACAGTATACGCTCCAAAACCCACTTAAAGTTTTTATTTGACTGAAAATTCTGTCATGGGAAAAAAAAACATTGATAGCAGAATAGCTCTTTTTATTTAATTTGTTTATTTTGTATTTTTCTAACAAAATGTTTGAAAATGATTATGGACCATTACAATACTTACCTTTCTTTTTTGGTAGGAATCAGAGGGAGGCAGCTGAGTTGGAGAAACAAGTGAAGGGTGGAGACTGGTATTCAAACCTAGTCCCTAGTGGGGAGCCATGTATGTAGATGGAGCAGGGAGTGTTAATACTGGACCACATCAGTTCATTATTAATATAACTGATCAATATTGTGCTTAGTAGTCCAGTAAATATTTCTATCAGGTTGTCAATCAAGTACGGGTACACAGCACTACCAGCCTTTCTGGACAATGCACCACTGTTTCAGATTTGGAACAAATTAAGGCTGGAAATGTCAATGCAATCCAAATAGGGAGGGCAGTCACAAGTCAATCAGCAACTATAAATACAAGGTAGCTAGAGGTAAGATATCATTGGACTTACGTTATTGATTTTGAACATTTAGTACAATACTGTGTTCTTACAGGCAGGTGACGGATAAACAAGTGCAGCATTTAGCCTAGTGGTTACCAATGATTGCTAGATCAGAGGGAGACAGTCCAGGGCTTTTAGTATTGCCATTTGTACTGCATTTGCCTTCATCGCACATCTACACATTCCACCTGTAATATACATATACTTATACTTGTAAATACTTTTCTGCCCTCTTTGCATTTCTGGTTAGATGCTTTCTGAATTTCGTTGTACTGTACTTGTACTGTTCAATGACAAAGTTGAATCGAATCTAATCAAATCCCAGAGCCAGCCAGGAGAAATATGTCAATTGGAAGCTGTTGGAGTAGTTAATGGATATTATTTTGACTGATTTAGCATGGACACCGAGATTATCACTCCTGTGATTAGTGCCATGGGATGTTGAAGGATCGAATCAGGACTGCCGTTTAATGCCCTAATGAAATGCTGCACAGGCCTATGTCTCCCTTCATGCGTTCTGGCACTGGGATTTTATATGTCCCCCCTTATATGTGCCCCCTGCTGGCTCTCTTCCAGAAGCATCTGGTCCCCCATCCAGGAACCAACAAGAACCAACCTAACTTATTTTAATAGGCAAGCTAGTAGATAGGCTCGCCAGATAGATTTGTTTACCTATTCAGAATCTGAAACCAAGCATGCTGGCTAAAGTTAGCAAAAGTTTGTATTGGCTGGAATGTCTAATCTGAGCAAGTTAGCACTGTTTAAACAAGCTCACCATTTGTCTTTGTCCCAAATGGCATTCCTGTTCCCTTAATAGTGTACTATTTTTGACCTCAGCCGCATGAGCCTTGTTCAAAAGTATTGCAATTGAAAAGCAAAGGGCTGACATTTGAATGTTAACTTCCACAGATGATATTTTCCTCCTTTTGAGAAAAACATCAGTCTTTTACCCCCCCCCCCATCAAACCCACACACACTAACACAATCCATTCCCACACACATGCACACTTACTCCTGAAGGATATCGTCAAGATCTCCCCCGCCGTGCCAAAGAACGAGTAAAACAATCCCTCCCTCCATCTCCTGACCAAACAATGGACATTCCTGCCATTCCTAAGGCCACTTCCTCTCTCTAACTCAACCCATCTCATCCCCCGTTCGGTTGTTGGTTTCTCTGGATGCATTTTAAATGACAGTTCGCTCCCTTGTAACGCACACTTTGCCCAGAGTCCCACGAGCCCTGTGTCAATAGTAGTGTACTACTTAGTGGCAGGGTTTCATTTATGATGGAGACTTTACTAAACACGTCTGCTCCCCTTGAGAGTGTTTTCTCAGCGGAGGACCAACTAACATTTTCTAGCATTAATCAGACCCCAGGGGCAGTTATGTGTCGGAGATGGAGGATTGTACCACGGGTGAAGTGCCTTGTCAGCACTTATCGGCACAGACTGAAATGGTGTGTGTGTGTGTGTGTGTGTGTGTCTGTCTGTCTCAGTATTTCTGTATTCTTCTGTTTGTGTGGGTCAGTATTTTGTTTTGTTTTGTGTGTTCATTTATATGTGTGTGTTTCAATACTTGTGTTCTTGTTTTTTGGTGTGTGTGTGTGTGTGTGTGTGTGTGTGTGTGTGTGTGTGTGTGTGTGTGTGTGTGTATATGTGCGTCTTAGTGTTTGTCTCTCTGCAGGCGTGTTCAGACTGCCCCTTAGCCTAGGGCTAAGAGCGTTCTAAGCCCTGGCCTAAGGGCCTCACACATGCATATTTTGAAGTGAGCTAGCACCACCCTTAGCCTGGGGCTAGCTGGCCCTGCTCCGGAGCATGGTTGGCACCGACCTTTTGGGGCTAGACCCTGAAATACAGTGCCAAAATAACTAGTGTGAACCGGGGTCAAGAATAAAATCATAGAACGTTTATTTTCCAATCACAAAACCTGCCCTTTCACTTAATTTACATACGCTTGTGAAGAGTGCCGTTACTAATAGTTGCATCTGTTTTGGTCCTTTCACTCTGCGAACTTTTGTTGTTTCATTATACCTGCCAAATCTTAGCAAAGTATTTATTTCAGCTTTCTTTGAACGTAAATCTAGCAAATAAGTCGAAAGAATGAAGGTTGACTAACGTTTTTCTCTTTCATTGCATTGTTTTAACAAAGTTGTCCAAGAAAATATCTACAGGGTGGGCATCTTGATCAACTGATATCAAGTCGTTAATTAAATCGCAGTAGCGTAACATTGATCATGTGTCAGTGATGTAGGCTACTGTAACATTTGTAGCTTATCATAGAATGTAAAATGGTATTGTGTTGTATTTGTCCGTTAGCCCAGGGCTTAGGAATACAAGTGTGAATCCTTAGCCTAGGGTTAACAAACTCTTGTGTGAACACAAACTATGCTAGCCCAGGGCTTAGAACAATGTTGTGTGAAAAGGCCTTGTGTGTGCTTGCTCGTTACAGTATTTGTGTCTGTGTGTGTACGTACGTCTTAGTATTTGTGTGTGTGTGTCCTTGTCACAGTATTTGTGTTGGTGTGGGTATGTTTTAGTATTTGTTTCTGTTTGTGTGTGTGTGGGCTCATCACAGTTTATTTCTGTGTGTGTACATCTTTGTGTGTGTGTTTTAGTATTTGTCTCAGTGTGTGGGATCATTACAGAATGTTTTTGTATTTGCATGTGTACACCTTACTATTTTTGTGTTTAGGTGTGTGTGTGTGTGTGTGTCAGCTTGTCACAGTATTTGTTTCTGTTTGTGTACGTCTTAGTATTTGTTTGTGGGCTCATTACAGTATTTGATTTTGTGTGTGTGGGGGTGGGGCTTATCATCCTACTTGTCTGTGTGTTTTTGTATGTTTGTGTTTGTGTGTGTGTGTGTCTGTGTGTTTTTGTATGTTTGTGTTTGTGTGTGTGTGTGTGTGTGTGTGTGTGTTTGTTTTAGTGTTTGTTCTGCGTTCATTACAGGATTAGTGTGTACGTCTCCTCTCTGTGTGTGACCTGCTATAGTGAGTACGGCAGCAGTCCTCGTGTTTTCTATTAACTGTCCCAGGATTCCACGGATACATGGCCTTCCCCACACCCACTGAAATACACACTCAGACCAACACATGTCTACAGGATGTGTTTGTGTCTCTTAAGAGAGTACATCGTCTGACCAACTTCATGTGAGAGTGTAAAACATGACGATGGACATAATAGTGCGTATGCTTGTGCGAGACCACTGACCGCTACATTCTCCACCATGTAGAGGAGATGGGTGGAGAGTTCTGGCCTGTCAGCAGTGGCTGGTACCCTCATACGTTTTATACTCTGGAGTGACTCTCAACTGCAGGTCTAATCCACTCCGTTCCTGGAAGGCTACAATGTGCTTGGTCCTCCTAATCACAGATTGATTCTGACCTGGGAAATCAGGAAAAGCGTAGTTAACTAGCACATCAGAACAAAAACCAGATCAGTTTCTTGGCTCTCGAGGGCCAGAGTTTAATAGTACTCCTCAAAACAGAAATATTACTACAAGGTTGGCCAATACTGACATTATATTCCCTAATTTGCCAAATCAGCTCTGAAATTGATCGGATGTGAAAAGGTTTTTAATAGCAAAACCGATTAGTTATGTCAAAATCTGAGTTTGTGTACTTTCGTACTTCTGACCGTGTTAGCTTATTTATGTTAATATGGACTTGCATGTTCTCATTCAACTCCAATTTGCAAATCAGGGTGCCTGTTTGAAGGAGAGGGCATCTAATGGAAGTGTCAAAGGTCACGACAGGTTTGTTTTGTCACATTGGCATTATCAGGGAAATTCCTGTCATTTGTGAGGGATATACAGAGAGGGAATGACGGACACACACACAGTAACAAACAAGGTATTGTCCTGCTGTGGACTTCACCCTTCCTGACAGAGCCCCATGGAATGGGCCTTCATCCCCCTGCACTGATTACCTGGTATGCTGTGTGTGTGTGTGTGTGTGTGTGAGATGGGGGAACACAAATGAAACAATGGGTGCCTGATTGTAGTCTGCACAAAGGCAGAGAGGTGAGACAGCGTCTGGACTGGTGAGGCGAAAGGAGAGGGACTGAGATGGAGCTGTGTGGAGGAGAGGGGCTGAGAGATGGAGCTGTGTGGAGGAGAGGGACTGAGAGATGGAGTTGTGTGGAGGAGAGGGACTGAGAGATGGAGCTGTGTGGAGGAGAGGGACTGAGAGATGGAGCTGTGTGGAGGAGAGGGGCTGAGAGATGGAGCTGTGTGGAGGAGAGGGGCTGAGAGATGGAGCTGTGTGGAGGAGAGGGACTGAGAGATGGAGCTGTGTGGAGGAGAGGGACTGAGAGATGGAGCTGTGTGGAGGAGAGGGACTGAGAGATGGAGCTGTGTGGAGGAGAGGGACTGAGAGATGGATCTGTGTGGAGGAGAGGGACTGAGAGATGGATCTGTGTGGAGGAGAGGGGCTGAGAGATGGAGTTGTGTGGAGGAGAGGGACTGAGAGATGGAGCTGTGTGGAGGAGAGGTGGAGACAGGTGTTTAGGTTAGTATGACGAGTGTGTTGACCCTTGGCCTTCTGAAGAAAACACAGAACAAAAGGCATGTAATCGAAACTCATATAAACATTACACACACACACACACGTTTGAAGGTTAGGGCAAAGGTGGTCCCTTCAGGCAAAACTGTAACCCATGTAGAGCCAGGCTGATATGGAGTGTTTTCGACAAGAGGTCCGTCACAATGTTGTTGGCAGACATTTTGGACCACAGGTTCTATGAATTCATTTAGATTCCGAAGCAGAGCACCCCTCCCTCCCTCCCTTATCTCCTTTTGAGACAGGAAGTACCTCTGCATATTTCCCTGTGTGGAACAATAACCATATGGAACTCTGGGTATTATTTTAACACCGTACTAGTCTTTATCTGCTCAGAACATGGCTTCCTCTCTCTCTCTTTCTCCCTCACCCCTCCCTCTCCCCCTGAGTCACTCATATTATCCTGCCCAGAGAGTGGGATGGAATGGGGGAGGGAGGATTGATGAGGGAGTGACTGAAGCATAGAGAAAGCTATGTTTGGTCTATATGACTGAAGCAAGGGAAGGTGAGAGGGAGGGAGGGAGAGAGGGAGAGACAGTGAGAAAGATGGGAGGGATGGGAAGGTTGGTGATGTTGGTTTTTCCTCCATGAGCGCTTAGGTCAGTTGAGATGGATGAAGGAGAGGGTGAATGAGAACAGATCTTGAGTGTCTGCAACCATAGGAAAATTCACATGGACTGAACCAGGCTCTCAAAAGAATGGGATTTGCCACCCGGATAGTTTCTTCACTCAGAGACCTGTGTTGACATTTGTGTGTACCAGGCCTGATCTGAGCCAATGTTTTTATTCTGAGGGACATTATAAAGAAGTTCAGCACCATTTAGGATTTAGGGCCATCTTCCTTGGTTTAGGCCCATTTTCTTCTAAGATTGGACCCGGAGCTTCTTTGGAGTCTTATAAGGACTGTTCTCCTACAAGCCGATGATTGAACTAAGCTTGACCCTGTCCCCGACTGACCCAGTCGATGCTTTTTCAGGATCAGGGTTGTCTGGAAGTGTCATCTGTGTGGATCCACTCTGGTAGGTCCAGGACTGAGTCTAGAATAGCAAAAACAATTATTAGCTGTCAAAATGTTTGGGGGTTCTTCTGCCCTCCATTTATGCTTTCCCTCCATGCAATTTGTGTGACTCTACTTTACCCCCCTCACTTAATCTATGAACATGTTGGCCTCAATGTTTTGACTGTGTGTTTGACCTCAGTTTTTGTCATTGCCTTTGGCTGCATTTACACAGTCTCACAGCAATTCTGAACTTTTTTTTTTAACTAAGCAGTCTTTTGACCAATCCAAGCAGATCCAAAATAAGTTTTGATGTGATTGTTCAAATCGGCACTACAGTTATGACCTTATTTTTTTAGTCTTGAGTCTATCTGTTTTTGCTTTTGTACTTTCTGCTAGAATACATTTTAGCTATCATGCAGTCATCCATTTAAAATGCTTAAGTAACTTAAGTAATAGTTAAAGTAACATAAAGAATAGACATAAACGACTGCAAACACGCATCTTGTAATCCTTTCATGATTTTGGTTAAAAATAGTACAAAAAACATTGTGAAGCCTTTATTTAATTTCCTGAATGTCTGACTGGTCTGACCACTGATTGGCTGTGGTTGCTAATGGGCTAATCAGGTTAACTGCGGTTTGTTCATGTGGGGCGATTTGTGTTTCTGTCTTTCACATACGTCTATCTCTGGAGAACAATGTCCTTGGGTCATGTATGAGTCTAATACATTTTCCTGTACAGTAAATTAATCTTCAAGCTGGTTTGTAATTTCATCACCCTTTTGCAGGAGAACTTTCCAGCATATAGATGAAGTAAAACCGGTATTGTCTTTGAGATTTTAAGGCTTCTAAAATTAAATCCTAACTTCGTAATAATTAACATTACATGTTGCTGCTGGGTTCTTTTCATACAATAGGAAATGTTCTCAAATTAAGATACAACATCTGTAGTATATATCTAGGTCATTATAACGTGTATTAATCAGAGTGGTATGTCACTTAGTGGTTGAGTGTATGACCAATAACAGAAAGGTTTCTCGATCAAATCCAAGAGTCTAGATGAAAAATCTTTTTTGTCCTTGAGCAAGACAGTTAGCCTGAATTGTTCCTTTAAATCACTTCGGAAAAGACCATCTGTTAAATGAATATAATATAAATGTAATTCATTTACTTTATGGTCATTGTTTAATGCCGTGTTTCACCAATAATGTTTGTCAATTGATTCAATACATATCAAATTTTCTTAATCTCCAGGACATTCTTTTAAATATGCTGTGTGTTCCTTAGAATCTGATCTTGAACTGTACAGAATATCTTTAAATTCAAGTAAATTGCCCGTTTCACCAACTGAGATTTAGCTTTTTTGTCTTTTCTATATTATGTTAATGTCTTTCCATACTGGGTTAGTTTTCATAGTCATCAATCATTCTAGACTTAATCTGGGCTCCAGTAGAAGGGTAATTCACCATTTATATATGTGTTCACTTTTGTGTTTGTAGGTGACACCCTAAAATATTTCTATTTATTTTGATATACAGAGATTTGGTTCACAAATCAGAGACATCACTTAGAAAAAGATTCTGATGTCATATAAATTTATAGTATTTCTTTTAACATCAGAATGCATTTTGGTCATCCATTGCAGAGCAATGCTGAACTTATGTTCATTTTTCTCCACTTTTCTATTAAACATTCAACAAATAAATTCCTTGGAGACCATCTACTAGCAGAGTGAGTAAAAATAAGCCCATAATATGTAAAAATGGCAGTATGTCCCCTTTAATAGGCCCTGGAAAAGAGCTCCATTAATAGTCCCAGAATAGATGATAATAGTGTTTTGTTCTACACAGTCTGGAACTTGTTCCAAATTCTTTTTAGTTCTTGAACTATTCCCAAGGGTTCTAAATTCCAACACCAGACGGATGTTGTCAGGTATCAGATCAGAAAATCCTCCTCGGATGCACACACAGATGCATTTTCAGGAACTTGTTTCCTTCATGACATTCTTTATATAATAAAAATAAATATTCAGAATTGAACTGGGTAACATCTGTATTTTAACTTCATCAGCTTTGTTTTTCCCAGGACATATTTCTAGAATATTCCCGGAAATCCATGTTTAGTTTGTTTTCATCACAAGATGCAATTTCTTCCCCTTGATAGGAGAAAGCTTTTTGTGTTCTATTTCTACTTCTGGGTATTCCAGGGGATTATTCCCGGTGTGCTGTTCCAAAGTTATTAATAGCTTTGAAAATAATGGTCCTTTCATAAGCTGGAATATCCCATGAACTATGCAAACTTTGTTCCAGGCTCCTACCTGGTGTACACATACAAACACACGCTTGCACACACGTCTACTGAATCAACCAACTTGGCTGGGCCGGGATTCAAGTACAGGAAGTCTCCTGCACTCCCGGGAACAGTTTTGGGTGCAGCCGGATGTTCAGACCTCTATTAATGTAACTTTGGAACCTCATTATGTGGACTCTGGCCATGCAACCTTTGTGGGGTTGAGAGACCATGATGGTACTAATATGAATGGAAAGCATTGAACTAGTTTGTTTCGGTCCTGAAGTGAGTGACTCACATGCTTCGTGTTTCTCTTTGCTTTTTTTGAGCTGTTGAGCTTGACAAAATATGGACTTCTACAGTGAAGACGTAATGGTGGTCTTCTGTGTACCAACCCTACTTGTCACAACACAACTAATTTGCTCATACACATTAAAGAGGAAAGAATTAACTTTCAAAAAGGCACACTTGTTCATCTAAATGCAGTCCAGGAGACTTCCTCAAGATGCTGGTTGAGAAAATGCCAAAAGTGTTTAAAGATGTCAAGGCGAAGGGTGGCTACTTTTAATATAAAATATATATATATATATATATAAAATAATTATTGTAACACTTTTTTGGTTACTTCCTGATTCCATATGCGTTATGTCTTAGTTTTGATGTCTTCACAATTATTCAACAATGTGGAAAATAATAAAATAAAGAAATTCCATTGAAAGACTAGGTGTCCAAACGTTTCACTGGTACTGTAGATCTAAATGATGATTCCAACTCTGTTTACATGTGCACTAGGAGGTTCAGTTCCTGCACTGAGGATTTACAGGCAAGCCTGGTAGCTCCTATCAGCTGATGCTCAAATATGTGCCCAAAAGACAGCGCAAAGCTAAATTCTGAAAATATAATGTTTAGTTTTGACAAATATCATGTTTTGTTTTGCTGGATATATTGTGTTGATTAGATTAGTTATCAATGTATAGTCTTGATTCTAGGCTTTGCGTTTGCATTTGGAGTCAGTGTCTGGTGTCTAAAAACACAAGGACCAAAGAAGTCAATGCAAGTCAAGTTGGTCAATCCAAAGCAGATCATTAGGAATACATTTTGTCAGAGACAGTAAAAACATTTGGTGTGTCAAAATCAACAGTTTAGTATTCAGGCTGTAATTTCTGGCCACTAGTTGTAAAAGTGGTGCTGTTGAACCAAAAAGGTCTCTAAAAATATTATATAATATCCAGTATGTTCCTTTTTGTGCCTCATGTAATCAGAACCAAGCGTGTTTGAACTTCCAGTGTATCTACTCATATATTAATTCACATAATTAATATATTAATTCACAAATTAACAACATAATATACATGCTGACCAAAATGACAGAAAATGACACATTAGTTTAACCGTTTATTGGAGAACACAACATAACCTTTACGAGTCTTGGCATTAGATTCTGCTACAAAAGGAAAAACAGAACAGATCAGGTGGAGGTAGGGATATTGGGTGTGTTCACACCTGCATGCAAGTTTGACCAGCACACATCAGACCTGAGTGAGTAACCTGATGATTAAATAGTCAGTATGAAATTTAAAATTGACCAAAGAATGCTCACCATAATGAAGAAAACCACAAGAAAAGAACAAATCACAAACACTCTCAAGGAGGTAGACATGGCTGTGTCAGCCTTTACCAGTCACAGGACACTTTACCAGCCGAACTAGACTGCAAGGAATGCAAAAACAGTAGTTAGCCTCAAAAACAGGATGGCCTGAAATAGTACTAGTAAGAGCCCACAGAGATGCAGATAAGTCATTGTGGACAGATGAGACAAATATTAACTAAGTACCAGAGTGATGTCAGGAGGAAAGTGTGGAGCAAAGAAAGTCACTGGCATACCACTTCTTCTGTGAACTATGGTGGAGGGTGGGGTTATGTTTTGGACATGTATGGCTGCCACTGGAATAGGCTCATGCATTTTACTTGTTGAAAATACGACTTAAAGCAATAATGCAAAGAAACAAAGAGGAACTGAAGATTGCTGCAGTACAGGCCTGGCAGAACATCATTTGCTAAGCATCACTATGGAAGATACCCAGTGTCTGTTGCTGTCTATGATTCACTTGCAAGCAAGTACTAAATATGGAAACTATGATTGTTTATTTGTCCAATTACATTTGGACCCATAAAATAAGCAGACTAGTGGTTAAATTGGGATTTTGGAGGAGGGGGAGCCCTACATTTTGGAAGTTGAGGAACTCATGTGCGGGGGGGGGCGACAGGATTAAAAACACCAGTTTTCATGGGCTTAATAATTGGTTAACTATGCATATTAACCAAATATTCTGTCAGTTTTAATATATTCCAATGTACTGTAAGTTGTATATGTAGCTAGTGTTACAGGTAGATTATTATAAAGTGGAGTTACGTTAGCTAGTTAGCTACTCTATTTTTGCTTTGGAAATAGTCAGTCAACTTCCTTGTCTTGCTGTTTCCAGCTTCTTTTTCCATCTTTATTGTGAAGTTCAAAAATCAGCCTCATCAAACCATCCCCATTCTGCAGAAAGTTAGCTATTGTTATCACAGCTACCTAGAAGAGAATATTATTTGCTTTCTTAGTTAGCTAAATTCTGTTTAGACATAGTATACAAAATCTCTTGGAATGGCTGCTTAAATGGATAGCACTGAAATGTCCGTTATTTAAATAAAACTTTCCATAGGATTGAACTGATACTTTACTGATATTTTTCACTCTGGATATTGTACTGACCAACAAGATAACATGTGACTGCTATTTATTTTGAATTGATTTATTCTTTATTCCTGCTGTTTGTTCTGTCAGTCCATTTTCATACTACAGCAGCTACATGTAATCTTGCACTCCCTTGTCAGAATGCGTTCTGGGACGTTCATGAATTCATAAATACAGAGAACTCTATGATGCTCTAACTACAGTGCTCAAATTTCAGACCAGTGTCTCGTGTGAATTTACGAATGTGTCTAGGTCTCTGGCCCAATTTAACCCCTGGGGCAGACTATGTATAAAAAAGGCTGTAATTCCTATAAAAATGTATGTAATTAAACACAAATTAAAGGTGACCATCTACATTGTAGCCTCTTAGTCATTGTTTAATTTCAAGTCCAAAATGCTCTAGAACAGACCCAAACCAACAAAACCTGTGTCACAGTCGAAATACTTAGACTGCACTATGATCAAGGTTTTCCTTAATCTCAGGTCAGTCACAGTGGTCATGTATTCTGCCACTGTGCACTCTTTTTAGAGCAAATTAGCGTTCCAGTTAACTCCATTTTCTTTTCTTTCCAAATTGGCCTGTTTTTGTGTTCTGAGGATTTGATTGGTTCTGTGTTGTTTCTCCCCCATTTCTCTCTCTCTCACCAGACGCAGCATCCCTGTGATTAGGCCTCACTCCTGGCACCTGGCCAAGCCATCGACATCAGAGTCCTCCCCAATTTCAACCCCCGTCCTCCCTCCCCCCTCCTGTGAACCCCTCCCTCCTCCCCCTCCTGTGCCCCCCTCTGCCATGCAGCTCCACCCTGGGCCCCACACACTACCCTGGCACTCTACAGCCGACAGCAGGTAACACACACACACACACACACACAGCTGAGTTTACAGTCAATCACATTTAATTGATAAAGGCCCTTTTCCCATCAGTAGTTGTCACAGAGTGCTTATGCAGATACCCAGACTGAAACCACATAGAGCAAGCAGTAAGATTTTAGATCTTATTAACAAGCAACTTTTGTGCGTGCCTGTGTCTGTTTTGGGAGTGTATTGATGGGCAGAGAAGAGTTCTTTTGTCCCTGTCACTTGCTCTCTCACACACAAGCATATGTGCTTGCATGTACTCAGGTATCAATTAATATTCTGTGGAGCTAATCCTTGGATTACAGTATTATCCTAAATGGTATAAAACAAGGTCTTGATTTGATTGAGGAGGTATTAATTCCATCCGAGAAGTATTGTATTGCTTTCCAACACGGATTGTGCTATGTACAATGGGTGTAAAGTTTAAATGACACCCCCCCCCCCCCCCCCCCCCCCCCAATTTGGTGATACTCCAACTCTTGTTTAAGGCCCTGTCTTTGACTATTAACCCCCCAAACCTGGATGGAGTGGGCCAGTGCAACTTGCTTTGCGGGACACCTGGGTTCATCTACAAGCAGGATTTGAACCCTGGTCTTGCAGTGGTCTTGAAAGTGGTTTCTCAAGGCATAGAGGACACAGCACCAATAAAATATGTATTTAATATGATATGATGCCACTGACTCTCTATTAGGATTTACAAATGTGCTTTTCACATATGTGTTTTATAGTCTAAGAACAATTGACTGACAATAGTAAAAAAAATGTATAATAGGACTTTGGTATGAATGTGGGATTTTCTGGAATAGGTCAAGCAATGGCTGGATTAACACCATCTAGACAGCATTCATTCTTCCCAGCCCAGAGATTATTATTGTTCCCCACAATGCACATTTGGTTTCATGTTCATCCATTAGTCCAAGAAAGTTAGCTTTAAATAGTGAGAAGTATAGTTTTGTAACTTTATTCCCCCAGTAAGGGAATAAACTTTGGAAATACACTGCAGGATCTATGAGGTTTTTTTGCAGTGTCATTTCTCAGTTTCATTTGTTTATTTTACTCTTAATTTATCACCTAAATGAACTGATAACACATCCTCATTTACAGCTATGATATAGGACCAGTTAACTGTCATGCTCAGGGATGAAACAAAATTTATTTTTTGTGAGGTCTGGGATTTGATCCTGCAACCATTTGGCTCTTGGTCACGTGTGTTGTTGTGATTGGCTGTCATATATCTCTATTGATTCCTCCCCTGTCTGGCCTGACATTGTTGTCAAAATGGAAATTGCTGTTTTGATTTTGTGGTTGGGAGTAAAAGGACAATGTACAAGTAATTGCAATTCACTGGTTGCAAAAATCTAAAGCGTTTACATAATTTGTGTTGTGTAATACACTTTGCAATAAATTAAATCAAATTGAAAGAAATTGTATACAGTAAAAACAATACTTTGTTTAACGCTGTAAACCTGGTGGGCAAAAATGTTAGTTTGAATCAGGGCTGATAATGTGAAACAAGGGAGGGAGATTTGTGTTCAGTGAAGTGTAATGCTCTTGTAATTCATCTATGTTATTAGACAAAACCCATGTGTAAGCCTTTAATTGGGAGATGTTCTTAGGGGGTCCTATGACTCCTCCAAGCATCAGTTGGTTCTTGATCCAGTTGATTGAACACACTTAGTAAAGATGAGATGCAATTTTATTTTATGGAGGAGACTGTCGTTTGTTCATTTTATTTATGTTGACTTTTGATATATTACAGCCTTGTATATCCAGCAGAGGTTGCTTAAATTTCTTCTATTTGACCTTGCCTGCTATCAAGTGTAACACAAATGTTTGTGTTCGTGCGTGTGTGTGTGTGCGTGTGTGTGTGTGCATGCATGTGTGTGCGTGCATGCGTGTGTGTGTGAGAGAGAGACAGTGAGAGAAATAGTGGCAAGGAACACAGTCTTGTGGGTGTATATTTGGGCAGTGCAGGACAGGGGAATTTTGTCCCTGTGACGTGTTTCCAAAAACTAACAATTACACACACGCGCACACACACTGCACACTAGGGGAATTTTGTCCTGTGTCGTGTTTCCAAAGACTAACAATCGTCAGGAAGTCAGACGACCTCATCATGGTCTAAAGTCAATACCACCCCAGTGGATAACGGGGCTATTTTGAGACAGGCATCGATTCAAACATTCCTCACTGGCCTATCATCTAGTGACAGGACCCACGATGAAGACAGATCAGCCGCGGACCCCTTAGTGGAAACAATTACGCAATCACAGCACCTGGATTTCTCAGCTTTTGCTCTTCTTCTTTCGGAAGACTCCAGAAATTCAGTGTGTAATCAAAACCAAACTGGGCAAATTCAGTGTGTAATCAAAACAAAACTGGCAAATCAAAGTTGCTGGGATGACGTCCTAGCCAGCACCGTTTAGCTTGGGGTGGGCATAGTAGCATATAAAGGCTTCTTGTTCAGGAATGGTTCTACAGTATATATCTTCTGAAAAAAGTGGGTGTTATTTCAGATTGGCAGAATCTGGGATTAAAACCTCAAATGATTACAAAGAAACAGTTGCCTCCCTTCGACATAAGAAAATGCTGAATTAATTGATTGACAGGAAATTGTAGATTATATAAAAGTAGATTATAGTTGATTAAAGTTAACACAATGTACAACTATGTACACTGAGGCATTTCCAAGCTCTGCAGAATTTACTCTGGTATAGTTCCTTCCTGGTCCAAGTTACAAATAACCATAATTCATGAGAAAGTGACTGTAAGATGGTGATCGTGTTTGTACTTCTACAGTCTGTGTATGTGTGCAAGAACACACAGTATTGACTCTAGCCAATAACAACAGGAAGTAGATTCCCTGGATGTCCACAGTTAGCTCACACACACACACACACACACACACACTTACACAGTGGTTCCCATTTGATAACTATCAGTAGTATAATTACCTCCAATTACCCTTAATGACTTTGATAGGCCAGTGTCTAAGTAACAAACACACAAAATAATGCTTTAACTAGTTTACATTTTGGCCGGACTCCAATAAAGTCGTCGTTGGTTTATTCTGCAATTCTTATAGTTATACAGACGTGTCTCTGCCCTACACGCACTCACACAAACGCGCGCGCACACACAATAATGCAACGTCTGATGAGACACATTGGCATGTACCACCCAGAACATGAAGACAAAGAGAGGAAGACTGTTAATAAACGCTCTGTGTTTGTGCGTGTTTGCCTGTCCAAGTTGAGTGTCTGTGTGCATATTTGCTGTGTGTTTTCCGTGTCTGAGCATTGTGTATTTAAATTGTGTGTGTGTGTGTGCCCACTCTGATTCACCAAAGTGTTCTTATTCCTGTCATGTTCTTCATCATCCACTGATGGAACTGCTGGAAACGTTGGGATGTCATTTCCTCTAGTTACGACCTCATTTCCTGCCACTTTCTATTCCCACGACACAGCAGAAATCCCTGACTGCTACCCTTTTCAAATCCTGCTTTTTATTTGTTTTTGCCTTTATAATATTCTTAAATACTGTCAGATTAGGCCACATGCCAGTGTCTATTCCAGCTTACTACCAAGTATACAATCCCTATACTATGTAATATGCCAGTGTCTATTCCAGTTCACTAACAAGTATACAGTCCCTATACTTATGTAATATGCCAGTGTCTATTCCAGTTCACTAACAAGTATACAGTCCCTATACTTATGTAATATGCCAGTGTCTATTCCAGTTCACTAACAAGTATCCAGTCCCTATACTATGTAATATGCCAGTGTCTATTCCAGCTCACTACCAAGTATACATTCCCTATACTATGTAATATGTCAGTGTCTATTCCAGTTCACTACCAAGTATCCAGTCCCTATACTATGTAATATGCCAATGTCTTTTCCAGTTCACTACCAAGTATCCAGTCCCTGTACTATGTAATATGCCAGTGTGCCCAGCACTTAGCCTAGGAACTTCAAACTCCGCTCTGGACCTCAAAGCCAAATCTGTTTATTTTTGTAAAAAGAAATCCCCTAATCAGGGACTGATATAGACCTTAGACATTATGTGAATGCAAAAAACAGAAAGCCAGCAGGCTCCGGACCTCGTAGGGTAAGTTGAGTATCCCTGGCCTATGAGGTTAGATGGTGGGGCCGTATTTGTGCCCTGAACCTTAATCCCTGAACCCTAATTCATCAACCCGTAATTCCTCACATTAGTAGTTCGGGAAACAGTTGAAGATTAAGTCAAGTATGTCCTACACTTCTAATGTATTGCATCTGAACTAGTGCAACTATAGCATTTTATTTAAGAGATTGTACATTTATATGTCTTGGGTAGAAGGGACAAATATGACTTGGCTGTTTTTTTTTTATGTTGGTTAAACATTATTATTCATTCATTCTTTTGTCTCTCTTCCTCTCCCAATCCTCTTCTCACATTTTATTTTTCAGTGATCTGTCTATCCAGTGGAACCAGTTATCCAGACACTACTCAACAGATCGAAGCAGTTCCCTAGGTTTGATTTTATATATTTGTACCCAAAAACATTTAACCACATGTGTATACAGTGCATTTCAAGTCAAAGGGAATAACGTAAACCTTTTGACAATGTATTTCCATTCTGGATTTCTTGTTTCAGGTAGCATGGAGAGCTTAGATCCTCCTAGTAGCCAAGTGTATTACGATTCCCATAATTCCCCAGTGGACCCAGCCATCTTCAACAATAAGAGAGAATACGAATCACACAATTCGCCAGTGGACCCTGCTATATTCAACAATAAAAGAGACTCTGCCTATAGCTCTTTCTCAGCGAGTTCTAATACATCAGACTATACTGTCTCACTGAGGCCTGGTGAGGCCTGTTCTATGGAAAATATTCTCCAGAGCCTGGGACCAGGGGGACCTGTTTGCCGGGGTGACGCCTATGGTGATGCACCATCCCTAAGGAGGGAATCAGACGAGGCCAAGGATGACACAGGGACTTCAGGCCTTGCCTTAAAGTCTAAGTCGCTGATCAGGCCACGGGTGTGGCAGTCAGAAGCAAAGGAGCGGCCTTCTTCATGCTGTTATGAGGAGGAGAGGAAAGAGTTCACAGGGGAGAGGGGCAGAGAAGAAGGGGAAAAGGGAGTTTCAAGTCCCCCTGAGCCCCCGACCAGGAAAGATAGTTTCAGGGCCACCAGGGGTCGCTCAGGAATCACAGGTGTCAAAGATCAACGATGCATATCCGCCCCTGTTGAAATTCCCAGCCTCTCTTGTTGCCATACCGACAACAAGGCGGATGACGACAGTCCTCAGACCATTCCTAGCGTTCAGTGCCGGAAAGCGCATCCCACTCCTTGCGAGACCCAAAAGACAGAAGGGGACCTGGGAAAAAGAAATGGGAATAGGGTTGAGAATTTCAAAGGGGATTCCTTGGAGCAGTACTACAGCCTCATCTCCAAGAAAAAAGGATCCCGTGCGCACAGAAAACCTGAGAGCCACCAAGACCCCCTCAACCTCCCTTCCCCAGAAAGAAACTGCAATTCCCCCATTCCTAGCACCAGCCCCCTACCTCCACACACTCCCATAGAGCCCGACACACCAGGGGAGCCCAACCACCTACCCCCCCAGAACAAACATTCCTCATCGGTTCTACACAGGCACAGTGCCCCTGAGAAACTGTTGTCTCAGCTACGTCTGCTAGAGTTCTCCAGTGATCCCTCGAAACATTCAGACCCTAGTTCCGTCCTCCCTTCCAGCTCCCTATGGTCCCACTCCCCCCTCCATCCCAACAAGGATGACCTAGGAGAGGAACATCGCAACCAGGGGATGTGGGGAGGGAGCAGATGCTCTACTCCAGGATCGGTGGACATCGATCGGGTTGGTGAAGTCGGGGAGAGTTTGGAGCTGGTGGCGGCTGCTGTCCTCTCCCCCATTCAGGTCCAGCATCCCTGGGGTAGGTCAGTGAGTGTTCCAGGGACAGGGGAGCCCTCCAGTGGTCCAACCATGCAAGAGGTGAGCTCTGAGCGGGTTCGAGAGAAGGAGTTTGTGCCTCTAAGTGTTGCAGCAAGTGTGGACAGCTTACTCTTGGAAAATCGAAGAGGAGGGGGAGAAGGAGGAGTAGGAAGGGATGACAATGAAGGAGAAGTGCTGATTAAGAAACCCAGGAGCCACCGTTCATCACGCACACGGCGCCGGAGTGAACGCTTTGCCACAAACCTCCGCAACGAGATCCAGCGCAAGAAAGCCCAGCTGTCAAAGGGCAAAGGCCCAGCAGGCCTGCTCTACGGTGGTGAGACAGTTGAGGAAGAGGGGGGTCCTGAGCCTCAGGACTCCCAGGGGGAAGAAGCGGACAACCCTGATCCGTCTTCCCAGGAGAGGAGTTCCCAAGGCAGATCTGCTTCAGCCGACACTAGCCTCTCAACTCCAGCCCCCAGAAGCCAGAAAAGACTACCCTCCGCTTTGACGCCCCAGGTTCACCAGCCATCCCCAATTTCAGCTCTGCCATCCACCAGGGATGAAGACCCTGGTCACCCAGAAAATGAATACCAAGCTACAGACCCACCCAGGACAACACAGAAGTTTGACCCAATGGTACGCAGCTGCCATTTGGATGCCCAGGTTGTAGAAGAGCCAGCTCCAGCTGGAAAGGCCCGGCGATGGAGGTGGACACCTGAACACAAACTCCAACCGGAAATGGACACCGACCAACGAGGGGAGAAGGTCTCAGGGAGCTTGGGGGTGTCAGGACGAGGCAGGGCCTCTTCCACCTCCTCTGCCTCCTCTTGTTCTTCTTCCACCATCCGTTCGTCCCGTACTGAGGAGAACGACATTTTGCCTTTTGCAGACCGCTGCAAGTTCTTTGAGGAGACTAGCCGGAGTGTGTCAGTGTCAAACCTGCCAGGTTTGACGAGTCGTAAGCAGAGGCCAGAGAGACACGGGAGGCAGCCTTATCAGTCTGTCCAAGCTCAGAGGAGGTACTCCTACCAGGGGGGAATCCAGCAAGAAACTCTACTGTCCATGAATACCACAGAGGCCAATAGACATTCAGCTAGAGGCAACAGGGAGGAGCGAGAGAGAGAAGAGAGGGAAATGGAGAGAGAGAGGGACAGGGAGGAGAGAGAGAGGGACAGGGAGGAGAGAGAGAGGGACAGGGAGGAGAGGGAGAGGGAAAGGGAGGAGAGGGGGTGGGTGCTTGAAAGAGAGGAGATGGCTAGAGAGAGGGAGCGGGAAAGAGTTGAGAGGACCAGGGAGAGGGAGGTGAGGGAACAAGAGGAAAGGATAAGGCAGAGAGAGATGGAGAAGAAGGAGGAGGAGAGACAACGAGAGGAGGGGGCTAGGCTGAGAGAGATGGAGGAGGAGAGACAGCGAGAGGAGAGGGCTAGGCTGAGAGAGATGGAGGAGGAGAGACAACGAGAGGAGGGGGCTAGGCTGAGAAAGAAGGAGGAGGAGGAGAGACAACGAGAGGAGGGGGCTAGGCTGAGAAAGAAGGAGGAGGAGGAGAGACAACGAGAGGAGGGGGCTAGGCTGAGAAAGAAGGAGGAGGAGGAGAGACAACGAGAGGAGGGGGCTAGGCTGAGAGAGAAGGAGGAGAGACAACGAGAGGAGGGGGCTAGGCTGAGAGAGAAGGAGGAGAGACAACGAGAGGAGGGGGCTAGGCTGAGAGAGGAGGAGGAGGAGAGACAACGAGAGGAGGGGGCTAGGCTGAGAGAGAAGGAGGAGGAGAGACAACGAGAGGAGAGGGCTAGGCTAAGACAACTCGAAATGGAGAGAGAAAGAGAGAGGGAGATTGAGCTGGAGAGAGAACGGGAGAGGAACAAAGAGAGACAAAAAGATCGAGAGGAGAAGGCCCTGCGTTCAGCTCAGGATATATGTGTCAATCACACCCAGCCCCAGGACCATGCCTACTTCCATCCCCAAGCCCAGATCGAGGCCCCTCGTTCAGCCTTCCACCTGGTCAACACCCCTCTTGACCGGGACCACCAAGGGCACCCACCACGGAGCTACACACCAACAGAGGTACGAGTTACTGTTCAGAAAAGACACACACTTATAAAACATTTGTATTTGATTCCACCCACACATGTTCAGGTTAATTTCCGAAAAGGCCTTTGGTTCCAGGCCTTGGTTTTATCCCATATCAAGAAATATATTGGGTACTTAATGGGTCCAGATGTGAATGAGGAAGTAGAATATTGAAGACCTCGCCCGGAGGAGGGCGGTTGACTTATACAAGAGGATATAAAGAACTAAACACACAGGTTTATAATCAGCTGATTCCAGTCTTTGAGATGGGAACTGAATCTTTAGTAAATGTTCTTTATTATTCATCTCTGTTAGATGTCTGTCCTCAAGGTGAAGTTTCTCACTAACAGATGTTTAGGAAACAGTATGATATTATTAAATCTAATGGCTCCATTGTTCTAATAGTTCCTCCGTTTTGTTCTAGAAGCTTTTTAAAGTATGTGATGAGCGTTAGTGTCAACAAGCCTTGTTCTTTATAAACAATTATATAGCGAGCAAGCGACATTCCAATGTCTCCAGTTCCTTCTTTATGCATGTTTGTGTGTGTGTGCAGTTAAAAAACTTTGCCAATGTGTTCCACAGGCGTATCCTGCGGTGTCCCGACCATTACCGCGTGGACAGACTCAGATCAACAGGAAATTCAGCCTGACCGAGAGGTAGGTCACTTCCTGTCTGTATCCTGTTTCTTTGAGTGTCCCGAATGTTAACATATTCACAAAATAGGGCACTACTTCTCTAGCCTCTCCCTCCCACCTTTCCTCTTCTCTTTCTTACACTGTAACACTTTGTCTTTCTCATTCACAATCACACACACTCACTTTCACACACAATCACTGTCCACTGTATTTATATCTCACATTAAACCCGCTATCAACAATTAACTTACACTCATTACTTGTTATAACGACAGTATAAAAGTCCTTCCTACTGGAGAATAATTACTGAACGATTTGGCCTGGAAGCAGAGGGTTTTATCTGGTACATAAGCAGAAAACATTTCAGTTTGCTACATGAAGTCCTTGAGCCAACAATGTGGAAAACAAATCTGTCCTTGAGAAAGGCAGGTAACCTTAATTGCTCCACAGGCATCCAATCTGACAGCCTTTCCGCAGGTCTCCAATTCGGGGAAAAAATCTAGGTATATTTCTGCTCTTTGCTTGGACCTTGTGCGCAACTGTATTAATGTGATATTTTCATTCTTCTGTCTCTGTCTTTCTCTCTCTTCCACCCTTCTCCCACCACATCTCTCAGGGACAACACGCGGTACAGACGTGATTCTGCCACCAGGCCACCCGATGGGGCTATAACATCATATCACCAGCCAGTCTCCCAGAGTGGAGGTGATTGGAGTGGCCAGCAGTCTGCTTGTGGTATGGGTGACGAGGCCCATCATCAGACATCTGTGGTGGTTAAATCGTCATCACTGCTTAGAAGCAGGGCCATGTCTGAAAATGATCTACGCTTTGAATCCACTTATCGGCGTGCTTCACCCTCAGCTGCAACGGCGGAACCGTTGTCTGTGCTGGAGGAAGGAGGTGGGTTCAGAGGTGATAGAGGAAGAGTTAACATCAAGAAGGCTCCTCCCCCTCCAAGGCCGCCTCCCCCAAAATGGGAGCAGTTTCACCGTAGGAGAACCTCCCACCACACACTCTTTGCCTCCCCTACTCTCTTTTCTACCTCTGTTTCTTCACCTGTCCATCTGTTGGCAAACCCCACCCCCCCTCCTCTCCCTCTCATTCCACCAGAGGGTCCTGCCTCTTACCCCTCATGTCACCCCGAAAAGACCGAAATGACACGTCAGCGCTCCTTCAGCCTACCACCTCAGAAGGAGGAGCTAGAGGGGTGCCAGCATTGCAGTCGGCACCAAGTCCAGGAACGCCCCTTTTCTCAAGTTCCGCCCAGTCCTAGGTTTGCACGTATGGCCTTCCGGCCAGTGGTTGTTTCCGACAGACAGAGAGACACGCCCTTTCACTTCAACGACACACAGCCACCTCTGCTGCTGTCAGACAGCTGTGCTAGGTGAGAGACAATACATACACATGCTTAAACAACCGTATACACATTTAATTTTACTCACAGGCCAGGCTGCTTCTTCTGTACACACAGACAAAACCTAATAGCAATTTTTATCATTCTACAGGTTATGCCACACGGATGACCAAGATCATCCTGCTGTTTTGAAACCCACCTCCCAGAGGCAGCAAGACACTGGGGCTGATTGGGAGAGAACTCCATCTCCCAGAGTACATAGGGCCTCAGGCCTCGCCACCATGGAAAATGGTGGCATCTTACCAGAGTCGTACTTCGCTCTGAGCTATGAACAGCAGCAACAGTTACAACACAATAGAAGATTCCGGAATCAAGTCCACAATGATAACAACAACAGTAAGTGTCTTAAAACCGCACTTGCATTCCTATCATGTGTATTTTGTTAGATTGTAATATTTCCCAAAATTCTGGGCAAAACCAGGGAATTTTAAAAGTTATGTATAGGCTTTTATAATTAGTGGGCTTTATGTCCCCGTTTATGTGTAACTGTAAGTCTATTTGTATAAAAATGTTGTTATTGAATCTAAAATAATCTGCATCCTGAACCAGAATTGGAACCAGACATATTGGAACCGGAATCCGCTTTGAGCCCAAGCCCCGCCCAGAGCTTGGAACAGGAAGTAGACATCCCTATGGAAACGGACATTGATGAATTCCAGGAGGAGGGGCTCCTTGAGGATGAAGAGCCAATCCGAACTGAGCTACAATGCTTTGCTCTGCCAGTCAGGGTGTGTAAGAGGCCTCTGGGTGTGTTTTGCTAAATTGGGTTAAGTTGTCCCTAGATGCTGATTATCCCCACTACTTGTTCATTTGGAGCAAAGTGAATCATAATCCTATGAGATTATATGAATTGCCAATCCATATAACTATACTGGACTGTAAGAAGTCATCCTCTGCTTTGCAAACATACGTAACCACTAGCCAGACAGCATTTTGGCTTATACTGGAAAGATAGCAATTTGTGCGGTGTAAGTGGAGACATGCTGTGGAGTGAGCTTACCGGTATGATTCTACCTCCGTTACAGGTGCTAGAGACAGACATCGACACTCTCCCTGACCAACATGCCTCGCCAGCGGGTAGGTTGACAGCGGGGAGTGGATCTCTGGATGGAGAGATGGAGGACCAGGGGATGAGGACCAGGGAGGGACTTATGCAGGAGCTGTTTCCCCAGAGTGGTGAAGGCGAGGCAGGCTTTGAAAACTGTAGAGGGGCCTACCGTAGTCCCAACCAGGAGCACAACACAGACAGCCTGGATAGGTGAGCGCGCATAATGGGTTATGTATGTTTCATATTTCTATGGTTTAATAACTGCATTTAAACAGCATTTAAATACCTCAAGATTCTGAAAATGCTTGACATTATAATTGGTTGAGTCCCTTTATCCAGCACCAACTTATAGCCATCATTCGCATATTTTATGCATGTTTTTCTTTTTTTTACACGGATTCCAAACCTATTAAACCTTCCCCCCTCTTCTTTGAAAGGCGTTCTGGCGCAAGCTCCAGTTGTTCATCCTACTATTCTACGTCAGCAGCCAAAGCTCAGCTGCTCAGTCAGATGAAGGACTACTGCTCTGACACCAGAGATACTGATGATGACGACGAGCTGTCTTACAAAGTATACAAGCACATACAATGCAGTGTCATGCCTGGTCAATCCTGACTATGCACAACACGCATTCCACACCAACACACAAATGTTGCCTCTGCGCGTATCTGGACTGTAGACAGTGAAGCTGACTAACAGACTGATTCTCTGCACCACCTTTCCTGGACAGAGACAATTGATGGAGAGTCTACGAAAGAAGTTGGGAGTTTTGCGAGAAGCACAGAGAGGCCTGCTGGAGGATATCCGGGCAAACGCACAGCTAGGAGAAGAGGTGTGTACTGTATAGTATAAGCTAGTACACACACACACACACGTACACGTACACATTTGAATATATCTGCTCCCATATAGGTGGAGAGCTTGGTGTTAGCGGTGTGCAAGCCCAACGAGGTGGATAAGTTCCGGATGTTTATCGGCGATCTGGATAAGGTGGTGAGCCTGCTTCTGTCTCTGTCCGGACGGCTACTGAGGGTGGAGAGCTCGCTGGACAACCTGGACACCGACACCAGGCTCCACGAGAGGGTGAGACAGACGCGCAGACAGACGCGCAGACAGACGCGCAGACAGACGCGCAGACAGACGCGCAGACAGACGCGCAGACAGACGCGCAGACAGACGCGCAGACAGACGCGCAATGAGCAACTTCAAAACAAACTCTCCTCTCTCTCTGCCTTCCCCTGCCTCCGTAGCTCCCCCTCCTGGAGAAGAAGCGCCAGCTCTTGTTGCAGCTGTCAGAGGCCCAGGACCTCAAAGAACATGTGGACCGACGGGAACAGGCTGTGGGCAGAGTGCTGGGGCGATGCCTCTCCCCAGAACAGGTACACATACTTGCACTTTTCTACTGCTCTGACCACACTAGATGTGTGTGTGCGCCTGTGTGTCCCCCTGTGTGTGCATGTTTCGATCCTTGCCTTAAAGTGTCCAGAGAGGTAATCTTCCCCTTGTTGATTCGCAGCACCGGGATTACAGTCACTATGTGAAGATGAAGGCAGCGCTGCTGGTGGAACAAAGACAGCTAGAGGACAAGATCCGTCTGGGAGAAGAGCAGCTCAGAGCCCTGCGGGAGAGTTTGGGACTGGGTCTAGGCATGGGGTTAGGGATGTCCATTGGATACGGCCACTACTGAAACCCCCCACCTTAAACATGGAGAGAGGGATGGGGTGTAGACTCGCTGAGAGGAACTGACAGATGGAATAAATCGGCGGACAGCGGTGGGATATGTATTGGATTTGGTCACTTTTAAGAGAATGCCACCCTACTCTGGCAGGTTCTTTAGGGCAGTTACTGGCTTTGGAACTGGAGTTCAGGATGAGGACATTCAGAGCTGTGTTGGGCTAATGTGGTTTCTGAGCATTTTGTGAGCATCACTTGACCCTGTTGCAGTTGCTAAGAATCAATTCACACTTGGGCGGGGCTGCATTTATATTGCATAATTTTTATTTAACCTGTGAATATGTCCGGTGAAGGCAGACATGTACTCTGTTGACACAACAACACATCACAGACGAACATAATCCAGAAAGCTAATCCGTGAAGAGTCGGCTGCTCTGTTTGTCAATTCGGGTTTGTGGAACATGATTAAGTCTCCTAGACTAACCGTAAATCAACAATTCATCTTTTTTGGGGTGCTTTTGGAGTCACTCAAGGGCCAGAGATGGGAAGCCCTGGAGGATTGGAACTGTAGGGAGGCCGTCCTCCCAGACAGGAATGCACGAGGGTGAGGTAAAAAAGGATGGGGGGTGTGGGGATCAAGTTTGGGATGCAATAAGGGTGCTAGTACCCAGGTGCTACTCATGACTCCAGTACATTCACTGACACTAACACTTAAACAGTACTTCACAGATGAGCCCATTAATATAGAGAATATAAGAAGTCCACAATATTTGTCTGTTCATGAAATACACCCACTCTTAAGATGTTACCTTTTGAAAAAAACAGGTTCAAATTAATTTAGGGTCAGGAGTCTGTCGGTTTTGTGATAGATTTCTTTGATTGCCGGTCACAGATCAATTAGCAATGCCCCTCACTCGGCTGTCGACGTTACCCTTCATGGGATGAGTCGAATGCTCTTAGAATGACATGTCTATTCTTAGAAAAACACACCTACTTCAGATTTTACAGTGGGTGTATCGTGTCCTTCTAAAGTGTGACCTTTTCATCGTACACTCCAAATACTACAATATGAGGCCAAAGAGGTTTTTGTGTTTGAATATTCAACAGGAGTGGGACAATTATTTATTTATTTAATCTTCTCCTCTGTTGTGAAATGACTGCAGGGAGAATTTGGGATGCCAGACGAGTATTTCCAGGAGGAGTATTAAACTGTTGGGGAGTGTGTAGGATACATTTACCAAAAAGCTGCTCTTTTTGTCACAAACATTAATGGTAATGATTCCACTATTGCCATGATTGAATATAATCTTATTACAGAAATCTCTACAGTAAAAGATAAAGTTACGGATACAGCTGCCTATCATGTAACACAATCATATTTTAAGTCTGTTTGTGCTCTCATGGTAACCCTGTCACATTGGCAGTTAGCAAAAGCACAAACAGCCTGGATAACATTATAATCCATAAGTGTGTCTTACATTCTGGGGCTTGACATTTTATTGGCAATACACGACCAGCGTAGACACTGACCCAAGGTCAGCTTATCATTTCTCCCACCATGGTTGAGGTTATAGGATTGGGTGGGAAAAGCTGGTACCTAGATCTGTACCTAGGATTAACTTCAACCCGAGCCCTTACATTACCACAGCCTGGTTTGGTGTGTGTATATTCACTCATTTTGTTCATATGAAATGTTTTTGTATAGAAGTGATATTCATTTTTTTGTTATAACTGGAATCCATCCTTGTAAATAAGGAGAAGTTATGCCGTGAGGTGTGAGGTTATGTGAATTATATATCATCAATCCCCATGTTACCTATATGTCAAAGTTCATAAAAATACAATACATGCAATAAATGAATCAAATAAGACACTTTATTGGCTGTCTAACCAAAACTTGCATGAACACGGACACATACACACACACACACAATGCTGCTTCATTGATTAAATATTATCCAATAAGAGGCTGACGCTGACCGTATATATATGCATTTCTTTCCCTAGGTAATATTTTGCAACTCACATGTACATTAATGTTTTTATTTCAATGCCAAAGGAAGATGTATACTTGTTTTGACAGAAATCACAATAAAAGTCCCATGTTTTTTATGTGGCTTTTGACTGTCTGTTCCAAATGGCACACTATTCCCTACAGTAGTGCACTACATGAGCCCTATAGGCAGTAGGGTACCATTTGGAACACTACCCGTCTTCAGATATAGCCTAATGCATTCTTTATCTAAAATTGCGCTACAAACTGGAAACAATGGGCCTTGGACCAATTAAAGAGCATATCCTAACTTCCACATACGTAATTTTTGGTGTCTCTCAATGGGAGACATTGGTAAAAATGTGACTATAAGTGGAGATTGGGATTCACTCATAGTTCTAGACTTATACTGCTGTTTTTTCTAATGTCTTTTTGTTTGATTTATTGCAAAGAAATGTTATTTTGTAAAAGAAAGAGATGAGTACCATCATTAATAATATTATTTTAAACTAAACTGAATTGTGATTGGTGTATTTTGTGTGTGTTTGTGACTTTTTTTGTTATTTGTTGTGTGGTGCTTTGTTTATTTTGTCATAGCGTTCATATTCTTCCCTTCAGGCCCTAGCTATAGAAACAGAGTTGAAATGACGTGTAGCAGTAGAAAGAGATTAAAAAAGAATGCAGCAGACTTAATCTATAAACAACTTTCTCCATCTCTCTCTCTCTCGCCCCATCTCAATTTAATTTCAAATTAAAGAGCTTAATTGCAATTAAGTCATTGTAAAATGCCACTACAAATAAATAAGAGCTATGATAAAATAAAAAAATCTGAAATTCTCTGTGAAATCTGACTTCCTGTCTCAATTAAAAGGACCATGGCATTATTTGATATATATATACCCTGGGTTTTCTTCCTTATCTCTAGATATTGTTTGTCAAAGAGGAAGGGAACAAACTGATGTAGAGGTGGGACTGACTGGCAGAGTAAAATATATTGAATATCCCTTTGACTGACTTCTCACAAGAGAAGTCAACATCAACAGTGACCAATCTTCCATTCTTGTTCTTGCCCAAACCAACCCTGACTAATTGGTCCAAGCCTGTTGAGTTTGACTTGCTGTTACACATTAAAAACCATCCTGCATGGATTATATATGAAATAATTGTTTTACTAACTAGGGGTTTATAATTAGAACAAGGCACCACAGAGATTTCTATACCATGGATAAGGACTGGAACCAGTTGTAGCTTAGGTTAACCGTAAACCACACTCAGTGCATAATTATAGCATGCTGAGTGCTAACCTTGCACTACTGGCACAGCATTTAAACCTGTCAGTTTCTTGTCTTTCGGTTTGTTGACAAGGGCCTATTTTGATTAACAGATTTCTTTTTATGATAATGTACAAGGAATAAGAAAAGTGTGCTTCAACAAAACATGTCTTTCATCGGGAGCGCTGATCCCAGACAATTACTGATCCCAATACTGAACAGACAGTTAGCATTTAGCACATTGCATAAATAGAAACGGACGATGCCCTTTAGTTTATTATGGTATATAAACGCTAACGTCTGATCTATTAAGCCTTCATTTGAGTAATTAATTTATTGTGGACACTAGATTGGGCAGATAGGCATTCTTAAAGTCATTTTCAAACTAAAGCACGCAATTTGAAAAATAGAAATTGCTGGTTTTTGGCTGACTGCTCCCACCCATAGGAATCCTGACCCTGTTGATTAACATAAAAGGGAGACAACATGGGCAGTTTGAAGAGACTTGCTAAATCCCAAATGAACTCCCCTGACTCAACTCCACCCTCAGCACTTAATTTGTGCATTCATTTGGGCCTCCGCCATGCACGCAAATGTAACAATTGCTTAGGGATAGAAAATTATCAGTAATTTAGGCGCTAATTCGAAACTCTGGTTGGCCCCGTTGAGCGAGTGTGCAATGATGCAGCCTCCATGAGCAAAGTGGAACCCCATAAGACACCTCATGTGCATTGGTTGACATCTGATTTTGAGATCTGACACATCAAGAATAAATTACTTCCTAAATTAAATGTTCAATTGTTCATTGTTTATTTCTCAAACAATAATTAACACCTGAGCCACTCTGTTGAAGTCACCCTCTGAGTTTTGTCTGCAAGACCTGCCCATGGACGGCACTGAGTATGTGCTTAGTGGACATCACTGCATTATTTCACCCGGACAGGGTGAGAAAGAGAGATGTGTCCTGTGTGTAAATGAAAACCAGTGGAACCAATAGTAAATGGTGAAATCAACTGTCTTTTCAAATTACACAAGAAAGTAATCCACCAAGAGGGAAGAATCGTCATCGTAAACAGTTTCCTTTTCCACTCATCAACTTTTGGCCAGTCTCACTCTGGGATTAACCTACAGTAACCCACATGTAAAAGAACGACTGAAAATGCATTATCCTCTATGACACTGTGTGTGTTGGTGTGGGTGCTCGTGTGTGTGTATAGTTAAACAGTGGTGAACAAACTGACCTATGTGATGTGCATTTAGACAAACACTTGTTAAGATAATGATTTGAGCTGTTAAAAATGATGATTGCCTAAAGATGATTGCTGTTGTAAAAGTGAAGCATAACACAATTCTGGTGTTCTATAAACCACTGCTTCTGACTAGTGAATGTGAGAGAGAAGATTTATTTTTAAGGAAGAATGCCCCGCGGACTAGTATCAATATTTCATGGGAGGCAACAAAGATAAATATTTATTTTTCCATTATGTGGGTGGTGATGGAGGGAAGTAAGAGTAACAGGGGGCATTGAGGAATGAGATAAAGTGGGATGAATGGAGGAGGGAGAAACAGCTGATAATACAGATACAGACACAGACACAGATGTAGGTAGCATACAGCTGCTTGTTTACACCAAATGCCAAACACTGAATCATGTGTCTTTGACTCAGTATAAAAAGGTTAAGTTATTGTTGGACCAAAATCAGAATGAGGAAGATGCATGGTTTAAGTGACCTGACAGTGGTATGATTGTTGGTGCCAGAAAGAGCTGGCATCATAAACAATTTCCTTTTCCACTCATCAACTTTTGGCCAGTTTCACTCTGGGATTGACCTAAAAGAACGACTGAAAATTCATTAACCTCTGGGCCACTGGATGTGTGTTGGTGTGGGTGCTCATGTGTGTGTATAGTTAAACAGTGGTGAACAAACAGACTTGAACCTATGCGATGACACATGCAACATGTAGACAAACACTCATTTAGATAAGGAATTGAGTTGGTGCCAGAAAGAACTGATGACCTGGGATTTCAACACACTAGTCTTTCAAGTTTAAAAATAATAGTGTAATGCAAAAGGGCAGCTCTGAACTCTGAACAAGTAATACCTCAAAACATACAGAGGAAAATGGGGATCCAACCCAATAGATAGGTGTATCTAACAGTGGAGCTTGGTGAACATAAATTGAGGAGAATGAGCTCTTATTAATGTCTGGACTGAAGTAAATGAAATGGAGTTGAACACATTAAACAAAGTGTGTTACGATTCGGTTTCCTTCATCTAAATCAGTCTTTCTCCATCCTGCTCCTGGATGCTTTCGATCTCTCCCTGCTCGGAGTCAAACCTGATTCAAATGATCAGCTCATTACCCAGTTGTTCATAAGATACAGTGGGGAGAACAAGTATTTGATACACTGCTGATTTTGCAGGTTTTCCCACTTACAAAGCATGTAGAAGTCCAGAAAATCACATTGTATGATTTTTAAGTAATTAATTAGCATTTTATTGCATGACATAAGTATTTGATACATCAGAAAAGCAGAATATTTGGTACAGAATCCTTTGTTTGCAATTACAGAGACATATGTTTCCTGTAGTTCTTGACCAGGTTTGCACACACTGCAGCAGGGATTTTGGCCCAATCCTCCATACAGACCTTCTCCAGATGCTTCAGGTATCAGGGCTGTCGTTGGGCAATTCGGACTTTCAGCTCCCTCCAAAGATTTCCTATTGGGTTCAGGTCTGGAGACTGGCTAGGCCACTCCAGGACCTTGAGATGCTTCTTACGGAGCCACTCCTTAGTTGCCCTGGCTGTGTGTTTCGGGTCGTTGTCATGCTGGAAGACCCAGCCATGACCCATCTTCAATGCTCTTACTGAGGGAAGGAGGTTGTTGGCCAAGATCTCGCGATACATGGCCCCATCCATCCTCCCCTCAATATGGTGCAGTCGTCCTGTCCCCTTTCCAGAAAAGCATCCCCAAAGAATGATGTTTCCACCTCCATGCTTCACGGTTGGGATGGTGTTCTTGGGGTTGTACTCATCCTTCTTCTTCCTCCAAACACGGCGAGTGGAGTTTAGACCAAAAAGCTCTATTTTTGCCTCATCAGATCACATGACCTTCTCCCATTCCTCCTCTGGATCATCCAGATGGTCATTGGCAAACTTCTGACAAGCCTGAACATGCGCTGGCTTGAGCAGGGGGGCCTTGCGTGCGCTGCAGGATTTTAATCCATGACAGCGTAGTGTGTTACTAATGCTTTTCTTTGAGACTGTGATCCATGCTCTCTTCAGGTCATTGACCAGGTCCTGCCATGTAGTTCTGGGCTGATCCCTCACCTTCCTCATGATCATTGATGCCCCACGAGATGAGATCTTGCATGGAGCCCCAGACCCAGGGAGACTGACCGTCATCTTGAACTCCATTTTCTAATAATTGCGCCAACAGTTGTTGCCTTCCTTACACAGCTCTCTGGTCTTGGCCATTGTGGAGAGGTTGGAGTCTGTTTGATTGAATGTGTGGACAGGTGTCTTTTATACAGGTAATGAGTTCAAACAGGTGCAATTAATACAGGTAATGTGTGGAGAACAGGAGGGCTTCTTAAAGAAAAACTGACAGGTCTGTGACAGTTGGAATTCTTACTGGTTGGTAGGTGATCAAATACTTATGTCATGCAATAAAAGGCACATTAATTATTTAAAAATCATGCAATGTGATTTTGTGGATTTTTGTTTTAGATTCCGTCTCTCACAGTTGAAGTGATGATAAAAATTACAGACTTCTACATGCTTTGTAAGTAGGAAAACCTGCAAAATCGGCAGTGCATCAAATACTTGTTCTCCCCACTGTACATCAGGTATGTTAGGGCAGGGAGAGATCTAAAACATGCAGGTCAGGGGGGCGTCCAGGAGCAGGGTTGACAAATACTGATCTAAATTACTGATATGAGACCATAGTGACAGCACTAGAAAATCATGGATGGGGGGGCTAATCCTCGTTTTGGGGGGGTCTGGGCATACTCCCCAAAACATATTTTCATTATTTTTAGAGTAACAATGGGTTATATTTGGTCAGGATTGGATAAAAGTATGCCTGTCTCATAGTTTGTGTTAAAAACTGATCTAATATGACTTAAATTCTTTATAAATACAGAAATTAAAGTCCATTAAGTCCAAAAATACTTTTGTCAACTATAGTTTATAGTAAATGAACATCTACATACAGTATATTCTGTTTCTAAGTGAGATATCTCTGAATCATTCTGAATCATTTCAAAAACAGATTTAGTCATTAGCCCATTCATCTCAGAATAAAGTCATTAGAAAATGTATCATAATTTAAAAAATCCTCATCCCACCACCAGGGGGGCTAACCCCCCTCTATAATAGGCCTAGCGACGTCCCTGAAGCTAAACCTGTTGGTATCTGGCCCTTGATAATGTTTTGGGGCTTGGTCAGGCACCACTTCAGATAGATGTTGAGGGTGGAAGTTGGCCCCTGTTATTGTACTGGGAGTTCCTTACTACTGTGGTCCTTACTGCTGTAAGGCCTTGCACTCATGTGTTGAGCAGTTTTCATACCAGGATGTGATACAGTTGATCAGGCATGTTCCTTTCTCTGCTTCCTTCTACAATAATCTCATTTGTTTCATTGACGTTCGAGAAGAGGTCATTCTCAGACCACAGTGCCAGTTTGCCTAGCTTCTCCCGCCAGGCTGACTTATCATTTCTGGTAATCAGGCCTACAACCGCAGTGTCGTTGGGCAAAACTTGATGACAGAGACGGTGTGGTTCAGAGCCACTCAGTCATAGGTGAACGAGGAGTAAAGCATAGGGCTGAGGGCACCTGGGGTCCAAGTGTTAAGATTCAATAAGTATTTGTTACTGCCAATCCTCAAATCCTGAGGTCAGCCAAATCCTCAGGAAGCCCAATATTCAATCACACAGCATAGTAACCAGAGTTGAGAATGACTCTGAGATCAATAGTGTTGAATGCTGAACTTCAGTCAATGAACCAGCCTTCTCACATGTGTTTTTCTGTTTTCTAGGTTTGTTGTGGTCATGTATCAATGATAATGGCATCCTCCATCTCCATCCTTCATCTGTCCATCTGTTGTGGTGGAAGGCAAATTGGTGCAGGTCTAGAGGTCCTAGCAAACTTCCTTTGATGTGGGTCATGACAAGCCTCTCTGAGCACTTCATGATAAAATGACTGTGCTGGAGAAGAATCGCTTCAAACATGATTCTGCTTTGTGGGGGGTGTGGAGAGTAAAGTGGCCGGAACTGAATCACATGCAGAAGAGAGAGAGGGGGAAAAATAGACAAGAAAAAAACTAAAAGGAGGACCAGTACTCAAAGCCAGAAAGACTCACCGGAAAGAAAGACCAGACAGACGAAGACTTCAATGCAGGTTCCAGACCAAATCTGACTGGCATCAGCTCTTCAAGTCCTCCTTGCAGTGTTGAAGAGTAGCCATTTCAGCCAAGCTACCACTCCCTCAATCAATCAAATGTATTTATAAAGCCCTTTTTACTGCAGCAGTTGTCATAAAGTGCTTTTACAAAACACCCAGTCTGAAACCCCAAGGAACAAGCAACAACAATGTTGAAGCACAATGGCTAGGAAAAACTCCCTAAGTGTGGCCAAATTTTAAGAAGAAACCAAGAGAGGAACAAGGCTCAGAGGGGTGACCTGTCCTTTTCTGGCTGTGCCGGGTGAACATTGTAATAATTAGTAAATGCATTTGAATTGTGTCCAGAGTCTATAAAACCTAATCCAGGTCAGAAGCATGACCACCGGGGGGAGGGGGGGCTTGGTTATCAGACTGGCAGCTAGAATCATCAGATATTGTCTTGATCTGAAACAGCCAGGAGGACTTTGGACAGTGGTGTGGGCCAAGACTTCATGTCCTCTTAAGTTTGATTGGAGCAGGAGAAAACAAAATTTAGAATGCATTCCTTAGGTTTACAAGGATTTACAGTGGAGAAGGAGAACTGACCCTACTCCCCCGGCAAATTAACATAGCAGCATAAAACCTTGGGCTGCGACAGGGGTCCAGTGACACTGTGGCCCTATCTGGGAGAGGCTCCGGACAGGGCCCAACAAGCAGGAAGTCAATCACATTGCCAAGGGGAAACCAAACAACTGCAACCACCCTGAAATGAGGGCTGAGTATTGCCGGCAGAGTTCACCCAATTGCACATGACCATAGAAGTAAAATGTTCCCACAAGGTGTCACTGTAGCTACTCGAAGTAGTGGTTTATTTAAACCAAATATATCAGTCTACAGTATCTTTATTTACTGTATTCATTCTGTGCCCAGATACTAAGGCTGCCATTTGATAACATCGCATACAGTTGCTAAATTGTGGATGTGCCTTGAGGATTTTGCAGCATTTCTTGCAATTCATGAATATAGCACGGATGTATGAAGAAAGCACAGGTTATTAAAGTTTTCCTTTTCATACGATAATTGGAAAATGTGTCCCAATTCTCAATATCAATCAAATATAATTTGATTTAGAAAATTTCACAAAATAATTGCGCTCATTTCTTATTTTTGAAGTGAAAGTAACCCCCCGAAAATTACAGACCGGTCAATTTGACCCGCCTGTAAAACAGAGAAAATCCTGGGATTCATTGACCCCGCACCCTCCAATATACAATACAAACCTACGCCGTTCTAGTTCATTCTCTATTTTCTAGGTTAATAAAACGAAACACATTTAGAAGAGACGGAAACACGTTTGACAATAAAATATCGGAAAAACTGTATAACAATCCCCCAATCAGCCGGTCGACCAATCACATGCAAGTAGTCATGCCTCACGCGATTGCTGAACTAATCTAATTGACAATGTGTGGGTATAGAATTTCATTGTGGTTTCCAATCTCTCCAAAATTATCTGAAGAATGTCTTTGTTTTCCAAACCCATGCTTGCATCGCCAACTAGTTCCCCCTCCCACTTTGCTACCCTTTATTGAAAGTAAATAGGGCTCCAATGTTTCAAAGCTCGCATCGGAAGAAGTCTGAACATAACCTAATTCTGAAAAGTTAAAGAATTCCTGGGAGTTGGGTGGTAGTTCTAGATTTGTATACAGTACCCAAGTAGACTGCAGCCAGTAAGTTATTTCACCACTGGAAAAAGAGCTATTGCGTATATTATTTTAATTTAGACCATACGTAATGCGAATCAACTTTTGTATCAATGCTGACTGCTCTCACGTTACACTATAGTTATACAATTATAATTGCCATTATAATAGCCTGTTGCAAAACAATCACTACAAGATGTATAGCCTAGGTGTGCCAAAAATAATCAAAAAAAAATATTAAACAAGTTTTATGCAATTATTGTTTGCGTTTTTTGTAAATGACCAGACCTGACTAGAAGATCATAGATAGCCCGATATGCTCCACTAACCCAGTTCCAGCACCTATTCCATCCACTGTTCTAAAATGCACTGTCTGTCATATCGGTGCCATATTCACTAAGAATCAAACGCTAGAAAACGGACTGAAACACTTTTCACATTTTGAAACCGTAACTGTTACCCGCGCGATCAACCAACTGTGGTCCACCAAACAGCCAACAAAGATTAGAGTCACTTCTAATTGTATTCCAGTTTCCAAAGAAAGTAACGTTGGCGCTGAACATGGTCTGAACCTTGTAGAAGAAATTGTCGTTTTCCGGTGCCAACAATGACGTAGGATCTAAGAAACCATCATCAAACCAGGAACTTTTATTTGTTCACCGTAGATCTAAATAATTCACAAATCCGTGTCAAAAGACCACAGTTCACATCTTAGCTACGGAGGTAGGTTGCCTACGCCTTACTCTATAATAATCAGTAGATAATACTATATAATACTGCATAGGTAACAGAATTTGTCCAGCCAAGGAAAATATATAGTTATACACATATATATATTCCACCTTCCGTCATACCATACAATATCATCAGTAGACAAACCGGTAAAGCAAAGTTTAACGTATGGCCATAATCAACCTTTTTCATACGATATGCTACAAGCAACGGCAAGGGCTATCGGCTTTCAGTTGATCATGTGTCTACGGTTATATTGTAACTTGCTTGCTCATAGGCTACTTATCACTGATTGTGTAATATGTCAGCAGTTTTAAAAGAGAAGCAAAGTTAACAACAGCTTATAAACTGTTTGGACAAAATCGGTTAACTTTTTCTATTGATAAGGTAGCTGTCTGTCTGTATCGCAGGTTATATCGCTTTTAAAAAATATATATAAACCGTACCACTAGTATTTGGGTTCAAGATATCAACAACCTAAAGTTAGGCAATATGTTTTGTTCCAGATTCTCTATGACGATATGGGGAGGGGGTTGGAATTGCAATATACTTTCCAAAGAGATTAATAGGAAACGGGCACATAGTCACGCCATAACATATGGTATCAGCAAACCGCCTTTAGTAGTTATAGCCCAGATTTTTTTAATTAATTTGTTTCATTTGGAAAGCAATGTTTCGTTTTTTGGAATAATGTAAAATACCCATCGAATAACGTCAGAGGTACTATTTAGGCTGCAACTTTAGACCTAACTGTGTTTTTAGGCTAAATAACAAAACATATCCTTCTACATCTACAGGGGCTAGAATGGACACCTCTGGGTATGGCAACGATAATTATGAAAGTCTTCACAACGCGGCTAGTGATGATGAGCTGGTTGATATTATTGCTGGAGCCACGCTCGATTTTTCCATCACCGACGACGTGCCTCCTTTAGACCCGGAATACAGCTTAGGTAAGCGGCTATACGACCAAGTGGCATGCAGTGGAAGAGTGGTGTGTGGTTTTGTGAGTTACAGTGATTATTTACGTTTAGATTCTTCTCTAGTGGAATTTTTTTCTAAGTCGAAACAAACTGAAGTCGATAATTTATTGCAATATGTGTCAGTATTTTGTCTGTAGTAATGTTCAATTAATGGCTGTTGTAGAGAGACCCTACAATCCTGTTATAATATGCAAGCTGGAACTTGCATGCTCTTCATTCAAATCCTGGGCTGATGTGTGCAGGTTGTTGTGTCAGCGCTAGGCTGAAACACCTGTCTGATTAAACTAAGGATGGTTGGAGATGGATGAGTTAGGCTGACCAAACATCTAGTACATCCGCTTGGTTACTCTTTAATAATCACTGACAGAAACACTGCCAGGAGTCATCCTCTTTCTGCTGTTCTTCTGCCCTCTCTTTTCTCACATTTTCCTCTTCCTTTCTCTTTATCTCTGTCTATTAAGCTTCTTCCTCGATCTGTGATAGTAACGCTGCCTGGATACAGTTGATGTCATCAATATGTTGTATCAGCCTTATAGCCTACTACTTTATTCGAACTTGAGCTTCCTGTTGAAATGGTTTTGTCTATTCTGTGGACAGACAAGGTTTAAGATATCCAGGTTACGGCATTCCATTCCTTATTTCAGTGAAAAACAAAGTCACTAAATAACATTGAAGATTACAAAAGAGCTTTAATACCATGAGAAGTAACACAAACATCTTGTGTATTTAGAACAATTCAGTTGTGTGGCCCTGGCCTCCCTTACAATGAAAAGCTGAAGCAATTCACTGTAGTTTTGGGTTTTTTCTCAAGTATTCCTCAGATCAATTCTTCCAAGCATCTTACAGGATTTTCCATAACACGTCTTTTTACGTTGTATGCTTTTTCTTATTTTCCCTATCCAAGTGATCCTACACAGCTTCAATAATATTGAGGTTGGACTCTGAAGTGGCCAATCCAACACTGAGTTTTTTGAGTGTTCACTCCAAAGAGGTCTTGATTTTATTTTCAGAGTGGTTAGGGTCTTTATTGTGCTGAAAGATAGTAATTGATTGTAAGACTTCTCACGGCTGAAGCATATACTTTGGTGCCAGTTGACGGCTTGATGCTAAGCAGGTACTTAACCGGATTCCCTTTTTTCCGCAGAGGAAGTGACCATTAAGTTCTATTAATCAGGTGCAGAAAACATTTTGCCTTCCATTGCCAGTTTACAATTTCTTTGACGTGTTATATTTCTCTCAAGAGATTACCTTTTGCACAATATATATCACTTACCTCTTGGTATTTTTATTTTATTTGTATTCATTTGTATTTTAATGTTATGTGGTGTCTTATAAGCAAATTATCACTTATTGCCTAGCTAAATAGGTTTAGACAATGTTCTTAGATTGCCTAAGATTTTCACACTACTGTTTATATTAAGATTCATAGGCCCTGTTATTACATTATCTATTGCCGTTGGTCCCTTTTTTAGTGTTCTATCTTGTGTGCAAAGAGCTATAGGATATCATGAGTCACGCGCGCGCACACACACACACACACACACACACAAAATGTGCAGCACTCACTTTCACAGAAACAATTCGGAAACACATTAGTATTCTGTCCTTTTAACAAGCATTATTTTGTTATATTCTGAGTGTTCATCTTGCAGGGAGGTGAAATCATTTTCACACACATTAACCACACTAATCCATTTTGAGCTCCTTTAAACATTCTTTAAAGAGCTATTCCTGGATGTTACCTATTTTCAACTCACAATAGAAAGTTAGCGCAGTAATTGTTGGTCAATGATTATACTGTCACGAGACTAAATGCTGATTTCCAAAGGGTCAGACGTAGCCAAAGGTTGGCCTGTGGGGTGGTGAGATTGTTAAAGAAAGAGAGAGAAAATGAATGAGAAGACTTAAGAAAAAGGGGTTTAATGAAAGGTTATTTAAAAAGCTTTGGCCAAAGCAGTTTGAGATTAAGGCCTACTTCCTTCCCTCCAGCCACAGTACAACATGTCACACCTCATGCGACATCGTTGACTGGAACCTCTGGTTTTTGAGAAACTGACTCACACCTTGGCTTTGGTCCAGTCTGTCCCTTAACACCTGGTCTCCCCTGGTCTCAATTGAGGAATGTTTAACAACATTTCTACTTGTGCTGAGATATGTCGGAGACCTCCGTGTTAGGAAATCTTTTGTAATCACTACTGTAAGTTGTTCCGTATTAAGTGTGACTGCTGAAATAATTTGCATGCAATGCTTAGGTGTTGATACTTTCTTGTGGACAGATCTACGTAAATGTAAATGGACATGTAGATTCTCATGAAACAACGGTTTACATGCGATAACGAGCAGCATTCGTTTTGGTGCCTTGGACAAATCCCAAACTCGGGCAGAGGAAATGTAGCCCATAGACTTGCTTTCAAGAGAGGATGGAGCTATTCAGGCCTACATACAATGCCTTCTGAAACTATTTAGGCTGTATTCTTTTGCCATCAATCTACATATAATACCAGAGTGGCAAAGTGAAAAACACATATTTTTTTGAGATGTGTGCCAATTTATTGCAAATATAAAAACTTGAATCTCATGTACAACCCCATTTCCAAGAAATTGTGACTCTGCGTAAAATGTAAATAAAAACAGAATGCAATGATGTGCAAATCATGTAAACCCTATATTCAATAGAAAATAGTACAAAGCCAACATATCATATGAAATGCTATTGTTTCTTGAAAAAGATATGCCTAAAAGTTGGGAAAGAGGCAACAAAAGACTGGAAAAGTTGTGTAATGCTAAAATATTAAACCTGGTGGAATATCACACAACTAATTCGATTAATTGGCAATGGGTCAGTAACATTTTTTACCAAAAATAATATTTCTCAGTTTCAAATTTCATTTGATATTCCATCTTTGTACTATTTTCAATTAAATATAGGAATGAATGATCTGCACATCATTCCATTATGTTTTTATTTGCATTTTACGCAGTCTTTTTTCTTGGAAACAGGGTTGTGCATAAATATTCAGAAACTTTAGTACATGCTTTGTAGAAGTACCTATGGCAGCGAATCCAGCTTTGAGATTTCTTACAGCTTTCCACCTGGATTTGGGCAGTTTGTCAGATTTTTACTTGTTGATCCTCTGAAGCTCAGTCAGATTGGATGAGGAGTCTAATTTGGCCTTCAGGTCTCCCCACAAATGTTCATAGGGTTCAAATCCAGGCTTTGGCTGGGCATTCACAGACTTATTCTGAAACCCCTCCAGCGTTGTCTTGTTTGTGTGCGTCAGGTCATCGTTGTGCTGAAAAATTCATTTTCCAGCTGGACAATGACCCCAAACATAGAGCCAAAGCCACACTGTAATTTAAAAGGTAAATGCCCTGGGGTCAAAGCCTGGACCTTAATCCATCTTGATGGAGCTTGAGCAATTTTTAAATGAATAATGGGCAAAAATCGCTGTCTAGATGTGTAAAGCTGGTAGAGACTTACAGTGGATATTAAGTCTACACACTCCTTTTAAAATGCCAGGTTTTTGTGATGTAGAAGAATGAGACAAAGATAAATCATGTCAGAACTTTTCTCACTTTTAATGTGACCTATAAGATGAACAATTCAATTGAAAAACAAACTGAAAGCTTTGTGGGGGGGGGGGGGGGGGGTGAAAAATAAAAACCTGGTCTGTCAAAATATGTCTAATTGCTGCCAAAGGTTCCCAGACCAACTATTGAATACATTTGGTGAATACTTAATCAATTATCTGTTTTGTATTTGTAATTAAACTGTCAACCGTTCATAGATTTTCTTTTTCACTTTGATGTTATAGACCTCTGTGTTGATCAGTGGCAGAATCCCCGGCCTAAAAGATTTAACTCTGTAACACAATCAAATGTGAGTGTCCAAGGGGTTGAATACATTATGTATTGTGATTCGATGTTCCAAACATATTGCTTACCATATTTGCTTCAAAGGGACAAGAGAGCCATAAGACATCAGCCATGGTCAGTTGCTGAAAACAACAAATTACCCTTTCCAAATGTTTTAATATAGCCCAGTCAATGTGATTTACAGAAGAGCATTGTAGAAGTCATAATTATTTTCTTTTAAATCTTTGAACATTTCAGAGTAAAACACCTTCAGGGAAAAATGGGATCAAAATGGACCAGAGCCATAATACCATGACTCTCCTCAGGCTCACTAACGTCACATCTCACAGGAAGTCACCCAAGTTCAGACAGTTGATGTGACACAGCAGCCATTACACAGAACCCATAACCATAATCAGAAACTGGTTCCCACACAGCCCCCCATCCGCAAAACACTTCCCAAGAAAAGTTATTCTGAGAGGATTTCTCGCATTTCCCATTTACTTAGAGTTGCTGTTGGATTCCCAGCCAGATGTATTGTGAATTATTGAGACTGAAAGTTAATGAGAGACTTTTGATGAAAAGCGGTAAGATGTAGACATTCTTGCACCTCTGTCTTTTCAGTAGTTCAGTTTATAGTATATATACTGTCTTTTTTTTACTTACTTTCTCAGTTTTCTTTTAATTGAGCTGGTAGAAATGTCAGCCTGAGTATGCAGTCTTCAAAAGTGGTCAGAGTAGATTAACAAGTTTTAAGTAAGCATGACTTGAATAGCATCCCAGTGACACCCTACTTCCCTGTGCTTTGCATTTCTTTGGGTCATGTTTCGCCACTGTAAAATTAAAACTTTTTTTTTCAAACAATCACTTTGAAACTATCAGATAATTTTCTTTCTTATCTGTATGTGTTAAATAGATGACATTACAAAAATTCACAATCCATTATTCCAATCTCTCAAGCGTGTCTTTTGCGTGTTCATGTCTATGCTTGCAGTGTAACCCTGGTTGTATTAAACCTGTGGGGACCTGAAGTCCTCACAAAGATAGTAAAACTTCACAATTCAGTCCCCGCCATGTGCAATTCAGTCCATCCCCAATGGTTAAAGGCTGTTTCTGTCTTATGGGTTGAGGTTAGTAATTAAAGGTTTTGTTTAGTGTCAGTGGATAGAGAACATAGGGAGTCTTTTTTTTCTTCTTTTTTTTAACACTGACGCTGAAAATTCATTTTTCTATTGTTTTCTATGTTGGCTTTATTAATGGGTAATATTTTTATTTAAAAAATGTATATACACTCACCTGAAGGATTACTAGAAACACCTGTTCAATTTCACATTAATGCAATTATCTAATCAACCAATCACATGGCAGTTGCTTCAATGCATTTAGGGGTGTGGTCCTGGTCAAGACAATCTCCTGAACTCCAAACTGAATGTCAGAATGGGAAAGATAGGTGATTTAAGCAATTTTGAGCGTGGCATGGTTGTTGGTGCCAGGCGGGCCGGTCTGAGTATTTCACAATCTTCTCAGTTACTGGGATTTTCACGCACAACCATTTCTCGGGTTTACAAAGAATGGTGTGAAAAGGGAAAAACATCCAGTATGCGGCAGTCCTGTGGGCGAAAATGCCTTGTTGATGCTAGAGGTCAGAGGAGAATGGGCCGACTGATTCAAGCAGATAGAAGAGCAACTTTGACTGAAATAACCACTCGTTACAATCGAGGTATGCAGCAAAGCATTTGTGAAGCCACAACACGCACAACCCTGAGGCGGAGGGGCTACAACAGCAGAAGATCCCACCGGGTACCACTCATCTCCACTACAAATAGGAAAAAGAGGCTACAATTTGCACGAGTTCACCAAAATTGGACAGTTGAAGACCGGAAGAATGTTGCCTGGTCTGATTTCTCGATTTCTGTTGACACAGAATTTGGCGTAAACAGAATGAGAACATGGATCCATCATGCCTTGTTACCACTGTGCAGGCTGGTGGCGGTGGTGTAATGGTGTGGGGGATGTTTTCTTGGCACACTTTAGGCCCCTTAGTGCCAATTGGGCATCGTTTAAATGCCACGGCCTACCTGAGAATTGTTTCTGACCATGTCCATCCCTTTATGACCACCACGTACCCATCCTCTGATGGCTACTTCCAGCAGGATAATGCACCATGTCACAAAGCTCGAATCATTTCAAATTGGTTTCTTGAACATGAAATTGAAATGGCCCCCACAGTCACCAGATCTCAACCCAATAGAGCATCTTTGGGATGTGTTGGAACGGGGGCTTCGTGCCCTGGATGTGCATCCCACAAATCTCCATCAACTGCAAGATGCTATCCTATCAATATGGGCCAACATTTCTAAAGAATGCTTTCAGCACCTTGTTGAAAAAATGCCACGTAGAATTAAGGCAGTTCTGAAGGCCAAAGGGGGTCAAACACAGTATTAGTATGGTATTCCTAATAATCCTTTAGGTGAGTGTATTTTTCCTTGCTTAAGTATTCATCCTCCACACATCCTCCAGTCAATTTGACTTGGTAGAATGGGCTGTTTAATTTTTTTTAACAAGATGCCCGATCTAGTGGTGAGAAGCATTCCCACAGCATGATGCTGCTGCCACTAGGTTTCTGCCACTCACCATTTTCAGTCTTCTCAATCTGACTGCACAACCTTTTCCCATGTTGCAGCTAGGTCACTCTCATGCTTTCAGATAATACTTTCTGAGTAACCTCTTCTTTCTTGCCACCCTCCAGTACAGGCCAGTTTTAAGCTGAGTTCAGGATATGGTTGACAGGTGCACCATTACTGCACTCCCAGGCACTGAACTCTGGAGCTCTTTCAAGGTGATTATTGGCCTCTGTGGATTCTCTCAAAAGTCCTATTTGAATTTTTGGAAGTTTTGTGGAACAGCATTTTTCTGCAGTGCCTGGGTTTAATCTCTGCATTTGTATTACTTTATCTCCAACTTCTTTAGAATGCTCTTCTGTATTTTCTTTCAGATTAACAGTCTGACCAATGATCCTTCAAAAGTGGGATTTTTATCCCAGAACAGGCAACACGTAACTCTCTCACCCAGGGAGAAAAGGGTCAAGCTAGCCCCAGTGCAGCATCATCTTGTTTTAATGCTCTCCCCCAACTAAAGCTAGAAAGGAAATGGTCTGTTATCAAGTTTGTGTATGTCCAATTTGTGATAATGGCTTTGCCTTTATGCAATAACTATGCTACTAGATCTGGAAAAAAAAATACAGATCTGCTTCTTATCACACTGCTCGCTCCATTAGCCATGCCTAACATCCACCTGTTCACACCATTGAGCCAGTTTTGCTCCGCCCTCTGCTAGACTCTGGATTCAAACACCAATTTGTTTTTATCCAGAAACTCTCCATTTGTTGCTGATGTCAAGAATACCCAATACATGATGCTCCAACATGCTTAAAAAACAAGGCATATATAAGTAATGTGTTTGTTTGGATTTGTCCTAAACATAAAGCTGGAAATTTGAACATGGCTAGTCATAAAAAAATGAATCATTATAGATTTTTGACGTTTGTGATCTAAAAGTTAAAGTAAAAATCTCTGGCACCAGACGGAGGAGTGGGAGATCAGACCACTAGATTACAGTAGTACAAGAAACACAAAATCCATATAAAGCCGACTTTGTAATATAGCAAAATTGTCAATCCAGTTTAAGTAGGTTTTTCATCTTAGGTCACATTTTAAGGATATACGTCTTTATGGATATCTGTGGCACTGTGCCTTCTTTCTGAGTATAGAAATGTTTCTAGGCAGCTCTGCTTATCTCCTCACTGAAACAGTTTGCCTTTTTTGTATATCTTTTAGATGTTTTTGACAATAACAGTTGAAGTGTAGAGGGGGGGATTCAGAGAAGACTGTAAGGAATGTCTGGGACAACATTCATACCCGTATTGCCAGGGGTGTGTGGTCCGGAGTCTAGGGGGCTTACCAACACACCACACTCATTTCATGCCACGTCTCTTCTGTCAGCTAGCATGCATCTGAAAGCTTCCACTGTGCCTCCGTAATTGTTTTAACCAAACAGACTGGAGGCGCTGCTTTCCTTTTCCTATAAAAACCAGTCAAACATGTCCTATCGTCACCTTTACTGTTTAATCCCCACAGTAACAATGGAACCACTGTGTGTGTGGACTAGAATATGTTAATATCTGCTGTGTTGCTATCCCAACTGTGACCTGCAGCCTGCCTTTCTTCAGTAACATTGTGAGATGTGATTGGATCATAGATGATATGGTAAAGCTTTGGTCACCCAAATCTTGAGAGTTAAATCTGGTTTTGTCAAGTCATGGTAATTTACAGTTAAGTTTTTGTTACTCAAAATGACAACTTCATTTGTCTCAAATTATTCTACTCTAATGCAATACTGGTCTCTAAAATGTCTGTCTACTCCCTTTATAGTGTACTACTACCAAAGTCCGTTGTCCAAAGTTGAATTGCTAGTAAAATTATCTGTTTGGTAGCCAGTGACTTCCATGATCACAGCAACTGGCTGGGCATGATGGTTGTTGTATTATGTTAAGGAGAATAACGTTTGTCAGTCACTGCATTGTGTTGCACAAAAACCCGCCACACTTCCTGTTTGAATTCCTTTTCTCATTAGAGATATTTTCGTTGATTAGGACTGTGGTTGTTGTTTGTTTCAGATACTGCTCTGTGTCTTAAATGGAAACCTATAAAAACAAAGGGCTGTGATTGCAAGTTCTGCACTATGTTTGGTTGAGGGTGCCATTGGGTGTGCAAACTGTCGGTTTTTGCTGCATAAAACCATTGTGTCTTGAGAACTGTCTTGGTTCAGTCTCACAGAAAATGCTCATTATCAAAGTAATGTCTGGTATTGTTTAAGAACTAAGGGCATTATTGGCATTTCTCAGTGAGATCTACGATACGCATTATTTTCTGTTAATGCCCTTTCAAGTTTTGATTTGTTCTAACAATGGTGTAGCCAGTCAAGCCAACTGTTTCTCAAAGTGTTTGGACTGTGTGAGTGTGTCTGAAAAAAAATTCTTCTGAACAGGTTTGTATGTTGCAACATGCTTGTATGTGTTGGCCTGTTTGGTCTGTTGAATATAACATGTCTACCCTCACCCAGGTCATGACGCCTACACTAACGGTAAGACCGGTAACACTAAGCTGATGGACTTACTAGATGAGCCGGTACCGGGAGTAGGAACGTACGAAGATTTCAACACCATCGACTGGGTCAGAGAAAAGAGCAAGGACCGGGACCGCCACAGGGAGGTGAGTTCTCGGTCCAAACGAGCGTACAGATAGCCCACCAGAGAGAGAAATCTAAAGCGTCAGGTTTTCAATTCAGCTTTCAAAGGCAGCAGATGATTATGGCTAGAGATGGAACTGCGCCAATATTCTTCTGATTCTCTTATTGATGAAACATCTGATCTGTACAGTTTTTTCTTTTCCAAATTTAATATACTGTATTATTAGAGTGAACTCTATTTTTTTTACCCTTCTCCTAAGTTTTTAATAATTTTTGTTTGTGAGTGTGAATTTAGTTATTACACACACATTTCAGAGTATGTGATTCCAGAAACATGATACATACCAATAATCGCTAAAACGATTTTGCTAGCTCATGCTTGGCTCCACCCACCTTTCCTATATCCTGCCCACTCAGCTTGAATAACTTCACACTGGAAATAACCTCTTGTGGGACAGCTTATATTGATGGCCATTTCAAATCTTTTCAGTGAGCTGGCTCTTCTGGCTCTGTTCACTTAAGAGCTGGCTCATTTGGCTCTCAAAGGACTGTTTAAAATGCATAAAAAGTTGAAAATTAGGCTAGAATTGTTTAGCGTGAACTGTTTGTTATGTTACATTAGCTTACCTATCGTTATTATTAGATCGCTTGCTATTTTGTACCTGTCCTTACCCTGTTGAAAAATGCAAATGGAACACAAAGATGCAATCCACACCATTGTTTTTGTAGATATAAAGTCTTTAGTGACTAAGTCTTAACTTATTTGCAAATAGTGGTTATCGAGGTCATGCAGGAGTACAGTGGGACGTTTGTCCTGCAAGTAGATTACTAATATCTGTTTACGTTGGATGTGTTGCCATTGGTGGTGCTGAATGGATAGCTTGATATTGTCGAGTGGAACTCTGATTCCAATATCCAGCAAGATTAAATATCAATGTATTGCCCTTGCAACAGGTCTTGTTCAAAAAATGCACAATGTGATTTTTCTTGACTAAATTGATGGTTAAATGAACTATTCTGATGTCATTTTGTAGGTTTCTTTGTCCAATTGTAACTACCACTGTAGGACACATTTGCCATTATATCTATTCGGTATCTTCGGTATATCTTAGATTTAACCTGTTTTTAGTTACAATGAACATTTTATATTTACATTGGATATTTTTGACCCTAAAATTTTAGTGTCATAAAATGTTTTTGTGTCATCGAAGTGTGCTGTGTCATTTAAAAATGTTGGGAAACACTTCTCTGTTTTAGTTTTTAAACGTCCGCTTAGGGTCAGGCACTTCTAGGCACTTGGTTTGTGCTTAGACCAGAGAGCAATCAGCACTTAGTAGTGAAAATGTACAGAAGTTTGTAATTGCTGTTTAAAGAATTGATAATGGGATTCCAATTTCTGAAAAACTAAAACACAGATTAGTTTGTTCTGAACCACATACATATCGACTAGTGAGGGGCCATCTATCAAAAAGTTGAAATTCTCCTTGAACATCTTGAAAATGTGCAATTTCCTTTTCCCAACTGTTTCATTGCATCTATCCCCAGAAGTGGGGTGCTGAATTTCCCTAATTTATTTGGTAAATATCGATCATTGTTTTGTTCTTGCATACTGAGTGCATATTGACTCATAGCAGTAATCTTTGCTAAATGGCTTCATAGTCGCTGCCCATGTGAGTTGTGACAGAAATGTCGGAATATAAGTGGCAGGTCCTATAAAAAAAGAAACCACTTGTGGTACAATGCAGTCCTGCTCACGCTATGCAAGTCCCAATGACCCGGTACAGTCTCATAGGATTCAACTCGGATCATAGACATTTGTCTCGGACCTCAAAATCAGTGTAATGCCGGCGGAGGAGTGATGGCTATACCTGCTATATTTTTAGCGAGCAGTCTGGTTTTGATCTTTTGACATCCATATAGCCGATCTGATGATAGTAACTGCCATTTGAATGAGAACACAGACATAGTGCCTGGTCAAATCACTTTACATGTTTCATTTACATGCTAGGTGCTGCATAGACGTATGATCTCCCACATCTTTTCAGTGCTCTTATTCCATTTTCTCTTGTCTTCAGATCACCAGTAAGAGCAAGCTGTCTACCCCTGCCCTGCTTGAGAGTATCAGCGATGCTTTCTCTGGCTGGCTGCTCATGCTGCTCATTGGGCTCTGGTCAGGTATGTGTGATTGGCCACTAGAGGGCCCCAGAGGATGTTTGCGGTTTTCTCTGCATGTCTCTTACTGTCCCCTTACTTCCCTGGTTACCTGTCCATTGCTCTGGCTTACTTTCTGAATTTGTGTCTGTCTCGGTATGTTTCTGGCCCTTACTTGGCTTTCTCTGCCTTGACTTCCCATGTCTTATTTCTCTGTACCTTCACTAACTCATCTGCACCATGCCCTCTGCCCTTTGACCTAAAACTAGCATTAAAGCTGAAGCTAACCTGCATCTCCCTTGTGCTAACCACCAACCCCACCCCCGCCGCCCCAGGTGCTCTAGCTGGCGGTATCGACATCTTGGCCCACTGGTTGACAGACCTGAAAGAAGGTTTGTGTCTGAGCGGGTTCTGGTATGACCATGAACACTGTTGCTGGGGGTCCAACGAAACCACCTTCCAGGAGAGAGACAAGTGCCCAGAGTGGCAGAGCTGGGCCGAACTACTAGGTGGCAGCTCAGTGGTGAGAAGTGCTTTCTACACTTTCGTACTTTTAATTCAGACAGACATTAACTTTAATTAGTCTGTTTTTTGACTCCTCAGTCTTATTCAAATGTGTGTCATGTTATTCATAAAGCTATGTTCTTTTGGGGGGTTTAGTGCCAGCAAATCACGAACTACACTAAAGTTGGTTTGAAAACCAGTGGAATTTTTAATAATATTAGAGGTGTGAGCTCCCTCTGTGGGCAAACAACAAACACTACATATACAGTATATCGTAAAGGCACACTGGATGATTTATTCTTCCTGGATACACAGATAAAAATGTAGTAATCTTTAGTTGCTGGTATTTTTGTTTATACTTGTAATACTATTACTGCTATGTCTTGATCAGAATCAGAGAGTTTTATTGCCAAGTAAGTTTCACCAAAAACAAGGAATTGGTTCTGGCCATTGGTGCAACAATAATACAAAAGGAATAAGGCAAGTAAAAAAAAATAAGAACAGTGGAGTGAACATGAACAGTAGACTGAGCATTGATAAATTACTAAGAAATATACTAAAAAGTATGTAAGGGGCAAGAATTGTCCAGTTGGGGATTGTGTGTGTATGTGGGTAGCAGGCTATAATCTGACTCCAGGGGCATGATCATGAGGTCTACTGCTGTAGGAAAGAAACTGTTCTTGGGATGGGAGGTTTTGGTCCTGATAGACCTCAACCTTCTGCCAGAGGGCAGAGTTCTGAATAGTCAATTTCCAGGGCAAGAGGGATCAGCCCCAATCTGTGCCGCTCGCCTCCGCGTTCTAGAGGTGAACCTCCAGGAAAGAACACCTGGAGATGTGTAGGTCTTGTAGAGACAGCAGATTGTAGCCAATCACCGTCTTTCCAGCCTGCCCTTGTCCTTGGCAGTGGCTGCAGCTTACCGGACTGTGATTTTTTTTTTATTGCCTGTACTGTCTTTTTTGTTGTCTCAGGTCTCAGGGAGAATAGCTGTCCGCTTATATATACATATTTTCCTTCTAAGATGAGAACAAATGTGATCAAGTAAAAGGACTGTTCTATTGTTTTACTGATCCTGTCCTTTGGTTTCTCCTCTAGGGGGCATCAGCGTACATAGTGGACTACCTGATGTTCATAATTTGGGCACTACTGTTCGCGTTCCTGGCTGTGATACTGGTCCGGGCCTTTGCTCCTTATGCCTGTGGATCCGGAATACCGGAGGTCTGCTCTGTCTCACACACACACTTGCACTGAGCTATGTTCATTTTACCTTGCTCTGGGTACAAGGAGAGTACAAAGTCAAAAAACCTACATTAAAAAATGAGTGTAACCTGAAGAAGACAGATGGAATTGTTCATTACATTCATGTCTGGCTTTGGATTTAAACCTTGAGCATACAGGCTTAATTATAGTTGCAACAGGCAGACCTGCACAAAAGCCAAGCAAATGTCTCCGTAGCCTCCCTAAACAGGGTTGTGGATCTTTATTGCGTTTGTTCTGTGAACACAGCAACATTTAGTGAGTCACACAATTTTGTGGACTAGAGCTACGCTTTTTAGCTATACGTGAAATGAAGATGGTCTGCTTAAGGAATTTATCATAAATCTGCATAATGAATCCAATTGTAGATCATCATAAACACTTTCTTGAATAATTTGTCATCCCTGTTTCGACGTTTTAAAATAAATAAAATTTTCTTTTTGGTTTTCTTCTCAAAACGTCAGTCCTCCAACCTAGTCTTTCCTCACTGATTCTCCTTAAACCTTGACCTTGTTGCCCACCTTAATTACTGCTAGGCAACCAACCCCCTTGATCTTTGTTGCTGTAGACTGCCCCAACTCCAAAATGAAAACCTAGGCTTTAGTTCACCAATGCGGAACAGTGGGCTTTTGTCTTAATTCTGGTGGCAGATTGCATAGTGGTTGGAGCACTGGATCACTGAGCAAAATGACAGTGGTTTGAATCCCTGATCTGAAAGGGTGAAACATTTTTAATGTGCCATTGAGGAAGGCACTAAACCTTAATTGTGAAAGCTGCTTTAGGAAGACTAAATGATGAATGTAAGCAAATGTTTATTTTAGCTGGAGGATTACCTTTATTTCTGCTTTTTAGTGCCAACAAAGTTCATGTAAGTCTTAATTCTCTTTCTGAGAAAAGGAATGACTGAGAATACCGTTTGTTTTTGATTGAAGACCATATTGTGGAATTGTGCTAAAACGTTTTCAGCTGCAGCCACAACCACATAGCATATTGACTCTGGCAAACACACTGTCCTATAATATCAGCTAAAGCACTAGAACTCAGGCACACACACACACACACACACAGTGTGTCCAAAATGAAGACTACGTTGTATTTTTATTTCCCCGATGTGAACCGAAATCTGGCTAAATGTCACAAAGCTTTCATGGGGGAGATTTAGACTGGCTTTCATGCCACCCCATTCCCCGCATAGGAGACTATTTTTCCTCTAAAGATTTGAGGAGTAGGGACTATGGCGCCATTTTGGATTAGCTGTCATCAAACTCGGGCCATGAGCCACACAGATTTAAAATCCACATTAAGCATTGGAAACAGTCCCACTCAAATTAACTGATAACTCATGGCAGTGTGAAACCTGCCAGCAGTTCCATGTTGAGGGTGGCATTTGTTCAGTGTTTGGGAATGACATGAATATTTTCCATAACAACATAATATATTTGGAATTGTATGTACAAAATCAACAACCAATAAAAAAAATGAAAAAGGTTTGATGGTTACTTATCAAGTTATCATGTATTACGCAAGTACAGAAAGTATACAAATACTTCTACAGTCAGTCTGGATAAGAGTGTCTACTAAATGATGACAAACGTGAATACCAATGTTCTCAGGAGACCAATTTTCTCTTATGCAGTTCCAGAATGTGCATAGCTGTCTGGGTTATCCAGTTTGAATTGTATCCCCTACCCTCATTAAGGAAATGTTAATCTGTCTGGGTTATCCAGTTTGAATTGTATCCCCTACCCTCATTAAGGAAATGTTAATCTGTCTGCGTTATCCAGTTTGAATTGTATCCCCTACCCTCATTAAAGACATTTTAATATTATAAAACCGAAGGACAGACTCTTTGGCACAGCGACTGGAATTTAAACTAATTAGACTGGTACTCATGCTTCAGCCAAGACATATGGATTTGGAATGTGCTAACTATGTAACTCTGAGAAATGTAGTTCATTGGGAACACCACACCAATATAAATGTATCCCATGACTTGACTTCAGATTGCCCTCTCTGATCCTCCATGTCCCGCAGGCCATAACCCACCTCTCTCTTCTCATTCCTCCCCAGATAAAGACTATCCTCTCTGGATTCATTATTCGTGGTTACCTGGGGAAATGGACCCTGATCATTAAGACTGTCACGCTGGTCCTGGCAGTTTCTTCTGGTACTACTCTTCCTTTCTGTTTTTCTCTGTCTTTACTTCTGTCCATTTGTTTCTATTTCTCTCTGTCGCTCCCTCCTCCAGATGCCTTTTGATGTTCAAATCAAGGCCATTGCCAATGGAACAACAAGTTTCAAAAGGATTAAGAAATGTTGTATATGTAAGCTATTTACATTGTAACAATGTGCAAATTAGTTATGGGACGAACGGTGACTTAAAATAAACGGTTAAATATTGGATTTGTTCAGAATGTTGTTTGTGCTCCACCAGTTGCCCTTTTCTCATGGCAACAGACAGCAGCTTGTTCTAACTTCCTCTCTGTCCCTCCCTCTCCCATTCTCTTAGTCCAGTCTCTCTCTCTCTCTGTCTCTCTCTCTCTGTCTCTCTCTGCCTCTCATGCACATTTGATACATGTGACTTGAACTACTGTCCTTTTCAGGGCTAAGTCTGGGCAAGGAGGGACCTCTGGTGCATGTGGCATGTTGCTGTGCTAACATCTTGTGTCACCTATTCACCAAGTACCGCAAGAATGAGGCCAAGCGACGAGAGGTGAGACGGTGGCGGGAGCAAGAGGGGAGGAGACTGCATCAGAACAGTGATCACCTGTTATTTTGGAGCATCCTCCATGGACACAATTTCTTAGTTTTCCAACACTTGTCGTATTCATTCTTTGTGTGTTTGTGGGATTAACTGCACTGTCTCCTCTTGCTTTAGGTGTTGTCTGCAGCCGCAGCAGTTGGTGTGTCTGTTGCCTTCGGCGCACCCATCGGAGGCGTTCTCTTCAGCCTGGAGGAGGTTTGTGATAGGAGAATATTAAACAAAGCCAGTGTTAAACTGACAGACCACAATTGTCTGCTTTATCAGCCCTAATGTTCCAGTTAGGAGGACTTTGCTGTTTTTCTTTAACTTTTTTACAAATTCAAAAACTATTTGTAATGAGTTTAAGTAGTATTTGAGCCCAGGTCCCATGAGTCCAAGTTGACCATAAAAATTATAGGTCCCTCAAACTCAACTCTGGACCATGAAGTCACATTTTTTTCATTGCAACCCTCTAATCATGGTCATATTTAGACTTGGGACACCATGTGGGTGCAAATAATGATGAGGTAGAACAGAAAACCAGCAGTCTTTGAACGTTGTAGGATAGGAGTTGAACCCCTGTGACAGAACTATTTGGCAATAAATAAAAAATGTATATCTATTTTCTTTACTTACCCAGAGTCACATTAACTTCTGGATATGATTTTAATGTTTCTGTTTTCATTTTGAAGGAATTTGTTCCTGGAGTCATTGCTAAATAGCGTTTGCAATATGACTAGAAATATGCAGCAGCTGGTGTGCTCTACTGATCTCTCTTTCTCCCCCAGGTCAGCTACTACTTCCCTCTTAAGACTCTGTGGAGGTCATTCTTTGCTGCATTGGTGGCAGCCTTCACTCTTCGCTCAATCAACCCCTTTGGTGACCGCCATTAAATCCCAATACAAATAACCATATTAATAATAATGTTATCATGTTATTTGGACCTTTTTCTGACCTGTTTCTGTTATGCCTTAAAGGTAACAGCCGGTTGGTGCTATTTTATGTAGAGTTCCACACTCCCTGGCACATGGTGGAACTGGTCCCATTTGTCCTGCTGGGTATATTCGGTGGCCTCTGGGGGGCAATCTTCATCAGGGCCAACATTGCATGGTGCCGAAGACGTGAGTAGTGAGAGTGAGGAAAGAGCACTTATTTTTCTGGTAGTGAACAACCCTCTGATTAGGCTAAGTACCTGATTGATGAATAGCTAAGGTGCGTAAAGATGGCGGTCCCCATGTACTCAACAGAAGCCTAGTGCTGAAACAATGACATCGTATCCCACTGGAGGATGCTTTGCCATTGATTTTCAATGACTAACTGATTCAGTCCCTCCTTTCCCCTAGGAAAGAACACCTGTCTGGGGCGCTACCCAGTGCTAGAGGTCCTGGTTGTAACTGGAGCTACAGCCCTCCTCTCCTTCCCAAACAGCTACACCAGGATGAGCGGCTCGGAGCTGATCTCAGAACTTTTCAATGACTGCTCTCTGCTGGATTCATCACAGCTATGTGGGTACATTAGCAGCCCCGACAACAGGTAAGAGTTAATGAATCAATAAATGTAACAGGTCAAGCAGTCACATTAAGTCCCTGAATTTGGGGCTCAATTTGGTACCTGACAAGTCATTGAAATATTTGTAGACCATAAATCAGTTCCCTTGCTCTAAGATAGTTACCGTCACCAAAACAAAACAAAAAACGGTCTGTACAAAATAAACACAGCTAATGAGCTATATTTTATTTGGAAAAAAATATTCTAGCTTGGAGAAAAATTCAGACTTAAGGTTTTAAAGTATCTGAAAATATTTTTTGTGGAAAAAAGACCACAGTGATATCACCAATATTTGACCAATCAGTATTTCATTCTAAACTATTGTTACTTTATTCTTGAGGTGTACATAATTTTTTACACATTGTGATTAGACTATCTTTTGTAATGATTCATCTGTACATATGTAATGATGCCAGAACAGTTGTCATTGCAGGAAAGTCATCATACAGTATTTAGGAGGAAGGTATAAAACCTCCATTCCCTTAACCAAACTGGCCAGAAAAACACTTGAAAAGCCAGCTGATGGATGCAAACAGTGTTCTCTGCTAACAATCACATAGCTATTGATACAAAATTACGTTTTCAGCTGGGAAAGCTGGCCGAGGGGAAAAGGCTAGCTCATGATGGATTCAAACAATGTTCTCCACAACAACAAAAACAACATTATCTGTTTTATTTAGATGGCCAAGGTGTCATAATTTCAATACTTACAATTTGTACTACCGCTTTCGTTGCTGATAATGTTTGGACTTGATCCATTCAACTAACGCACAGGCTATAGCTGCTATCAACATTAGCTTTGGAGCAACAGAGTTAGCAGGCTAGCTTGTTTGTTATACTATGTTATTGCAGTAATATTTTTGCGAATGTCTCTTACTGAGTGACTGACTACCTCTTGTTTAACAGCGTATTGGTTAGAGACGTGGACTTCCATGGAGGGGACCGGTGTTTGAGCCTCGCCACAGTCAAAACAAATTATGCATAAGGCTTTTTTCCGGATAGACAACAACTTTTCTGGTTACAAACTTCAGTAGCTACGTTATAGCCTAACATAAAACTGTTTACGGTTATATTGTGACTATTTCTGGTGGATTTTCGAAGTATGCATCCGTGCACGCTTTTTGGGTGTATATATAATATAATATATACAGTAGATCACAACCAATGTTCCCTCAAATTTTTCATGTATCTGGGAATACACAAAAACTCCCTGAGTACTCTGTGGACCACTGTGAGCAACATCAGACGTGCACGCTGTGGCCACATACCAGTATCACATCTGTCCAAAACCCGAGACCATAGCAAGTTACATGGATTATTAAAATAATCAAATTACAGCATTAATTTCCATTAGTTTACTTTTAATATAAGTGATTTGGCCCACTTAAAATGAAAAAGGAAAAAAATAATGTTAATTAGCTGTGTAGTATGTTATATGTCAGTGTGAGGGTTCTGCTGAATGTGATGCTTGAGGTAGTCCAACTTCCATTCAGTCCACATCTTTCCTTCCGAAAACTTGCTTGCTACTTTGGCTTCGCAGCATGTTTTGCAGAGCAGACCTTTCTCACTCGAAAAAGAAAAAATCTCACTTAGTTTCACCACTTGTTCTTCTGTTTGCACACACTCCAACAGCCATTCCATCTTAAAAGAACCGCATTTATTTTTTACTTTGGCTTGGTGAGTGGATGTGCCATTGCCCGTTCGATTTGCCGTGATAAGTGTTTAGTAGCATTTGCGTCTCTTAACTCCACCGCACTGTTACCCTAGCTAACCTGCAAAACACCAGCGCTGCGGAGTGTATGGGCAGGGCACGTACACATAAAGCGCTGTCAATGACATTGATTGGCTGCGTAAGTGAACCGCATCATATCATTAGCTGGACACCTGTCACTCACTGAATTACATTGCAAAATGGTACAGAATAAATGATTTGTTTCATTTATTTACAGTTCATGTTGGATTTTATTTAATGCGCTGCATGCAGTGCGCGAGCAGTGCGCGAGCAGTGCGCGAGCAGTGCGCGAGCAGTGCGTGAGCAGTGCGCGAGCAGTGCACAAATTGTGCATTAGGATTTGTTCAGGATAAACAGAAACTTTTTTTGTCTTCACTTTTTGTCTTATTTAAAACTATTTATTTAGAAATTTGATTTCAAGAATGAATAACATGGCGACATCTCTGTTTTACACATCTTGTGATCTCCCACTGGAACGTAAATCCATTACATAGCCAGAATTAGTCAGGCAAGACTAGCCAGGGTCATGTTCCAGTCTGAAGAATTTATTAACAGAATGGCATGGCTTGAATGTTTAAGTTCCAGACATACCCTGCTGTATCTGTAGGTTAGCTAAGTGAATAAAATCAAAGTGGCCTGTGCTACACAAAATTCTGCATGCATGTATTTAATAATTCAGAATTTCTGCCTATTCAGTGTTAAGTAGCATAGTGGTTACAGGCGTGGACCTGCATGGACAACTTCTTAGATTGGTATCCCCATACTCACAATTTCTTGGTATTTACCATGGACCATGTGCAACTTCTAGGTTACAACCTGGCTTGCTAGTGTTTGGTAAATACCTTTTTGAGGTGTACAGAAAGACACTTGAAAGTTTCAAGTGTGTGGTTGTATTATATGCACAGCTAAATTCCACAAATAAGGCACTTGCATAGGTTCCTGGACTATCAATGTGTTGTAGGATATGGTGCAGGCCTTTTTTAATTAAAAAATAAAAAATGATGTATTTCATGACACTTGGCTACAATGTGGGAGATGGCCAATATGGCATTGCAATATAATTAAAATGCTTTTTGTGTTATAAAGCCATGATAATTACCCAAGGAAAATTAGACATGGCCGATTTAAATAGCTTCTCTTCAAGCCCCCTCCATGGCTCACCACAATCACTTCTACTAATGCGCAGGTTGAACAAGGCTTGCATAGTTTTTCTATCTTGTTAGAAATACATTTATAATTTGTAGTTTAGGTTGAGTCCAGTAATGAGGTATTATATATTCCACATAGATGATTACATTATTGCTCATAATTTATTTTGTCGTGTCAATAACCCTGGAAATATTATTCTGTATCTTTTGATTATACTGTTGTACTCAAAGGCCAGGTCAACTTTATTGTCTGAACTGTATTTATTTATTCAGGTCTGATTCAGGACTGTTAAGTGCTACATCTGATAGGCCGTTGGGCCCAACAGCGTACAGCAACACAATCCCTGATAGGCCGGCTGGGCCGGATGTGTACACAGCCCTATGGCAACTGGCGCTGGCCCTTGTCTTCAAGATGTTGATCACTGTGGTTACCTTTGGCATGAAGGTAGGTACATTTTTGTGTCTGATATTTTTTTAATTGCTTAGTAATAAAATATTAATATTTTTGATACATTTCAATTAATCAATTCTTTCACTAACACTTTCATTACATTTCCTCGATCCCTGATATGTGTATTAAATGGAAACATAAATGCTGTGTATCATCTTAACACCTCCATCTCTTCAGGTCCCTTCTGGCCTCTTCATCCCCAGTATGGCTGTGGGGGCGATAGCAGGCAGACTGCTGGGAGTTGGAATGGAACAGCTGGCTCTAAACCATCACGATTCTGCCATATTCAAGAGCTGGTGCTCCCCAGGGGCAGATTGCATCACCCCAGGACTGTATGCTATGGTGGGAGCTGCTGCTTGTCTCGGTAAGTCCAGGGCTACAGTCACTGCACTGGAATAGACAACGGTTAGATAACATTTTAGTGATTTAGCAAATACTCAAATCCAGAGCAACTTGCAGTAGGGAGTGCACATATTCCTTTTTTTTCACCACTGATCCTCCATGGGAATCGACCCCACAAATCAACCTCCCAGCTCTACCAACTGGGTAAATGTTATACAGTGGGGAGAACAAGTATTTCATACACTGCCGATTTTGCAGGTTTTCCCACTTATAAGGCATGTAGAAGTCAAATTTTTCATACCTTTTTTTTCCTTCAACTGTGAGTGATGGAATCTAAAACAAAAATCCAGAATATCACATTGTATAATTTACAAGTGATTAATTTGCATTTTATTGGATGACATAAGTATTTGATACATCAGAAAAGCAGAACTTAATATTTGGTACAGAAACCTTTGTTTGCAATTCCATAGATCATACATTTCCTGTAGTTCTTGACCAGGTTTGCACAAACTGCAGCAGGGATTTTGGCCCAATCCTCCATACAGACCTTCTCCAGATCCTTCAGGTTTCAGGGCTGTCGCTGGGCAATATGGACTTTCAGCTCCCTCCAAAGATTTTCTATTGGGTTCAGGTCTGGAGACTGACTAGGCCACTCCAGGACCTTTAGATGCTTCTTATGGAGCCTCTCCTTAGTTGCCCTGGCTGTGTGTTTCAGGTCGCTGTCATGCTGGAAGACCCAGCCACGACCCATCTTCAATGCTCTTACTGAGGGAAGGAGGTTGTTGGCCAAAATCTCGCGATACATGGCTCCATCCATCCTCCCCTCAATACGGTGCAGTCGTCCTGTCCCCTTTGCAGAAAAGCATCCCCAAAGAATGATGTTTCCACCTCCATGCTTCACGGTTGGGGTGGTGTTCTTGGGGTTGTACTCATCCTTCTTCTTCCTCCAAACACGGCGAGTGGAGTTTAGACCAAAAAGCTCTATTTCTGTCTCATCAGACCACATGACCTTCTCCCATTCCTCCTCTGGATCATCCAGATGGTCATTGGCAAACATCAGACGGGCCTGGACATGCGCTGGCTTGAGCAGGGGGACCATGCGTGCGATGCAGGATTTTAATGCATGACGGCGTAGTGTGTTACTAATGGTTTTCTTTGAGACTGTGGTCCCAGCTCTCTTCAGGTCATTGACCAGGTCCTACCATGTAGTTCTGGGCTGATCTCTCACCTTCCTCATGATCATTGATGCCCCACGAGGTGAGATCTTGCATGGAGCCCCAGAACGAGGGAGATTGACCGTCATCTTGAAATTCTTCCATTTTCTAATAATTGCGCCAACAGTTGTTGCCCTCTCACCAAGCTGCTTGTCTATTGTCCTGTAGCCCATCCCAGCCTTGTGCAGGTCTAACCTTTTATCCCTGATGTCCTTCGACAGCTCTCTGGTCTTGGCCATTGTGGAGAGGTTGGAGTCTGTTTGATTGAGTGAATAATAAATTATTTAAATCATACAATGTGATTTTCTGGATTTTTCTTTTAGATTCTGTCTCTCACAGTTGAAGTGTACCTATGAAAAATAATTACAGACCTCTACATGCTTTGTAAGTAGGAAAACCTGCAAAATCAGCAGTGTATCAAATACTTGTTCTCCCCACTGTGCATGTGTGTGTGTGTGTGTGTGTGTGTGTGTGTGTGTGTGTGTGTGTGTGTGTGTGTGTGTGTGTGTGTGTGTATATATATATTTATTATTAAAGGGGAGTTATGTTACGTTTTTCATTGTAAAATAAGAAAATGTCTATCTCCAGTAATCGTGGGATGATTCACAACGTTTACTCAAAAAGGAAAATTTGTCAGTGTGCTGCATTTAACATGGTTTAAGCAAATCTGAGAGATTGACTTTAAAATGTCGGCTGAGGCTCCAACGTTGGCCTAATGTTGTGTTTGGGCTATGCTTTTAGCTCGTTGATGAAATCGCAGTTGTGGTTAAAGTTAAGTTTGAGTACTAGCAACAAGTTCCATTTGCTCCTTGATTAATGTAAAGGTACTTCATTCTGGCCCATCCTTTCTCCGATATTGCGTTGTAGGCGGTGTGACCCGCATGACAATATCTCTGGTGGTCATCATGTTTGAACTGACCGGTGGGCTGGAATACATCGTTCCTTTGATGGCCGCCACGATGACCTCCAAGTGGGTAGCGGATGCATTTGGACGCGAGGGAATCTATGAAGCTCACATTCGACTAAATGGCTATCCCTTCCTTGAACCCAAAGAGGAGTATGGAAGCAAGGTAATAGTCCCCAACTTTTGAAAATGTCAGTCCCCAGTAAAGTAATACTGTTAGGATGTCTCTTATTTATGGGACTGTCAAAGTTAGGGGCAAAAGTTTTAAACTGGCTTGAAGTGTTACAAGTGTATGTATTGCAACGTATTCATCACATTCAGGTGATTTAACTTGTATTGCATAAAAAATAAATGCCACATGAGCAATTTCTTTCCCCCTGCTGTGGCCCTTAGCAACTGGCCATTTGTCCCACAGAGAGCAATAAAACTACGCTTTCCATATTGGACTGTAAACTAAACGGTTGCGCCACGAGGAAAGCAAACCTCTGCTCGTCCCTGCATCTAGTTCAGCAGTAAATCTGTAAAACATACTTTATGTACTAAACTAGCAGTGCCATTACACCAAATAATATCCTGAGTGTGTGCAAAAAGTGTGTTGCCAGATAAGCAATTGCTGAGCTGAACAAGTCATCAAATCTACCCTCCCTTTCTCTCCCCATAGGCCCTGGCCCAGGACGTGATGCGCCCCAGGCGGTCGGACCCTCCCCTAGCAGTGCTCACCCAGGAGGGGATGAGTGTGGGGGAGGTGGAGGCCATGGTGGCTGACACAGACTACAGCGGCTTCCCAGTTGTCGTCTGCCAGGAGTCTCAGCGACTAGTAGGCTTCATACTGCGGAGGGACCTGGTCATATCGCTAGGTGCGTGTGTGTGTGTGCGCGTGTGTTTGTGTGTGCGCGTGTGTTTGTGTGTGCGCGTGTGTTTGTGTGTGCGCGTGTGTTTGTGTGTGCGCGTGTGTTTGTGTGTGCGCGTGTGTTTGTGTGTGCGCGTGTGTTTGTGTGTGCGCGTGTGTTTGTGTGTGCGCGTGTGTTTGTGTGTGCGCGTGTGTGTGCGTGTGTGCGTGTGTGCGTGTGTGCGTGTGTGCGTGTTCGCGCGTGTTCGCGCGTGTTCGCGCGTGTTCGCGCGTGTTCGCGCGTGTTCGCGCGTGTTCGCGCGTGTTCGCGCGTGTACGCGTGTGTTCGTGTGTTTGTGTGTGTGCGCGTGTGTGCTGGGATATTCTCTCTGTGTTGCGCAGCTTGCATACTGTGTTTGCCAATCAGTGCCGCGTGAAGGGGGGTTTGCCCTCTAAACATGTTTGACAGAGGTGTGAGGCAATGCTGCGAGTGGCACTACACTGTGTAGCTGATCTGCGTTGTTCTCTTGTGTGCCTGTCACTGTGTCATTTCAGCTTTGTGGTGATAGCAACTCAGTTTGTGTGCATACTTTAGTTGTATGCTTCTGACACTGAATCAACTTCTCGAGCCCTCTTTTTCTTCTCTCATGTTTGCGCTGTCATCCCATTCACACACCAGAGAATGCCCGTCAGCGTCAGGAGGGAGTGGTCAGTGCCTCGCTGGTGTTCTTCACAGACCATGTGCCTGCCCAGCCAACCTCCGGACCCCCCGCAGTCAAACTGAGAGGTAAGGTCACACAACAGACAGACAGGCAGGACAAACAGGTAGAATAATAGACATAAACATTGTCACACACACGCTGACGGACAGATGGACGGACGGACAGGCAGATGGACAGACGGACGGACAGGCAGATGGACAGATGAACAGACAGACATGCATACAGCATTCTGTCATTGCTGTACTGTGTTCTTAATATATGAGGTTCTTTTGGTGTAGGTATACTGGACCTTAGCCCCTTTACTGTGACAGACCACACCCCCATGGAAATAACCGTGGACATCTTCAGGAAGCTGGGACTCAGGCAGTCTCTGGTCACACATAACGGGTGAGTAGTTGAAAGGTGTAGACTATCAGTAAAATGGTTCCAATGGGTCCTATAGAGAATAGAGAGCCAAATGGGTGATTCAAATGGGCTGGCGTCAGTCGGGGGAGTGGGGATGCATCGTCAGTAGGGACTTCCTGGTCTCGTTGCACTGTAGCGATTCCCTTGTGGGAGCTCCTGCAATGCTGACTGAGGTGGTCAGGTGGGTGGGAATGCCCACATACACGTTGATCCACGTTACTTTCTTGTTGGAAGAGCAGTGTGGAATTAAGATGGAATTGCTTGGCACAATGTCTATGAGGAAAGCTTGTTGCAATCGTCTACTCTCCCAAGCATTTTGGGAGTTTGGGGCAATTAGGGTTGTTTCTCAGAAACTCTGGTCCGCTGAGTACAATGACCAAATCACCAAAATATTCCTTTACCATTGTCTCTACCACAAACATAATTCCAGAAGACTCCACATCCACCATTGTTTGCCTTTGTTTGTCTCTTGGAACAACAATGCTTTACGTTAGTGAATAGAAGCGACAGTGTCTGCGTGTGTGTTGCACATCTTGGACCGTCTGTGTTTGCGTGTGAAGAAGTCCTCCTCTCCATTCCCGGGCAGAGAGGGAGCCTGTGACTGTCGCTTTGCATGGATCCCTCCTCCACTTGTAAAGTGTAGTACAAACAAGCCTTTACACTTCCATCGCCAACCCTGTTCCTAAACAACATCAGGGCCTGATTAAAGGCTGAGGTCCGTACACACACACACACACACACAAAACGGAGATGTTGGCCTTGCATGTGTAATAGGTAGGTTTCTGTGCTGTGATAGATCTGGTTGATTTGAACTAATACCTAGCCCTTTCGAATCGGACACAGGTTTCCACTCTTATAAATGACTCCAACTTTCCCTTTGTCCCTCCGCTGTTTCTTATTCTTTCTCTCAATTACATTATGAAGAATGCTTTATTGGCAGAAAATTTTCTCTTTATAAACATCTGCATGAACTTTGAATGTAAATATTGTTCTCATTGTTCATTCGTTAACTAACCAGAACTGGTTTTCTCATGCTCTCTCCACCCTTCTCTTTATCTCCCACCCTTCATTCCAGGAGGTTGTTGGGAATCATTACCAAGAAGGACGTTCTGAAGCATATGGCACAGATGGCCAACAGAGACCCGGACTCCATTCTCTTCAACTGATCTTTACCTCCACCCCTGACTATGGCAAAGTACAGAAACACAGATTCCATCCTCTTCACCATATCTCCACACCCATCATGGGAGTGCTAAAAGTGCACCCGCTCTCATGGACACAAGACCTCCCCCCTCCTCTCCATCTCTTTTTTTAAGACACTGCCACACTGCCCTTGCGAACACACTAAAATGAAATGGGAGAGGACTGGAGCTGAGGACCTCTCCCATGAGATGAAGGCAAGAAGAGGAGTTCGCTCCTGGCACTACGGACACATTTCTGAAAAGAGGTGGAGGAGAAACGCAGATTTGTCAATATTGGTGACGTAGTGGTACGAATAATTGGTGGGTAAACACTGACCGCTTATAGCAGTGGGAAAAAAGAAATAAGGGTCACTTTAATACTTCATGCATTTATTTTCTTTCACCAACCACTACAGCATTGGTCAGAATGATGATTCACAAAGGAATATTGCTCATACCACTGACACGGACAGGATGGAAAGAGAATAGGAAAAAAGAGCAAAGGGGGGAAAGACAAATTGTTGGTGTGGAGAGGTGGTGGGAAAGTGCTGACTTAAGTGTAATGGATACTTGCCACCGTTTAAGAGAAACTTAGAATGACGCCCCTGGCTAGCTCCAGCCTACCGTCTCTCCATCTGAGGACATGCCCAGGCAAAGCACTCTGTTCTGGGCAGATGGATGCTTGACCTGAGGGCAAGGATATGGTGGGAAATGAAGGTGCAGACACACATCCAGCTGTAAACCCCAATTTGCCTTCTTTAGTAATCTCTGTGCCTTTTCAATGCTGTGTTATTCAGGAGAAAGGACTTTCACAGGTTGAACTAACCCTGTCAAACATCTGATTAGTGGGTCGTCTTCAAAGTTACAAAGGTGTTTTAGTCAGCGCATTAAAGCACATTGTTGCAGGTATAGAGAAACACTTGCTTCTCAGCTCTCAAACTATGCCGTCTGTAAAATGAAGCAACTACTACTAAGTAGAAATGATTAATCATGATATAAGAATGGAAAGTACCCAGTGATCTTGATGTACGTGGTGTGCAGGACAGATAGTAGTTCTGATGGGATTCATGAGTCGTTGTCGTGTCCATTTTGTAATGCTTCCTAGTCAGATGTACTGAATAGGCCCATAATCTCAATGAGAATGTATTTTTGAAATGATCATAAAAACATATCTTGAGTAGTTGGGTGGAGCCATGGGTGATAGACAACACAATAGAAAAACATCAGTGTAGAATTCCCCCCCCCCCCAAGAAAAGAGAATATGGTCAGGAGGAAAGCATAGGTTTACGTCTAGGACTACATTGTTGCCGGCGTGGGAAATGGATGACAACACTCACACACTGTCAGGTCATTTGAACACAATGCGGGTTTAATAGTTACAGGTGACTCTCACAGTCGCAACAGGACATTCGAGAGCTGAACGGATACAATGAGACTTCACATGGTGATCACATTACAGCCCTGCTCCAATCAACACATTCCTCAAACACCTACTCATCGGAAGGTGCGCGCGCACGCTCGTGGGTACGTGCGTGCGTGCGTGCGCCTGCGCGCGCGTGTGTATCTGTCCTAACCAGAGCCCGCTTTAAACTGTTTCTAGGTTGAAAGATTCAACAGTAATGGAAGTTTGCACACTTCTTTCAGGTTCATATAGTTGTGTGTTTAACCATGTCAGTTTAAAGCGGGCTCTGGGACATAGAGTCGGGACCTGTTTAAAAGCAATCTTAATGGTCCTCTAGTCTTTCTCTGATCCTGAAACCTTTTTTGGATCGTGTTCTAAATGGGATCAGTTCCAGATCCCATGTTGATGCTAAATAAGATAGATTGTTCAGCTGAATTTAAAACAAATGGTAAGTGAATTCTGCCAGACTGTGGTGTAGTTCTCTGAACATAGCTCTAGCGGCCACTAATGTCCACTTACACTGACAGAAGGGGCGTTGTACTGGTGTGTTTATGCTAATCTTGGCTCAGGGTATGTGGCTTTATGGACAGCCTTGTGTTTCTAATCAACAATGAGATCTGACTATTTCAGAATTTTTGTCTCATGTCACAGTTTCATATGTAGTGCAATATAGGAATCTGGTGGAATGTCGGGCACTACAGAGGAAGGATTGTGCCTTTTGGGACACAAACCTTATTGATTGTTAGGTCCTGTTGTCTTCACTATTCTTTTGGCAGATTCACAGTTCCCCCAACACCTGTTTCACAGTGTTATCGCTTTCCTTCAAACAATGCTTTAATATATTCCAGAATGGATTCGCATCATAAAAGGAAACATGCAATTGTTCCTTTCAGCACCACGGCCTTGCTGCCTCGTCCCATTTGTTCGCCCAGCCCTGTCCCTTGGTTTTTTTCCTTTCATTTCATTTTGTGTTGATTGATTATGTTCACTGGTCATGGACCCGTTCTGTGATCCCTTATTTCACCCACCAGCCTCTCTTGGTCTTTATCCTTAAACAACCGCTCAGTTTCTGTACCTTCCTTACCATGTCTCACTCACCAGACTAAACATTGAAAAAGATGTTGCAGTAGGCTGAAGGTATAACCCCTAACACTTGATCTCTACCTCACTTTGTCTCTCTTTGCCAGTTTCTGTTTCTTTATTTCTGTTGTCTTGGAACAGGGAAGTGCAATAAGAATTAGGGTTGGGTCAGATTAGAGCCGATGGGCAGCCAGTTTCTTTCCTTCTCCCGCTGTTGGGGCCACTTCCTCTGCTACTGCCAACCTTTGTGTGATTGGCTGGGGTTTAAAAAGCCTTATCGCTGAGACTGTATTTACAATGAGCACCTCCATAGTCCCTACGGGCTTTATCAACCGTTTAATGGTTTTTCATTCTGAACATGGAATGCAGCATTGTGTTCATGCCCTATGAGGTATTCTGATCTTCTGAGCCCTGCCCAGAATTCTAGAAGAGTGAAAATTCCCCCTGATGTCTATGTTGTGTGTGTGTGTGTGTGTGTGTGTGTGTGTGTGTGTGTGTGTGTGTGTGTGTGTGTGTGTGTGTGTGTGTGTGTGTGTGTGTGTGTGTGTGTGTGTGTGTGTGTGTGTGTGTGGTACACACGCAAACACAGTTCTCTGGCCCCAGTGGGTCTATCCAGGATGTTGTTGGTTTGTTTCCAAGACCTGGCCACAGATAGTGGGTGTAGGGGACAAGGAGAGGTTAGGGCTCCAGTCCTAGAAAGCTAATTTCCTGACTACCCCTTAAAACAACACAGACTCGTAATACAGGGGACAGATGGGCTGGCCACAATCTGCAAGTGTGTATATGCGCCTGCTCTTCAGGATGGGAGGTGTTGGAAAAGAGGGAGATTAAACAAGCGATTAGTCTTTGTTCATGCTCTTGAGAAAATAATAAACTAGGTAGGGAGATAAGAGAGAAATATAAAGAGAGCGATTGAGAAAAGAGGGGGAGGACTTAATCAAACAACCTTCCCTTGTCTATCCAACCACACCACGCGTGGGGGCGTAGAAATACATTTTCGGTGGATCCAGCATCAGCGACATGCCGTGATTCAACGTTGTGGCGTATGCAAATTGTCAGCCTGAAATGGGAACTCTTAACAATTATTTGGGCTGTTTACAAAACATTAACCAGAAATGACCTAAACACTCAAAAGTTTTACAACATGGCCATATTCTATAGCTTACCTCAACACCTCTGGGGAATTCCATTTGACCCCACACTAGGCATAAATGATTACAGGCATGCCTGATTGCTGGCAAACACACAGCTTAGATGACTATCTAGCTAAAGAACAATTCTACTTTCCAAAGGGGAAAATCTACACATCTATGAGTGCATTGCTCTGCATTTATACCTATCTACAGTTTCCAAAGAGCTAGTCTTTTCTATGCTAATTATTTCTGCGGTTCTGTCTGGGTTTGAATAGTGCGCTTGTGTGGCTTTGTCTGTATTTAACATTACATTTCAGTCATTTAGTAGATGTTCTTATTCAGAGCAACTTGCTGTACCCGCCTTTACCTTATGTCTGTGTAAAACTGATTCATATATTTGTTTATTCTTTAGAGAGGTTGGTATTAGCAATCACACATCCCACACTCTGTATATTCTTGAGAGAAGCGGGTAGTACTATGTCAGGGGTTTGAATGTTAGTTAGAAGAGAGAAAAGACCAATCAGAGCCCCCAACCCTTCCCAGGCTGTTCTAATCCTACCAGTCACAGTAGGTGAGGCCTAAAGTTCTCCATTAACTCAGTGGTGTTTTTTTCAGGATGAAGAATATGATTAAACATGAATCTCTCTGAAAAATGCTTACATAACCAACATGATATAAATGAGGACTTATCTTTGCACTCTGCACAGCCATGCACACATTGTATGCTTGGTGATATTTTAGTTTTTGTTCTCAAAATATGTCTGTTAAATTAATTCATGTATATTTATTTTTGCACAAAAAGAAATGTATGTCTTGTGATTATGTGTCTTATGATCATGGTTATGTATTTTTTTTTCTTATGAAAGATGCCAGCTAAATCCATTAAATGTCAGTTATGCATTCATATGGCAGTCTTTTAGTTTTTCTGAAATTTTTGTACATACAAGTGCATTCAGGCATTCCATAATGAATATTTCAATTCACTATTAAAAAATGAACAAACCTCTTCCCTAAAGAGACTGAATCCAAACCACTGCATAATAAGGTCCATTAAATCAATTACATTTATTTAGATATTCACCACTAACACTTCCTCTTTCTCCCTTTCACTTTCTCGCACAAACACCCTTACTCATACTTCTGATCAAAACAACTGTTAATGGAATTGGTTTTGGACTAATGTTTTATTAGTTGGCCCATCTGTCAAATGTTCCACAGTTTTAAGGATTGGCAAGGAAACAACTTGAATTACACAAATTCCTTCACTCCATCAGTCTCAAGTATACACAGAAAATAAGTCAAATACTGAATTCTTCCTGATCTGATATACACTGAGTGATGGATAGGAATGTGTGTCAGTTTAAGTCACAAGGATCTCAGTGAAATCCTTTCTCCCTCTGACCGCGTCTACTAGGGCCAGTCTGAACAGGCCAGGGTCAGAACTCAAACTTACTGAACGTTCACACACTTTTACCAGTGACAGTGTTGCCAGATTGGTCGGTTTTCTACTATAATAACAATAAATGCCCTGCCAGTCCTTCCCTGTGCCCTCCACGCCTCAGTTACTTTTTAACATAATCTTGCGGTAGACAGCATATTGCATGTTGGCTAACTTTACCGTAGCAATGCAATGGCTTGTCGTCATGCATTTTAATGATACATTTTTGGAAGGGATCTTAAATGGTGTTATTGAACCCTACACGTTTGAACCGGGGGTGGTAGCTGGATATTATTTGGATTTTCCTGCCTGCCTGCATTAATACAGACTGAACAATGTACTTTTATTGTATTTGGACCACAAGAGTAGCATCAAAGTGGCAAAGTTAATTCTAATGATTTGTTTTGCTAAACGGTGGGAATTTACTGCTTATTTTGGCTAGGTTAAGAAGCAACATTGAGATCTTTGGCTAGTAAACTACTGTAAAATGTATAGCCTACTCTTTTAACATATCACTAGAAAGAGTCTTTTAAAGAGATGAACAATTGTAACACCAAATACATTTATCAATATACAGTGGGGAGAACAAGTATTTGATACACTGCAGTTTTGCAGGTTTTCCCACTTACAAAGCATGTAGAAGTCTGTCATTTTTATCATAGGTACTCTTCAACTGTGAGTGACGCAATCTAAAAAAAAAAAAAAAAAGACTGGTGTCTTTTATACAGGTAACAAGTTCAAACAGGTGCAGTTAATATAGGTAATGATGGGCCTTCTTAAAGAAAAACTAACAGGTCTGTGAGAGCTGGAATTCTTACTGGTTGGTAACCAAACCGACTGTATCGGCTGATAAAATATATTTATCAATCATGGACCACCATGTCTACATATAAAATTGACTTGTAGTGTGATTGGTACATGGAGTCTTGGCAAAATGGATCAAAACATGAGAACATTTAGTTTTCTGATCTCGCTTGCCTGTCAATCCACAAAGTGAAGCAAGATTGTGAATATCTTTGACCCACTCCCAAATCAACCCCTAAACCATACTGTACACCCTATGCACTTCTGAGAAGATTTGAAAAGTGTGATCTGTTTGTAGTTCCACCTTGCTCTCTGATCGGTGTAAGATTAACCATACGCATACCAATCAAATCCTGTCAGATCTCCGCAAGTTCTTAATATTCAATTCTGGATTAGCCCTAGTATTGTAAAGCTTTTACTTCTAAATGGTTCATCCGCTTTTGATGAAAATACCCTCACATTAAAGCTGATAGTCTTCACTTTATCCCCATTGTACCTAAACTGTATGTGTAAACATGTACACGCTGGGCCCAGCTGTAAAAGAGACCTTGCTCTCAGTCTGTGTTCCTTGTTGAAAAAAAGGTAGAATTGTCATTGTATCATTTCCAATCCAATGTGCTGGAGTACAGAGCCAAAACAACAAAACTTGTCAGTTTCTAAAGACTTGTTCTGTATATACAGTTGATGCATGCTTTTCAAACCTACATTTCAAAAACTAAATCAAAAGAATTTAAACAAATAAAAGGTCATGAATCTCCAAGAGAAGGTTACCTAAAGCTGCTTCTCCATACCACCAGGCTGTCTGTGAACTCTCACCTAGAGCAGTACCTCTCTAATTGTTTTGCTCTCAGAGGTCTGCAATCTGTCAGTCCGAAAGCATGGCTGAGACTCCCAAATGCCAGAGCTACAAGTCTGCACCAGTACCCAAGGCTGTTCTGCTTGAGACAAAGGGCTGATGTATTAGGACTGTGTATCTGAAAAAATAACAATGTCCACCCAAAAACATGCCAACATCAGCATCAAACCAGGCCATTCTGACTGCAGAATGTCTGTAATGTGTGTGGGTGAAACCACCTGTTTCTCCTCAGTAGCAATCAGGTCAATCATGCTGTCATATCTAGCGATGTACTTAGCGCCTTTAGTAAAGACAGCCATTTACAAAATGGGCAACAGTGTTCATTACATGACTCAGTGTGAAAGAGAATTTTAATCATATTGTTAAATGTATTTACTCATTAATATAAGTTGCTCTTGAAAATTCTGTATCATCTCATGTAGTACTTAAGTTCTACTGGAAAGTACACATTAATCTTCTGAAGAGAGATGATTGGTTAAATACTATATACATTTTGATGCATTGGATCAGACATGGGACTATTTTTCCATAGTTTGCATTCTAATAGAATGAATCATAAAGAAGCCGGGTTAACTGGTCAGTGACTGACAGGGAGACCTAGTAAAACAAATACTTTATTCTGTGCTGGGTTGAGCTTGTCTGGCAGGAAAACATGGAACCAACCTAACCTAACCTCTCCCATCTCAATCAAACAGGCAAGGTTGCCCGAAAGCCAATTTGAAAGATAACATTTGAACCCGTGCAAAATTGGAACAGGACTATGTGATTTGATGGCACACACCGACCCTTATTTTGACCCCCCCCCCACAAGTGATGAGAATTGAGATAGGTAGAGTAAGACACAACACAATTCCCCTAGGCGAAGATAGATGTAGTGATGTCTCTGTGTGTTGTTATTTCAACCCAATTTTTCACTCCTCTCAATTTTGTGGTCTTCTGGTCTTGCCTCATCGCAACAACTCTCTAGCCAGTTCAGGAGAGTCAAAGATCAAATCACGTTTCATCTTAAGCTCTTCTCACCAAGCCACTCTGTGTCCTATCTCGCAGCTGCTCAACTGTGAAATATTCAGAGAGAAATGTAAGCTAAGTTAAAAGACATGTTATTTTGAACTCACAGATAGATGTCTGACTGAAAAGCAAGCAAGATCATCTTGGGCAATGTGGGTGCAAAATATACTTATAATTAGGGCTGTGCCAGTTCATTTGTTAACGTGTGCAATTTTTTTTTTTGCCATTAACGCATTTTTCTTGTTTGAGCCTAAGAATCATCTATAGTTAGTTTGACTTGGGCGGGTGCAGTCTCTATGTGATTAATCGCAATAAAATATTTTAATCGTCTGACAGCACTACTTAATACATGATCGGGAATAGCATTTTAGTACACTTCAAGGGGCCGTATGTAAAGTTTTTCCTGTACTATTACCATAAATACAAGAATAAAAGAACCGGAGAAATCTGCAATATTCTCCATTTCAAAGGTATTCCACATCCTTCTATCAGAAGTATATTTGAAATAGATTTGTGATATACAACCCCGTTCCAAAAAAAGCTGTGCAAAATGGAAATAAAAAACAGAATTATGTGAAAATCATTTAAACCCTATATTTAATAGAAAATAGCACAAACACAACATAATAAATGTTGAAACTGAGAAATGTTATTGTTTCTTGAAAAATAAATGGCCACTTTGAAATTGATGGCAGTAACAAGAAGCTGGGACAGTGCGCAACAAAAGACTGGAAAAGTTGTGTAATGCTAAAAAAAATCAACTGGTGGAACATCTCACAACTAATGTAGTTAATTTGAAACAGGTCAGTAACATGATTGGGTATAAAAAGAACATCCCAGAAAGGATGAGTCTTTCAGAAATAAAGATGGGGAGGGGTTCACCACTCTGAATGACTGCACACGCAAATAGTGCAACAATTTAACAAAATAACGTTTCTCAGACCCTGAGGTGTTGAGCAGCTGAAATCCTATATCAAGCAAGAATGGGAGCCTACAGCAAATGGTCTTTTCAGTTCCCAAACGCTTAAAGAGTATTGTTAAAAGAAGAGGGGATGCAACACAGTCGTAAACATGCCCCTGTCACAACTTTTTTGCTGTCATCAAATTCAAAATGGGCACATATTTTCCCCCCCAAAATAATATTTCTCAGTTTCAACAGTTGATATGTTGTTCTTTAATATTTTCAATTAAATATAGGAATATTATTATACCATTTTTATTATATCCATTTTACGCAGTGTCACAACTTTTTTGGAAACAGGGTTGTATTTTAGGTATACAAAAAATATATTTCCAATTGTTTATTAGAAGTATATGAAATTAGGAATTAAGTGGGTCCATTTTAACACACATAGGCATATTTCTTAAAATTTAAAGTTTTTATTACAATTCAAATTCTGAGATTTCTTTACCAAACGGCATTCTTTAGTTGTATTAAAGGGTGAAAACATGTAAAAGTGTATGATCGGAAAAATATATTACGTTTTCCCTCATTTTGCAAAGAATCCATACACCAGACCGGATGATAACAGGTTATTTGCTACAATAGCTATTGCTTACAGATTGTAGTTTTCTGGCTCCAGTGACATAGCTAATAACCTAGCCAGTAAGCAAACGTTACTGTAAGTCATGAGATTAGGCTTAGTTGAAAGATTGTTTAGCTAGTTAGCTAAATGGGAAATGCTTGTTGTTGCCTCCAAACCCTAACTTTTCATGAACAATTGAATTTTTACAGGGAAAAACTGTATTCTGACTACAAGAAATTGACAACAGTTTAAATACTTAATTGCATGTAGCCCAAATGGAAGCGTCTTATACCTGACAAAAGGTTAGCTTTGGAAGAGCATCTCATGGTATGTCAAACATGATTTAATTGATCTTTACCCTCTCCACATTTCAAAAAGTAATAAGCCAAGAATATTCTGCATGGCTGAAACAAAACGAGAAGGACTGGCTTACAAGCCAAATCAATACAATTAAATACAATTACATTTTGTTTATTTCATCCATTTGTTTAGGCCTTGGCAGATCAGGGTCTCACAATGATTTTGTCCAAATTGGTGCCAGTCTACTCACACCACTGATTCTCCATGGCAGGAAACCTCTCTCAAGGAGGGTTGAAGAATCTAGAATCATATCCAATGTTTATGGATATTGGTATGTTTACTTCTTACATATTGAAGTATTGATGAATACCAATGTTATACCAAAAATGCTCTTCACTTTTCCTGTGTGCATAGGACTTAATCTTACAAACTCGATCTCAAAGAAATTTCTGGTTGTACCTTTACTTTATAGACATCACAATCCAGAATACACAACACAGTACTGTAAGCCCATTGGCTAATTACTGTCACGCTTTGACTGAATGTCACGTTGGGGATAAATGGATAAACCAAACATAACAAGCATATATTCATACATAATTACATTTCCGCAATGCTCAACCTGATGCAGTTTTTATTGTTGTTGGTGACTTCAATAGGGCAAATATGAGGAAGGTTTTACCAGATTACCACCAACATATTGCATTTGCTACCAGTGAGGATCAGACTCTTGACCATTGTTATTCTCAAAAACATTTACAAACAGGGATTAGTTTGAAACAAAAGATTGGCAGATGTTCTGTGATCGGGAAAACAACTGATAGGGAAATTGATGAATACGCAGACACTGTCTCAGCATATACACTCACCTAAAGGAATATTAGGAACACCATACTAATACTGTGTTTGACCCCCTTTCGCCTTCAGAACTGCCTTAATTCTATGTGGCATTGATTCAACAAGGTGCTGAAAGCATTCTTTAGAAATGTTGGCCCATATTGATAGGATAGCATCTTGCAGTTGATGGAGATTTGTGGGATGCACATCCAGGGCACGAAGCTCCCGTTCCACCACATCCCAAAGATGCTCTATTGGGTTGAGATCTGGTGACTGTGGGGGCCATTTCAGTACAGTGAACTCATTGTCATGTTCAAGAAACCAATTTGAAATGATTCGAGCTTTGTGACATGGTGCATTTTTTTCCTGCTGGAAGTAGCCATCAGAGGATGGGTACATGGTGGTCATAAAGGGATGGACATGGTCAGAAACAATGCTCAGGTAGGCCGTGGCATTTAAACGATGCCCAATTGGCACTAAGGGGCCTAAAGTGTGCCAAGAAAACATCCCCCCCCACCATTACACCACCACCACCAGCCTGCACAGTGGAAACAAGGCATGATGGATCCATGTTCTCATTCTGTTTACGCCAAATTCGGACTCTAACATCTGAATGTCTCAACAGAAATCGAGACTCATCAGACCAGGCAACATTCTTCCAGTCTTCAACTGTCCAATTTTGGTGAGCTCGTGCAAATTGTAGCCTCTTTTTCCTATTTGTAGTGGAGATGAGTGGTACCCAGTGGGGTCTTCTGCTGTTGTAGCCCATCCGCCTCAAGGTTGTGCGTGTTGTGGCTTCACAAATGCTTTGCTGCATACCTCGGTTGTAACGTTGCTCTTCTATCAGCTTGAATCAGTTGGCCCATTCTCCTCTGACCTCTAGCATCAACAAGGCATTTTCGCCCACAGGACTGCAGCATACTGGATGTTTTTCCCTTGTCACACCATTCTTTGTAAACCCTAGAAATGGTTGTGCGTGAAAATCCCAGTAACTGAGCAGATTGTGAAATACTCAGACCGGCCCGTCTAGCACCAACAACCATGCCACGCTCATAATTGCTTAAATCACCTTTCTTTCCCATTCTGTCATTCTGTTGGAGTTCAGGAGATTGTCTTGACCAGGACCACATCCCTAAATGCATTGAAGCTACTGCCATGTGATGTGGTTGAATAGATAATTGCATTAATGAGAAATTGAACAGGTGTTCCTAATAATCCTTTAGGTGAGTGTATCTCCAAGTGCATCAATGATCATCCCAAGGGTAAATGTTTGGTCTTTCCCCAACCAAAAGCCCTGGGTTAATGGTAATGTCCATGCTATGCTCAGAGCATGGTCCTCTGCCTATAGTTCCAGGGACCTGGAGGCTTTGAGGTTGTCCAGATGTCCCATGGAAGTTCATCAGAGATGCCAAAAGAGAATACAGGGATTAGTTGGAGTCTAACTACCACAGCTCTGACCCGAGATGCATCTGGTGTGTACTGGGATACACCACAGACTATAAAGGGAGAAACAGCAATGATGCCCAGCCAGCCGCCTCTCTTCTCGACAAGCTCAACTCCTTCTATGCACGGTTTGAGGAGACAAACACCATTCCTTCTGGAAGGCTTGCTGAGGACCAGGACCACTGCACTCGGTCCATATCCACAGCTGACGTGAGGAGAGGTTTTAAAAGAGTGAACCCTTGAAAATCAGTCCCCACCTGCTTCAAACAGACCACTATTGTCCCTGTACTGAAGAATCCTTCCTTCATCTGCCTGAATGATTACCGCCCTGTAGCACTGACCTCCATCAAGAGGAAATGCTTAGAGTGGCTGGTCAGAGCCTACATCTGGTCCACCATTTCTGACACCTTGGATATGTTCAATTTGCATACCGCACCAATAGATCTATGGACAATGCCATCGTCCTGACAGCAAACACCGCTCTCTCCCACTTGGAAAAAGGCAACTCTCAATGTCTGCAAGACTAAGGAGATGACTGTGGACTTCAGGAAGCGGAAGAGGGGAGGTCATGCCCCCATACACATCGATAGGGCTGAAGTGGAGAGAGCCTAAGACTTCAAGTACCTCAGTGTGTTAATCAAAGATGACCTCACTTGGTTCCGGCAAGCAGACTCTGCAGTGAAAAATGCAGTAATTCTTATTGCGTAGATGTTGTGTGCCTTGTCACAAGAATTTCATTGTTCAGAATGACACTGAGTATTTCAGTGCATTTGATAAATAAAATGTATTTGACTTTGAAATAAATATCTAGGAGTTAAACATCAACCTCAAAGGGATTCAAGGTGTTCACTTGGCCTCCAAATTCCCCATATCTGAATCCAATCGAGCATCTGTGGGATGTGCTGGACAAACAAATCCGATCCATGGAGGCCCCACCTCGCAACTTACAGGATCTGCAGCTAACATCTTGGTGCCAGATACCACAGAACACCTTCAGAAGTCTAGTGGAGTCCATGCCTCAGGAGGTCTTGGTTGTTTTGGCTGCAAAAGGGAGACCTACACAATATTAGGCAGGTGGTCATAATGTTATAGCTGATCGGTGTATTATAAAACTGTAGAATTGAAGACGCAATAGCTAATTATTTGGCACAAACATGTCAGCACTCAAATCTGTGTAAGTGTACTCTTGAATGTGTGTAGATTCTGTTACTATCTAAGAACAAATCCTTAGTAAGAAAACGTTGGTGAATGTTAGAATCATTGTGGAAACTGCATAAGTAGGTTTCAAGAAGGAATTTCTTCTTAAGAACGGTTGATGAATGAACCCAATATCCTTATCCTGACTCCCCAGTGGCCACTCCTCTCTTCTTCCTGAGGTGATTGAGGGGACCACAAGGACCGCCAGTGCGCCATTTTTCAGCTGACTCAAGGCCCTGAAAGTCATGGAGGAGCCTGGCCTCCTTACGTCCAGTTCTCGGAGGGGGGATTGTTGAAGCGGCTGTGTCTGAGGGTGTTGCCTGTCTCACATTTATTTATAAAGCACATTTAAAAACAAGTGTCCACCAAAGTGCTGTACAATGAAGTGTCTAGGACAACAAAAACAAAACCACACATAAAACATATAGCTAACTAAGCATATTTACATAGGACGTTACAGACATAAACACAAATGCCTACCCATTTGCAGACTCAAATGCTAAAGAATAAAGATAGGGTGGGATTTAAAAATGTCACTACTAGTGGAAGACCTATAAAGGTAAGCTATTCCACAGAAGCAATGGAAAAGGCAAGGTCTACTTTAAACTTTAATTGACTGTGGAGCACACAAAAGCAGTTGGCTGGAAGACCTAAATGTCCTTCAGAAAGAGTGGTGGCTAAGGAGGTCAGAAATATAGGAGGGTGCTGATACATGCAACCCATACCATACCATACCATACCATCTTCTTCCGCTTATCCGGGGCCAGGTCGCGGGGGCAGCAGTCTAAGCAGGGATACATGCAACCCATTAAAATCAAATAAAACAACCTTCAAATCAAACCTATATTTACCAGGTAGCCAGTGAAGAGAGGCCAATAGAGGGGTGATGCTCTTTCTCTTTGTACCGGTTAAAAGCCTAGCAGCTGCCTTTTGGACAAACTGAAGGTGAAACAAGGAAGACTGACAGACTCCCATATACAAAGACTTACAATAGTCCAGATGGGAGGAAACAAATGCATGACTGTCTACAAATCCTTGAAAGTAAGAATGGATTTCAATTTGGCAATGGGCCGGAGCTGGAAATAGCTACCTCTGACAACAGTGTTTACTTGTTTATCAAATTTGAAATCAGAATCAAAAATAACCCAGAGATTTTTTGCATAACTATGTACGTTGATAGATAGAGTGTCACGGTGTGGGACAGGTAGGACACAAGGCGCAGAGCAGTGGAAGGGAATCTCTCTTTTTAATGTTCTTTCCAGCAACAAAAACAACAAAAGGAGATGTATACAACAAACTGTAGCATGACTAGCATAAACAATGACTGACAAACTAAAGAAAAAAAGGAGCAACATTATATTTCTGAAAGATAGAGCCCAAGGGAAGCATGTATAATGAGAATAAGGTACTGTAGGGCTTAGGACAGAGTCATGAGGTACCCCATAGGTGATTGATGCAGATGAAGAGGAGAAATTCCAGATTTTTACAGAAAACTTCCTGCCTCTCAAATATGATGTGAAGCGCTTAAGGGCAGTACCCAGAATGCCGACTTCTTGCTTACGATGATCTAGAAGAATGGTATAATCATTTTGTCATAGGCAGCACTAAGATCAAGCAGAATTAAAATAGCACAATTTCCATTGTCCCAAAACAACAATAAATCATTTAACACATTAAGATGAGCTGACTCAGTGCTATGGCATGCCCTAAAACCTGACTGAAATGTATCCAGAATATTAATTTAAAAAGAAAAAATGCTGGGAAAAATTACTTTCTCTAGAACTTTTGATAGGAATGGGAATATTGAAATGGTACAGAACTGAGATCTCAACTGAGATCAATAGTGTCCAGCACTTCCTTAAAAAATTGTGAGGGAACAATATCCTGCTGGCAGGTAGGAGGCTTCATGCGTGAGTCTATGTCTATCTCATGTGAAAGAGATACCAGTTCAAACTGGTTCAAAATAGCAGAACATGTGGCTAAATCAGAGGGGTTGTGATCTGGAGGTAAGATGCAAGATCTAATGGCATCAATCTTGCCAATAAACAAGGTCAATGTCTTCACGAGGCTCAGGATTTGAACCAGGAAAGGCAGTAGCAACCAGGTGTAAAGCTTTGTTTATTGTACTGAACAAGACTTCATGATTATTAGAGTTGTTTGAGACAATTTCAGAGTTGAAAATTGTTTATAGCTCTTTCTGTTTTAGCTCTTTCTGTTTTAACAGAGAGCTGATATTGAATTAAATAATCTCTCAGAGAAAAGCTTTGCAGTGGAAGGGTTAACAGAGCAAGGGAAATTGCGCCTCCCAGTTTATGTTTTGGGAGTAGGCATGGGAGAGTGGCATTAAAAACAACAGGTTTATGATCTGACAAAGAAATGTCATCTATCTCAATATTGCAAATCAGAAAGCCAAATGATAAAATAAGATCTAGGAAATGACCTTGCTGGTGAGTAGGTTCCATAACAGACTCAGTGAGATTAAATGAGTCAACAAGTTGTAGAAACTCTCTAACCATAGGCTTAGATGGACAGCAATCATGAATTTTAAAATCGCCAGTAATCTAATTATCAGAAGTAGGTACAATAGAAGATAGGATGTCTGAAAAATCTTGGATAAAATCTGTAAAGTACATACAATTGCACATCGCATTGGACTGGACAGTCCTACTGTTCGGGTATGCTTTGGCTCCATACACATTCTCCAAGTGTCCTTAGAGCCTCTACGTTGAAAATGAGTTATAGTGCTAGCTTACCTGGAGAACATACTGGTTCTGGGGAGCTCAGACAAATTGGCTATGATACACACTGCAACTCCGGTTATGCACATGTCGTGTTTGAGTTTTGTGGTGAATTGAAAAAGAGCACACTGTGGCCTTGCAGTTGGACATTGTCTCCATGGTGGCGCACGCATTGGACGCAGAAGAGGCGCCTTACAACCCACACTTCTGAGTTTTCGACAGAGCATTTTGTCATGTCCCTACTGGGTCTCATATCGGCTGCACATTCCCTTGGTTTTTCTGGGGCTCCTGTACATATACAGGATGCAAAGGTGGTGCGCTCTCTTCGACTGGACTTGGACCGTCACTGTTGAAAGCTGTTGTCGGCCCTGGCCTCCCTAGAACCCGATCTCGCCCATTGGAAAGAGCAGACTGTTGTGCAGAGTCCCATTGGCCAGGGTATCCTCTTTCCTGAGCACATGGATGCATCACTGACTGGTTGAGGGAGGCCGTGCCAGAGGCAGGCAATAGGACACACATAAAAGCTGTTCTGTTGGCCCTTATGGCGGGGTCGTGTTGGCGTGGTCAGACAATATGACGGTTACCTTCCTCAATTGCAAAAGGAAGAGTCAGAACTCCTGTACTCCATCGATTGGCTGAGGAATTGGGGCAATGGGCCCTTGGGTACCTTCACACATTCTGGGCCTCCTCAGTGTGGGTGCATACCTCATGTCTTAAGGGGGTTCTCAGTACATCAAATGAATGTAGCACCTGGGTATTGTTTACGCCTGGTAGAGCCAGCATGGCAGAACAGGAGTGCACCTGTTTGTGTCCAGAGGGAACGATCAGTGTCCCCTTTGTGTTCTCTCTGACAGAGAGGGACAAACTGCCATCAGAGGTAGACGCCTTCAATCACACTCCGTGGCCCAAGGCTGTCCTTTATGCATTTTCTTTCCTCCGGCAGTGCGCATTCTCCCTCTGTTGGTGAGGGTGAGATTGGAAAGGCTGTCATTTGTATGATTTTTAAATAATTCATTTGCATTTTATTGCATGACATAAGTATTTAATCACCTACCAACCAGTAAGAATTCCGGCTCTCACAGACCTGTTAGTTTTTCTTTAAGAAGCCCTCCTGTTCTCCACTCATTACCTGTATTAATTGCACCTGTTTGAACTCGTTACCTGTATAAAAGACACATGTCCACACACTCAATCAAACAGATTCCAACCTCTCCACAATGGCCAAGACCAGAGAGCTGTGTAAGGATATCAGGGATAGAATTGTAGACCTGCACAAGGCTGGGATGGGCTACATGACAATAGCCAAGCAGCTTGGTGAGAAGGCAACAACTGTTGGCGCAATTATTAGAAAATGGAAGAAGTTCAAGATGACAGTCAATCTCCCTCGGTCTGGGGCTTCATGCAAGATCTCACCTCGTGGGGCATCAATGATCATGAGGAAAGTGAGGGATAAGCCCAGAACTACACTACGCCATCATGGATTAAAATCATGCAGCGCATGCAAGGTCCCTCTGCTCAGGCCAGCGCATGTCCAGGCCCGTCTGAAGTTTGCCAATGACCTTCTGGATGATCCAGAGGAGGAATGGGAGAAGGTCATGTGGTCTGATGAGACAAAAATTTAGCTTTTTGGTCTAAACTCCACTTGCCGTGTTTGGAGGAAGAAGAAGGATGAGTACAACCCCAAGAACACCATCCCAACCGTGAAGCATGGAGGCGGAAACATCATTCTTGGGGGATGCTTTTCTGCAAAGGGGACAGGACGACTGCACTGTATTAAGGGGAGGATGGATGGGGCCATGTATCGCAACCTTTCCTCAGTAAGAGCATTGAAGATGGGTCGAGGCTGGGTCAGCATGACAACAACCTGAAACACACAGCCAGGGCAACTAATGAGTGGCTCCGTAAGAAGAATTTCAAGGTCCTGGAGTTGCCTAGCCAGTCTCCAGACCTGAACCCAATAGAAAATCTTTGGAGGGAGCTGAAATTCTGTATTGATCAGCAACAGCCCCGAAACATGAAGGATCTGGAGAAGGTCTGTATGGAGGAGTTGGCCAAAATCCCTGCTGCAGTGTGTGCAAACCTGGTCAAGAACTACAGGAAACGTATGATCTCTGTAATTGCAAACAAAGGTTTCTGTACCAAATATTAAGTTCTGCTTTTCTGATGTATCAAATACTTATGTCATGCAATAAAATGCAAATACATACAATGTGATTTTTGGGATTTATGTTTTAGATTCTGTCACTCACAGTTGAAGAGTACCTATGATAAAAATTACAGACTTCTATGCATGCTTTGTAAGTGGGAAAACCTTCAAAATCGGCAGTGTATGAAATACTATGCAGCGATCATTACATAAATTTACCTTTAGAGCGCAAACAAATGTTTTAGGAGCCAACATATTGCACACTACCTTTGTGTCTATCTGCTTCTGCAGTGGCAGTACACAATGTATGCTGGGCCAGAGCACACTGCCTCTGTTGGGGCTGGCTGGTTCTATGTGCTGTGGAATGTTGATTTTGTCTGTTGGGCTGGATCTCACTGTGTTGGATCTACCTTATTCTATCAATAAACAATCATTGCCTAAATTAATCAACTATAATCAACATTACCCATCTCATTTTCATCTGCTTATCCCGTATCGGGTCGCGGGGGCAGCAGCTCCAGCAGGAACATTACCCATTACTGTTAATAATCAAACTCCACTTTCTTACATGTCTACACTCCTGAGGATGGCTCTGTCTGTTGGACTGTCTGGCTGACTGTATAGTATCTGCTGGGGCTCTCCAGAGGATTTTTCAGAGTGCAGGGCTGTCTAGATAGTATTTGCCAGGGGTGGCTTCTGTCTTTCTATGTGTTGGGGCCTACTCATTATTTCTTGACTGGCTTGTGTACAATCCTTTGTCATACCTTAAACAGACCAACTCGGTCAACCACGATGCCTTAAATTGTCGTTTGGCAAGAGTTGCATCAGATGTTGAATAAGAGGAAATTGACAGAGTTGGATGCCCTCCTGTGATACCTCGTCATTTTTTTCACGTTCTCTGTTTGTTAAGATAAATGAGCCGGAATCTCTTGAAGTCAGTGGAGGGTTGGACATGCAAGAAAATCTGTTATTTTCTGCCTTCCCATGAGTACTTGCTAGCATCGTCTATAAATCTAGAACATCACCCTCAAGGTCTATTGAGACAATATTAGAAAAAATACTGTGTTCAAGGATTGCTCAGAGTCTCGGAATGACAGGTACCCTCAATTTCTTAATACTTATGTTGTATTTAATAGTGATTGCATTTGGAATCAACAAAAACCAAATACTAGCTACTTGCTAGTAGAAGCTTAAAAACAAATGGCATGCACCCATTTTCGTTTATGAACGGTTTCTGCGGTGGCTGTCAATGTTCTTTTGAACTGCAAGTATTACAGAGAAATCCGCTAAAATCCCCTCCATTGTCTTTTAGTGAGTTTCAAGCAATGGAGATTGCTTTACTCTGATTTGTTTATGTTGGGTTTTTTCTTGAATGCAATAAGCTCCTTTTCCCGGCTGTGGGTTATGGTATGAATGGGTGCCCGCGTAGTGATTAGCTGCAATATTTAGGCTGCAAACTGATTGGTGAAAAGCGCCAAGGCAGGATGATTTCAGATACCTCCTATTGTCGCTAGCGGGAAGGCAAGTGATTTCAGTGCTTATGTGTGAATGGAGGTAAGGTGAGATAATTTGAATTCACACTTTGTTAGTGTGATGGTCCCGGCCAGAAGGGACTGTTCCACTTCGTGTTTTCTGTGTGTCCTTGGTTTGTCATGTCCTTGTTTGGTCTTTCCTGTTCTCGTTTCAGTTAATCAGTTTATTCCTTTCACCTGTTTTTAGCCCCCACCTGTTTCTGTTCTCCTTGTTAGTCTGTGTATTTAAGTTCCTCCTGCCCCAGGGTTTCTTGTCGGTCATTGTGTTGTATGGTAGTGGTCCATCTTCCTGAGTCCAGAACTATGCTGTTTTTTGTAGTGCACAGCGCTCGGTTTTGTTTTCCTTTTTGTTTCTATCAAAAGCTCCTTCCTGCAACCCTTTGACTCTGCGTTTGCCTCCGTCTCCTTGAATCGTGACAGACCTAACCCAATGGAGGTAGCAGAGGTGGACGGTAGGGGAACTCCTCGGATGGCCAGATTCCGACTCTAAGGAGGACCCATACTGTCACCCACTAGAGCTCTGACTACCCCAGTGGCCACCCCAGAGCCCTGACAAGCGGCGACCAAGTCGAAGCCAATGTTAGCAATGAGCCACCCTGAGTCCTTCCTGGGCCGCTCATGCCCAGTTCCTCAGCCTCCTCGTCCCTGTTCCACGGCCTGCTGCAGTCCAGAGGTGGTCCCCCAAATTATTTTTGGCTATGGGACGATGATCCCCTGCCACCCCCCCCTACTCCTGCTCCCGACTGTGGGGTCGCTGCCTCAACCTGCTCCCGAGGCAGGGCCGTCGCCTGCTCCCGCTGCTGGTCCTCTCTGGTTTTGTTTTCCTTTTTGTTTCTATTACTCCTTCCTGCAACCCTTCGACTGTGTGTTTGCCTCCATCTCCTTGAATCATGACAGTTTGTTTTTTCCTTCGGCAGATAGCTCGCTAGCTATATAACTAACTGTACGCAACATTTAAGCCGGAAGTCATTCACCTGTCAATTGAGGAGTCTGCAAATGTAGGTTTGCGTTGTGGGATGAGGCTCTGGTGCCTGCGTTCAATGTGTTTTTGCCATATGAGGTGCAAGCCTTGTGTCCACACACATTTCCCAAGTGTAATTTTTTTCTGAATGTCCGCCCTTTTCTGTTACCAACGCATACGTCCTTCGCAATGGCACTCGCAATATGGATGAGAAGCTGAGTTTAGCTTTTTCCGAGTGCTCCACTCTTTTTCACTGTAGTGCAGATTTCTACCAGGATCTTCAGACGAAAAATGCTGCTTGAAAAGTTGTTGCAACTTCTGTTGGACGAACTGGTGAAATACTAAACTGCAGCTTAGTCTGTGCAACAAATACAGAAAATGCCATATTAGAAATCCGGCAAAACAACTTAAAGCAAAATGCATGCATGTTTTCTTCTTTGCGTGCATGTTTTCTTCTTTGGTTGGTAGATCGTTTGCAACTTCATGGTGCATATACGACCGTACACCAACTGGATTGTGAGGTCAGTTACGGCCTCCCTAGCTGAAATCCTCCTCATTAATTCTGTCTCACTAAGAAACGTAAACAGTGCCCTACCCACCACATCCCTCCCTTCTTCTCCCACCACTGCACCCCCGTGGCCCCCATTCCTGTCCCCTCTCCCTGACACTGTGATGCAGCAATTCTCTCTCCTCATCATACAATTCGCAAAATACCAACAGTTGTTCCACTGTCCTTTACTAGACACTCAACCTGTATCATGACTCCCAATCAGTCTACTCCACATCACTTCCTCTCCCCTACACACCCTATACTCCCCTTCTTCCTTCACTGTCTGGTGCAGCCCATAACATTGCTTTCCCTTACTACTTGCATCCCACTGCCTTAGCCATTCGATATGCATTTGGTGGAAATTAAGCCATATTAATATTATGTATGTCATTGCAATGGATTTCTTATTAACTAAATATTATTCTGCTACTGTTAGCTCATTGGTTGAGAGATGTTCTCACATCAGTTTGCATTTAGTTTTGGAGATTGCAAAATATGACCTCAGCATTCAACAGAGGAAGAATATTCAGTTTCAGAAAATAATAAAAGTGGTTTCGGTTGGTAATTTTTCTTCAACTTATTTCTGTAAGTTATAGCAAGTCAAGCAAGCTTTGTAAGATGTTGATAGAGAATTAAAAAAAGGTCAAAGTGTGCGGTGTCCGTTTTGCAATGAAGACAACCGCTAAGGAGCTTTCCGCTTCCACTCCGTTGGGACTATAAATGAGCATGCTTAGTCGAATGTTAAAACAACCAAAATTAAGTAAGTATTTGAGTGCCTGTGTGTGTATTCATTCCCCCCAATTTGTTTTACTATTATTTATTATTTTGGTTAAAATCAATAGACCTGAACATTACATTTTTACATAAAAGGAAATATACAACATGTCGTTTTTATGTTTTAGAACAACAAAGCTCCTTCACACATGTTTGTTTTTTAAGAACATCAAAGCTGTGGTGGTGTGGTGACCCAGTCAGTTAGAATGACGCAATATATGATTCACAGTCTACTGTTATTAAGTGGATGGAAATTAACTAATTCAAGGGAAGAGGGAATATCTTTATGGAATTAATGTTACCTACAAAACAATATTTGTCCAAAAACGCTACTAACAGCTGTGGAATCTACAGATGGTTGAGAGTGCAGAAAATGGTAATACACTAATAGGTAATAACACGGTAATAAGCAAATAGCATAGCTGGCTAGCTTAGCTAACTAGCTTTCCAAGATTCCATCCAATAAACTCAATGTTATGTGTTGTTGATAAATGTTGTCTTTAGTTCCATAGCCATGTTTTGCGTGTCAACCACACAGCTTCCTCCATATGCGCGCCTGCTATTTTCTCTGCCACTGAACTGATGTTAGATAGACAATAGTCTCGTGAGGCCACAACTACAATCTCATCTGGCCTATTTTGATGTCTGGAAACCTACCTTTTAAAAAAAACTTGCAGCTGACTCTCAGCAGCAAGATTTCTATTGGATGTTAGTCTTCAAAAAAATCCAATCACAGGCTTGTTGAAGGTGGGCTTGGCGTGGTTTCACTATTTCTTTGAACTGGATAGAACACATTTCCTGAAAGTTTTTAGCTCCTACTTATGTTATAACATATCAAAAAAGATGATGGAGGAAAAAATGTATTATGTTTTGGAAGAAATGTGCTCTATTCTTAACATTGAGTCAATAAAGCCATTACAACTTCTCTGCTTAAATGCTGTTCTGCAAAAAATAGATGTTTTGGCATGCCTTCCTACAGCCTATGCTAAAAGTTTAATTTATCAAGCATGGCCGTCTGTGATTTATTGATATTGAAAATGAACAAGTCAATCATATTAGTGGTTTCTCCAGCCAGTGGTTGAGACTGCTGTGCCACCTCATTTCATTCAGAGTTTAGAATGACTTTTTAACCTCACTTTAACCTAATTCATTCTACCTCCTCCCCACTTTTATATTTTAGTAGAAGATTGCTACCACATACCACATACTGCTTTAGAAAACTCATCATTCAGCGTTACTGGTCCTATTATATGGTCTGGTTTCAATGACAATGATTTACCTGGGAAAAGGTTATGTTTGATTCTCAAAGACTGATATGGTTCACCACAAACGCGACATACATCCAGAGATTTCGATGGGGTTTTATTTCGCGATATTGCTGCCATCATTACTTAGCTAGCTACTGTTGCACTTAAGGCATTATTCTAGTGAGAATCTGTACAAGCCCCTCCCAAGCAATGCATTTGTTTGGGTTAACGTGTTTTGGGGTGTTAGCCCAAGCAATACATTTGATTGGGTTAATGTGTTTTGGGGCGTTAGCCCAAGCAATACATTTGATTGGGTTAATGTGTTTTGAGACGTTACTGAAAAAAACACTTTTCCACTCCTTTGCAACAAAAATCAAAAAATTCCCGAGACCTAGAGACAAGCCAAACGTAGTAGGCAATCCGGACAATTTTGGTATACTATTTCCAATGCATATATATGGTTTGGGACAAGCTTATCTAATCAGATGTATTATATAGTATGGTTAATATGTGAATTGAGACAGGACCCATGGTATACCCCTGTGGAAAGAAGCAATCCAAACCCATGACAGCAATACCATTATTCATCACTTTTATTTAACACCAATTTAACATCAAAGGAATGAAAGAAAAAAACGTATATAAGTACAGTACATTCCACAAGTGGCTAATCAACATTTTTCAACAAGTAAATACTTGTTTTTTGAAAGTGGCACCCAATTTGTTATTTAGTGCAGTACGTTAAAACAGGGTCTAGGACTCTGGCAAAGGTGGTACACTAAAATAGGAATAGGGTGCAATTTGGGAAGAGCCCTATGTGGTTAAAACAAGGATGTACCAAGACCAAGAAGATAAATGCTCAAATCCTTTCAGTAAAAAAATAACAAACAATGCACATTTTGTTTCCCCACCTCCCCCATTACATTTGCCCAGTGCACACACACACAAAGCGAGTGAGAAATGTAGGGAGAAAGACAGTGTTCCCTCCGCTAAGTGTAACTCAGAAAAGCTTCAGCTAAGCAGCTACTTGTACATTGTATGTGTCATCTACAGTTCATGTATGTAAAGAAGAATGTATTTCACACTGCGTTAGGTGGGAAGCGCAAGAACAGCATTGCTTGTCTTCAATGGAGGACGTAATTGTGCTTTCCTAAACAGCTGTGTCCACCTACGAGGCGTGTCCTCCCCAAAAACACTTGAGTCGCAGTGCTCAGATAAAATTATTAAAAACCTTGTCTCCAAAAGTAAATGACTTCCCAGTATATAATGACTTCCCAGTTGTTTCTTTTATCCATTTTTTGCAGGGCTTTTATTGACAGTAGGAATCAGAGGGAAACAATAGAAGTAGAAGCACAGGTGAAGGGTGGAGACATAATTTAACCCTGGTCTCCATGCGGATTCTCCCACATAGTGTTACCACTGGACTCTGCACACTCACACACATGTATATGTATAAATTCTAAATGCTGGTAGCCATGGTCAATTTAAGCAATAAGGTACAAGGGGGTGTGATATACGGCCAATATACCACTACCAATATCAATATTCAAATGGCATCTCAGTTTGATATTTTGCTAATGTACCATGGTTAAGAGCTGTGTCCAGGCACTGTGCAATGTGTTGTGCCTATAAATAGCTCTTAACCATTATACAGACGTTTGACAAATGAAAGGAAGTTGGGCCACCAAGAGATGTCAGGACAGCTTCAATGTGCCTTGGCCTGGAGTCTCTGGAACTCTACTAGAGGGATGGAACACCAGTCCTCCAAAAGATATTCATTCATTGTAAGACAATGCAAAGAAATGTAATCTTACATGTCATTCCATTATCTCCCATAGGTGTTCAAGTGTGTTGAGATCTGGTAACTGCGAAGGCCACAGGATATGATTCACATGTTTTTCCTTTAGTGATCCCTCATACCCTGTGAATAGGGGCAAAGTAATCCTGGAAGAGACCAAATAACAAATCCCTCTTTTAAAGATCCTTGCCTCTTGCCCTCTTGATCCAAAATAGAGGTCGACTGGGCCTGCTCAGCTTTTTTTTACATGCCACAGAGCATGATAGGAGGTTCATTGGTTAACTGTATCATGCAGTATGCCTGTTTAAAAGCATTTGATATGTTCCTCCACTCATTTATTCAGGTTCTTCCTTTCAGTTGTCATCTATATTACACATACCTTAGTGCCTTATTGCTTTCATCGACCACAGCTTTCAGTCAGCATTTAGGATTCAAACCACCTGGAGTATAACAAATTCATGACACATCACTTTTTGATGCTCCAACTGTGTTATTAACTGGTTTATAAGAGCAATGTTGTATCTCAGAGATTTTTGGTGTACTGTCAATATACCACGGCTGGGTCCAGGCACTCTGCAATACTTTGTCTTTAAGAACAGACCTTAGCCATACTATATTGTCCATATATCACACTCTATTGTGACTTATGGCTTTAATATTGATATATAACTTGCCTTCGGTATGTCGCTATACAGTTAAGCCCAAAAGTATCCATACCCATGCCGAATTTTGAGCTATAGTGAATTTTTATGTGACCTATTTGTGTTTTTAGCCATGACTTGCAGTTGGCTAGTAACTGAGTGGAGAACTACTGCTGTTTAGCTGTTCTCACTTTATAGGTGTTTAGAATGCTCTCTCATGGTGGAAATTACATGACCATTGTAAATGGTATAGAAACCATTTCAAGTGGTATGAATAATGTTGGACATATTTTTAGTGAAATATTTACCTTATTAATTTGTATCTCCAGCACAATGTCTTACCGTGTTTTGTCCCTTGTTTATGTAATTTCCTGCCAGAAGAAGCCTATAGGTCAAATAGAAATTACACTACAGCTCAAAATTCAGCATAGGTATGAATGAAGTTTTTTTTTTAATTTGTGAACTGCCATTTACTGTTTGTTTTACCTTGTTTAACATGCATGAAAACACACACACACACATACACACGCACACACACAAGCGCAAACACCTAGATTTCAAATCACTGAACCGTATTCCCATGAGAACAAAAAACAAGAACGATAATTTTACTGTCAACTGTTACAATGTACGTAGTATTTTTTTGAAGGACGGAGAAAGACTTTGTAAGTATCCAACTTAGTATCTGGCAGTGATTACATGGATACACTATAATAATTTTATAAGGCATTGTGGTCTTGTGTGGCTCAGTTGGTAAAGCTTGACAAAACCAAGTTTTGTGGGTTCAGCTCCTACTCAAGCCCATACATAGAATGTATACTTGCATAATTGCTTTGGATTAAAGCGTCTGCTTAGAGGCAAAAACATGTATTGGTCTGGTAGGCCTAATTTATTTTATTAACACTCAGGAACTCAATTTGTGCACATTTTTCTATGGTACACATTACAAATAGTGACATATTCACATAACATAACACAAAGAATAGAAAATGCATTTCCAGGAATTAAATATGTATTTAATGAATGTACAGCTGCCTGCCAATCTTTCCAGGGTGTGGGTTTTAAAATGGTTATAAGTAATTTGTTGGATATGGTACAGGGTCCATTTTAAGATGTTTAAGATGTCTTAACCAACAGATGTAAAGCTTTCAGTTATCATTCCCCTAATTATCAGGTTTTGGTGAGAAGTGATCCTTTCTTGTTTTGTTGTAAGTGCACTTGTATAATGCAATGCCAAGGTACATTTTTTTTTTCATTTCCAATATGAAAATGTATGATGTCATTTGGATAAATGCAGCGGATTAATGTCACGTTCAGATTCCTAGATATCCTACCCATTCCCTCCTCATTCCAGGTCTCCTCTAACTGGGATTTCTGGAGAACTGGGACATCTGGGGAAAGTATGTACACAGTGGCGGTTCACAATTATGCTTTCATTTTGTCACAATTTTAAAAGTGTTGTGATGGGAATAATATTGGTAAAGAATATGCTGTGTAAATGTTGCTATGGTCGGTTCAAATGAATCCTGGCCTTGGGGTGGGACTCAATCAACCCAGAGCAATGTTTACACTGCTTTTATTTACAATGAGAAGCCAGTCTTGGACAGAACATGCTGCTAGCAGTTGTAGGTTTTTACCAAGTACCCAAGACTAGTATGTGATTTAATTGGAGCATTGGAAAAAGAGCAACTATATAAATACAGCAGTGCAGGTTTGATTGAATTAAGCTCTAAACTTGAAGGTGTCTTGGTACCATTAGTGGTGTTCATAGTGCTTTCAGGCAACTTGGCAGGAAGTGTCAATCAGAGAGTGAGAATTCAGTGAGCAGTTCATGAATTCCCAAAAAAACATTGGTAGTGACAGGGTTAAAATGGCAGTAAAAAACAAACAAACATGACTGTCACACTCGTGAGGAAAAATAAACAATCATTATTATGGTTTGCTTGGTGTCTCCACCCTCTCCCTGAATGGTCGAAAGTGAAGGAGCTTTACATACAATCTCAGAATAGGACTATGTCACAGATGGAATCCACCGCTGATTGTTTGAAGCAGGCGTTAATCTGTATGTCACTGTGTATTGTGTTAATGTGTGTGTGCGTGTGTGTGTGCGCGCACGCATGTGTGTGTGTACATGTGTGTATGTTCATTGTATCCCTCCCTTAGACCTTTCTCCTCAGTTAAACAAAGAGTACAAAATCATGTAGGCGCGACCAGAAACATGCCCTGTCGCACTGTGCTTATTTGTTTAATCTTTCCTCTGAGCCAGCAGTCGAGCCAAGGAACACTCAAAACAGGCGCATAAAAACACACACAGCCTCCACTTAGGCAATGATAATTAACAGGCAGCAAAAGAGAGGCTCGATGTGTGTGTTTGTATTTCTGTGAGTGAGGTGCAGGTCTGCACGGTTTGTATTTGTCTTTCTCTGAAGGTAATTTGTCCATTTCTCTGTTTATGTCATGTTTAAATTGTTTTTGTGTTTACATTCTGATGACTGTTGCATAAGGACTTAGTAAAGTAGGCCAGAGTGTGTCTGAGCGTGTTTCCCGGCAGTGGTATGTTGTTCCACAGGTTTGACAGGTCAGACAGGTGGAGAGCAGAGAAAGATTCCACAGAAACATTTTAAAGATTGAGAGAGAGATGGTGACTTAGAGAAACAGAATTTCAAAAGTTCACAGAAAAGGCTAGTATGGCCGCATACCTCTCATCTTCTCATCTGTCTCTCTCGCTTTCTCTTCTCCCTCCCTCAGTACTGTCTGTCTCATCTGTCTCTCTCGCTTTCTCTTCTCCCTCCCTCAGTACTGTCTGTCTCATCTGTCTCTCTCGCTTTCTCTTCTCCCTCCCTCAGTACTGTCTGTTTTGCCATTTGCTCTTCTCCTTCCTCCCATTTATCTGTGTCCCCAACCAGTCTATCCAACCAGGACTCCAAAGTCCCCCACACATACCCTCTCCCTAAAAGGGTATTGTATGTGACCCAGACACAAAATAAAAGTAATTGTTCTCATTTCCCAAACTGCCTTAAGTCCAGTTTGAACGCTCTCAACAGCCAATCCATAGAAAAAGAGAAGTAAATCTTGTTCGGGGCTGGACTAATTTCCATGCTTTTGATACGTCGCGTGTACACATGGAACGGATTGAGCGAGCGCAGCGCCAGTCTTGCTTAGCACACTGAACGCCTGTTTGGTTGGCTCTGTGTACTATGCTGTGAATGAGAAATCAAATCAATACATTCTTCTGTCTTTTGATCATCCGAGTCCGTCCAACTCCTTCCTTCACATGTAGAATTTTAGAATGACTTTGGAACAACCGTGGCGTGTAGGGGGCTGAGAGGCCTGGGGGTTTTGCCCTGTCTTGTACTCCTCTCAATTCTTCACGCCTATCATCTTCTCATCCCTCAATTTGGCAGTGTCCTGACCCCTTCATCACCTCATTCTCCCTTGCCTTCTCTTCCTATCCCCTCTTCTGGTGTTGGTCAGCCCTCTATCTCTCCCCATCCGTCCATCCATCTTCACAGATCCAGACGGAATGCCCCGAAGTAGCTTGACGAATCCTCGGCATGGACCATGGTAGGAGATGAGACAGAGACAAAGAGCTCGTCTCCAGCCCTCAGCTCAAACAGACCGCCCTGGTAGACGGAGTGGAGGGCGTACTCAGCATCCGGAGCCCAACACTTGGTGCCCACACCCTTCAGCAGCTGGATGGGCCGTACATAGGTTGTCTTCTTGTAGACACACTGGACCAGCTGGTGGCTGGCTGTGGGCTGGTCCCCTTCACTGGGGGACGGGTAGCGGAAGTAAACCTAGAAATGGAGACACAGAGGGATATTAATGATAATATTTTATGAGCTTATAGCACAAAATCATTAAAAAGCACATTTATTCAAAAATGATTAAAGGGAGAGAGAGAATGGTGAAAAGAAATAAGAGTCAAAAAGTGTTTATAAATTAAAACATTTATTTATTAGGGATTTTGCAGGATGCACCATCTCGTTATCCAAGAGTGTCTTAAGTTATTTAAGAGGAAAAAGTAGTTCACCTGTGAGTACAGGTAGTACCGCCCATCCTGGGGCACACGCAGCCTCCCATTGGCTAAAGTCATGTTGTGAAGATGGGCTCCAAAGCTCTGATTGGCCCAGGACCGGACAGGGTGGCGACATGATTGGTGAAGGTCAGCCTGGGGGGCGGGAAACAAGGAAGACCCTGGTGTGGAGGATGAAAAGAGATGGAGATAGCAATTTATGCTTTTCATTCATATTTTTTGCACATTTATAGCATCTACCTTTTGGCATTTTTTACATTTGTGTGTGTAATGTTAACTTAACATTTCAAAATGTTGTTACTTTTCTTTTGTTAATATTTTTTTAATTAATCTTATTTTCCACTTACAAAAAGCAATTTTTATTGAAACTGAGAGATATTGAAAAAGAAAGCACAAAATGGACTATATTGTCAATAACAACCTTTAAATTTGAAATGCAAAAAATTATATTGAAAGATAGAGAGAAAAAATGAAAAATGGACGACAGGTGACAACGGTTGAGTGGGAGGGAAGGTGGGAAATTATTCTGGTAAAAAACATTGAGAGCAGGACAAGGGGGAAAAAAACAAAGGGAAAAAAACTATGGGAGAGAGGGAGAGCGAGAGGGTAAACTAAACAGACACGTCACATTCCAGCAGGAAAATCAATATCAGACCATTTGGTTTGCGTCCTGAATAACACCCCATACAGAATGCTACTGGCCAGGGTCAGATGCAGTACACGATACAAAGGCTGCAACTTAGGACGCAAAATGTGTTTCAGCTTTGAACAAACGGATTCACATTGTTCCCATTAGTTTAAACCCGAGTGCACACAAGTGCTCTCTTTCCATATCCAGAATAACCTGGGGCAGCTAATATCCTGTGTAATATCCATAAAACATATGATTAGGTCTCTGAAGAACAAAAATAATGGCCTATTGTCTACTAAACTTCTGATTAGGTCTCTGAAAAACTTGAGATAATGTCATGTTTCATTTCTGTCAAACCTTATAATTAGGTCTCTAAAGAAGACATTTAAGATAATATTAGATTTTCTTATAACACTTGTGATTAAGTCTCTGAGGAAGTAAAATCATCAAGCTGTTCTTTTTCTACAACTGGACTGTGGTAAGGGAATGAGGTAAAATAAATGTCTGTGTGTGTGGTACTCCAAGCCTGTTTTTCACAGCTTTGATGCTAGTAATGCCAGTAATGTTCTTGAAGCTGCCCTTATTATCTTAGGATAACTATTTCCTTATGTGACAACAGGTGAATGGCTGACCCCCCCCCCCCCCTCTCTCTTCCTTCCTAGTGACCATTGACACATGAAGAGAAGTCTTGGTCTGGATGGATATATTTATACACACATAAAAATGAGACAGATAAATGTAGACAAAGATAGAGAGATAGAGACAAAGACAAAGAGAGATTGAGAAAAACCACACCCTTAGTTGCCTGTGGAGCTAATGTAACAGGAACGCCAGCCAAATCTGACAACACCCTTCTGGATGCCTGCAACAAACTGATACTGCATGCTGCGGAACTAATAAACAGAAAGACACACTCCAGCCCGGTGGTTCCCACCCAGTGGCACTAGGACCCCTGCGTGTACCTGGTCTATCCACAGGGGGTTCGTGAGACCATAGGCTTACTGGTAAAATTTACAAAAGGGGGCTAGGGAGGAGCAAAATGAAATTGGTGGTGCGGTAATGAGAAAAGGTTGGTAGCCACTGATTTAGTCAAAAAACAAGAAATGTATGTTTTACTCTTTTTCTTTCACTTCATCTCTCTTTTTCATGCACAAATACCACATACACGGCTCTCACCTTGAGCGCTGCTGTCTCTGAGAGTCAGGTGGGCCGACGGCCGCTGGGTCACAGAGGTCGCAAACTTTGACCCCGATGTGTTGAAGGTGCGAGGTTGTGTTCTCGCTTCTAACAGACATATGGAGATTTTTTAAATTATTTTCGATATTATCTTCATCATCATCATTACAACATCATCATCAACAACAATATTAACATCACATCACAACCGATATTTTTTCGGATCAACATGATATTGCAGTAATATGTACAGATACTGTAGGTTTGTCGTTGTTTTTGAGTAACACATCTAAAGCAACATCGTAGGTTTCTGTTCCAATAGGTAGATTAATCATTGATTGTGATGGTCAAAAGGTAAACTATTTAGGTAACAGTACTTGAGAGACTCACCTTGAAAAGACTGTTTGGAGATTATGTTCTCTGTCACCTGAAAGAGAAAGAATAAAACACTGCAATCATTGGCAATGTCTACAACATCATCATTGGTGGCGCCACCTTTAACGCTCACCGCCATCATTACAATTACATTTTAGCCAGCAGATGTGATTATCCAGCATGCATTTTACTTTTCAAGATTGCTACAGGGGACATAAATTACACAAAAACAACAATAATCTTCATCATCATAACCCCAGATTCTTGCACACAGCACATATTAGCCTGAAACAACAATTTTAAATTGGCCTTCAGGGATAAACTGTATTTTACAACATTATTTGAGTTCAGTTTTGTCATCTTTTGAATATTGCGAATCAAAAAACTGCGAGGCATAGTTCCAAATGAAGAGGTATATCTGACATTTCTTCATGTTAACAAAAACTTGTCGATTACATATAGTCTTTCTTGAGCCAGCCATTTATTAATAAAAAAGAAAAGCTAGCCAGCTAATAGCCTGCATGACTAAATGCAATGTTCCTTAAATTAACTAGACAGCTAATGTATGTTATAAAGAGCAAGAAATGGCTTGTTTTCCCAGAATTGTTGCAGAATTGAAACAGCTCAGTAAGTGTGTGACAGATTGATGTTTAATGTTACATATTCCCTGAGACCACGTTGGGACAGAAGATGTGTAGGAAATGATTTTGGGAGATGATTGTTGGTAGATTTTGGTAGATTGGTACATACATGCTGTTTGTTATGGGCTCAATTTATTTCAATTAAGGGAAGTGTGGTGAGCAAGTGGCTAGTAAAGTGATGTGTTGGAGCCGAAGAAAAGGTTAAGCTTTTACAAACTTCGTGTATATCACCCAGACCTATCGCTGTGGACTGACCAATGACAGGATTTTGTGTAGGTGGTGGTGAAATGCTCTCCATACAATTAAAAGAAACAGATAACTTTAGTTCCACAATAGGGCTGGGTGATATCAACAAAAATCAGTATCGCAATAAGTGGACCCAGTTACCTCGATAACAATACATATCCTTATTGAGGTACTTCTTAATGTTATCTAAACTGCATTGGAATATGGCACAATTGTAATTAGCCTTTTTTAACACAAATTTATTGCGATACATACTGCCTCAGAAAATTAAGGGAACACTTAAATCACACATCGGGTCTCAATGAAGGAAATTAATTATCAAAATCTTTAGTGTACATTGTGTCATTCATTCAGAGCAAAATGGTGTAACAATGGTCAATGGAAACCAAAATCACCAATCGAGTGAGGGCTGGACTCACACAGAAAATCAAAGAAAACAATTGAAATCACAGGCTGTTCCAACTTGCGTGAATTTCATAATGGCAACTCATAATGTGACTCAGTAGTGTGTACGGCCCCCATGTCCCTGAATGCACTACCCACAAAGTCTGGGCATGCTCCTGATGAGATGGCGGATGGTGTCTGGGGGTGCTCCTGATGAGATGGCGGATGGTGTCTGGGGGTGCTCCTCCCAGACCTGAATCAGGGCATCAGTGAGCTCCCCAGACAGTGTGTGGCACTACTTTAGGGAACGTGACTGACTGACTGTGATTAGAGAAGTGGACCGGTGAACTATAGGCCCCGAGTTCGTATCTCCTCGCAGGCGAAGCGAAGTACGCGTTATGAATTATTCCTTATAGATGAAAGCTTCACTGGATAAAACTGTCAGTCTCTGTATTATAGTAAGCCTGAAATAAAACTGTTTATGGTTATATTGCGACAGTTTCTGGTCGAAGTACGCATGCGTGCATGCGTTTTGGGTCAGGATAGACAAACATTTGCTGACTTAACACGCAGTAGTTACGTTATAGTAAGCCTTAACTAAAACTGTGTAAGGTTATATTGCGACTGTTTCTGGCATGGAAATATTCATCTTCAGTCTCACTAGCAATTGCTCAATTCTTATGATTATTCCAGTAAGTTAGTAGATACCGGTAAAGCTTATTACTGGCTAATACGCTGTACAAACGGCCAGTGGCAAACGTCATACATAGACGCTATGAGTGGTGGAGGTAAACTTAGTAAGAAATGTTAGTCAGTTTAACTGTATCCATGTCATTCATGAATGGCCAATTAACTGTTAAAACGGCCAGTGGCAAAAGAGGATTTGTTCAGGATAGACACAAGAGGCTATACTGACACCTGGGAATGTACAGTTCTGTGGTGTAGTGGTTAATGACACAGCCTTTCACATGGGTGACCCGTATTCGAATCTCGAGAGGGCACCACTTTCTATTGCGGGCCGGCTGAACTAGGCTTGCCTGGTTTCTTGTTTCCGGAGCTGTTAATAAACCAAACCGTTAACCCTAGCCATAACTTTAGAATCCTTATATTAGAAACTTAATATTGGAAAGTTATGAGTACATTTTATTGACAGGCTTGTGGTTTTATTGTATTATTCAAACTTTTTGGGCAGAATTTCTTTGGATGTATGATTGAACTGTTTGCAAATGGTTATATGAAAACACAAAAATCACAATATTGAATCGCAATACATAGAATCACAAGAATAATGAAAATTGTAATACATATCGTATTGGCACCTAAGTACTGTGACGATATTGTATTGTGAGCTCCCTTGCTAATCCCAGCCCTACCTGTAACCCCACTGAATCAATGTTCACAAACCTTGTTGGCTAAAGAAGGCCAAGTTTGTTGGACTGTTCCACTAGACCTTCTGTGAATTAAGTATCTGGGAACAACATTATCATCCTCAATGTAATCTTTACCAGTGAGCTACATGCACTAATTTCTCTTAAGAGATGTTTTTTCTTCCACACTAATAGAGTCAGACTTCCACATGAATACAGTCAAGCTGTTCCTTCACATCATGTACCACTATCTTCTTCACTCCATCTTTCATTCACTCCCTCTCGCAATTTCCCCCTCATCTTTCTCCCTCTGACTCCATCTTCCCGTGTCTGTTTTATCTTTCTTTATTCTCCCTCAGACCTTTGACAGAGCAATTCAGCCTGTTGACCTGGGTTCTGTTTTGTTGTTTCCCTTTTTTTACTAGGTAAGTTGACTGAGAACATGCCTCTCTCTCTCTCTCTCTCATTCCCTCTATTTTATCTGGCCTCTGCTTTCCATTACTCCCTCTCTTTTTTCACATTCTGTTCTTTATCATGTCGGTCTTCCTCACCTCCCCAGCACAATCCTATCAACAGTGTTTTTCTTGGCACCATCTTTCACCTTGTAACCCCTATCCATCTAGCATATACACAAATCTGACACAACCGTTAAGGGGTAGGGGTGTGTGTCTGTGAGTGTGTGTGTGTGTATGTGTTTGAGAGAGTGTGTGGGGGGGGGCAGTCATTTTGCAAATGTGTGTCTACCTGTCCATGCTTACTGCTTAAAGAGATTCCAAGCAGAGCGCCAGAGTGAGAGTGCGTTTGCCCAAAGGAAAACAAAACAAATTAAGCACCAGGCTCCCGGAACATTCTCCCTCCTCAACCTGCGTCCCCCAGCCCTTCTGGGCAGAAAATGACCAGCACAATTCTACCCCACAGATGGCTTCCATCATGAAAAATCTCTATTAAAATGGAGAGTGTTCAACGGGGAGGAGGGGCTGTCTAAAACAGAGCTATACAATATGACAGAAACATTACATTTGTGTATTCTCGTTTATTTTAGTAGTTTTCGGGGGTGGGGGGGTTAACACACGTTTGATACGTGCGTGATACGTTCATGCGGATCTGTTTTATAAGTGTGTGTGTTTGATTTCCTGCATCGTACAGCTCACCTGGAAGCAATCATCTAGAGGTCAGGACAGAGACTGTCTGTCGCGCGCCACTGAAATTCCCACAAACTCCCCCTCCGCCCCTGGGTTAAAGAACCATTGAGCACCGAGAACTAGGACATAGTTAAAAATGTTAAAATCTCAAGTTACCCATCAGGTGATACATGGTATATTAAAGGGTTGAAGATATTTTATGCCTCATTTTAGGTTTTACAATACGGAAAGTGGCAGTTTTAACTATTGTTTTTTACTACATTGATAAGACAGTGAGGTAATGTTTCACACAGTTGTTTGTTTTAACACACTCATGTACACACAAACAGAAATAAGCGTACATTCATGCACATGCACTAACTTGTTTGCTTTCTCACTCACTGTTTGGTTCAAAAGACTAAGCAAAGGGCTGTGATCTAAATGTAACCAGGGTTAAAGCTTGATAATAACTAAAACAGTAAATCGCTCAGCTGTAACAACAACAAACAAACAAAGCCTTCACCCGTTGACCTTTTTTACAGAGGCCCTAGTGCACTGAACCTGTAGAGGATAAATGGAAAGTCCTAAAGTCATAGTGCAATATTTTGGCAATGAAGCAATTCATCTACTAAGTTAAGGTATTTTGCTAACTTTTTAAGGAGATTTTCCTAAGCACTGTGCTTTAACATTTGATTGCTTGCTCTTTGGGGTTTTGGCCTGGGTATCTGTATAAGCCCTTCGATACAACTATTGATGTAACATTTATTTAAAAAAACATTATTGATTTTCAAGCCTATGATTAAGATTTACATTTTCTGGTAATTATGAACTGCCTTTACCTGGTACTTTTGATAACTACTCTACTTCCTTTATATTAGATGCAGAGACATAATGGTAATTGAATTGAATTTTGGGAAGTAGATGCATTTAAAAAAAAATAAGCCTTACATCCCTGTAGCTATAGTTCTTAAGAAAGAATTAGAGAAAAGTTTTTAAAATTATTCTTTACAGAGCCTTTCTTGGCCGGTAATCAAAGCAACTCAAAATAGGACTAGCTGAAAAGTCCATGTAATCTTATTCATTATGATCCAAAAACTGATACTAAATTACATTTCTACTCGGACATGCTGTTTGAATAGGGTCCCAGATCTCAGAAAAAGTTACATTATTAAACCAAGTCTGGTTTCAATGAACATTCTCAAAAAGTAATTTGAGTAAGTTCTTAAGATTTTGCCTACTTCCAAGTACCTCACAAACTCTATAAGAATCTCTTTGGGCTTTCTTATGACGTTTTCTGGATTTTCTCTCCAGAATGTTTCACTGAATCCATGCCCTGGTTATTCGCTGGAAAAGCAAGTGAAAAAAGAGCGAGGCATAAACCTTAGGGGAGAGAGAAAATACAAGTATGCACATGCCTTAGTCCTTCACTGGAGGCTTAGCTGAGGTTGGAAATCCAATCTTTTAATATGGGTGTGTGTGTGTGTCTGTTTGTGAGTGAGCATGTTGGTGTCATACAGATCCGGGCCAGTCTTTCGCTTTCTGTGGCTCTGTTTCGCATAAATGGAAACGTATCTCACTATAGTTTGAACTAACAAGTTACAGTTTCCCCAGTCTTTAAGAAGGCACGGTAATTTAACTGACAAATATAGAAATCTGAGAGATAGAATGGATGTGATCTGACAGATTTACAGACATGGCTCTATGTCACGGATAGGTAACCCTATCTCATTCCAAGCTAATCTAAGAAGTTAGTGTTTCCCAGTTCTTTCAACAGGGGTTATAATTAATAAGTAACTTATACCTGCTTAAAATCCAGTTCTAGAAATTCAGTAGGCAGAATAATACAGCCTGGTCAGAGCTTGTGGGGAACCGTAGCTGGATTTAATCTCCTCTAAGAGGTTACTGTTTCTGACTTTCAGCTTGGCCGATGATTTAGCACGTAAACTATACTCTCCTTTATGCATGCAGGAAGAAATATGGCATATCGAAGGCACATAATCTGAGTGATTGACTGCTTCGTATTGAGATTCAGCGAGGGTATCTAGTCCAGTCCAAAATAAAACCTCTTCAAAAGACTGTTTCCCTATTCCGCCAAAGTGTCTCCTTTGGGTAAAGTCGCAGATATATTCTTGTTCTGAGTTAAAGAAAGATATCTGTTTCGACCTACAGTAAGAATTTATTGTTTCTCTTAAAGCAGGGCCAATGATTTAATTAACAAGAAGTGGTTCTCCTAAGAGATGGTTATAGAATTATAGCAGACAGAAGGATTTAATAAGTAACTCACACCCTCTTTAGTCATGGTCAAAGAAATGCAGCTGATAAAAATTATATGGTTTTATTAGGCTTTTACAGTTCACTTTATCTGGCCTGGATGTCCATGACACACAGCCAAGTTACTGCAAATAACAAAGAAGAGAGGAACAGAGAGAGGAGACAGGACAGTTAAGAGAGTGAAAAGAGCAGAAAGAGCAAAGTGTTTTTCAAACACTAAATCATTCACAGTCTTAAACACACCATTCTTTCAACCCTTCTAGGGCTTTATCTGAGAAAGTGCGTGTGTGTGTGCATGCATGTGTGGAACTCAATGCTGACCAGATCAGATGCCAGCCATAGATACCATGCATGTTTTACAGTCAGTTTCATGATAACCCGTCAGATTTTCCATCCATTGTACGCTTCACCTGCGTTCAAGGACCGGGCAAGACGCGTGCTGTAGATCCCCTTAGGAACTGACATAGCACCCCTCATATAGTGGTTTATTATGCGCATGGACGACCGCACACAATATTTCAAACAACCCTATGCGATGACCCAACTACCACTCTGAAAAACAATCAGTCCACTGCCTTTATTTCGCTGGGCCAAGAAGCGACATGGAATGATGCAACCATTCAACAAAATTGGTTTCATTTCACCACTAAAATGTTAAGGCAGTGCTTTCAACATCGGCCTTCTCATTATTTGTGAAGGCCATTATATGTTAGAATGGATCTCCAATACAGTTGTAAAAGCTTCTGTTGAATTCAATCCATCAAGTCTTTGACCTAAAACTTGATGATAAACTGACTGTACATATCCTATTCATGGTTGTTTGTGTTTTTCTGAAGTACTGACAGATTTATGTTATTTGCAGTTTCATGTCACATTGGCTGGATGTTGTTGGCTTGTCCAGCAGCCAGAGTGCGTTAGTGTGTTCAGCTGTGTGTGTGTATGTGTGTGCGGCTGTTTGTTTGTGTGCGGGTGTGTGCACGTTTACCTGACCGGCAGCCAGACTTTATCAGACTAACAGTATATCCTTCAAAATGGGGAGTCAGTACTCCTATTTGGATGAATGATAGCTAATTCCAACACATTCACGTACACACGTTACTTTACTATATCCACAAAAATAAAATAACAGCACTCAACTCAACACTTTCAAGGGTTATTAATATGATCACACTAAAGAGAACTAAAATCATCCTCTATAACATCCAAAACAGACCAGGCCATCTGCTCTGCTCTTAGGCAGGCATGCAATCTGGAGACCATGTACAGTGCCTGACCATGACTGCCAAATATTGGGGCCAAAAACCTACTGTATATATTTAAGCTTGTTTAAGAGGGAACTAGGGGCTGGTATTTTTGGAGAAGGTCAGAAGAACTATGATCCATGCATCTGCTGAACGAACAGACCCCTTAAAAAATCAGCCATTCCCTTTAGCCTCCTGGACAACAACAATATCTGACTTACTCAGCTGACAAGAAAACTGATTTTCAACATCAAAGTCTCCACTAAAAACAGAATGCTTCAGAACACACACACACACACAAATGCAAACTCCCACTACAGAGATGCATCGCCCCATTTAAACACAATCCATTAAACAAGGTTCCTTAATCTCTATGAGCACCTTAATTCAACTAGACTCCATAAAGACTAAGGATATGTTGTTTTAGGCATTTTATGCTTTGATTGACAAGAAATTGAGGTATTTATTTTGTTGCTTAAAATGCACTGGGACTGATTTGAACCCTTGTCACAGTGGAAAAGGCCACAAAAACCTCAATGTAAAATGTTTCATTTTTTGATTGGCTCTGCGTACCTATCCGCATTTTCTACTATATTTTGCCAAACTTTTTGATGAGAGGCCTGAGAAAAACATAGAATAGGATGGAATTATAGGGTGTCATTATAGGGTGCAATCAGAGATGCAAAGGGTTTATTGTAATAATGTAACCATAATACACAAGTATACACACACAATAACACACACACATACACACACCCGCATCCTGTGTGATTTACAGAGCACTGGCAATGGTTTAATCCCAGTGGTCTTTGTCAAGGCTTGTTATTAGTAGGTGAGGGTTGAGTCTTTAATGTGTTTAGTGTGGAATACTTCAGTTAGTGTGTGTGTGTGCGTACGTGTGTGTATGTTTCTATGTGGAATTTTCTCAGTGTGTGCGTGGTTAGCAGTTTGTGTGTGTATATGTTCACATGTAATTCCCTGTGTGTGTGTGTGTGTTTGTGAGTGTGTGTGTTTTTGTGTATTCCTGTGTGTGTGTGTGTGTGTTTGTGAGTGATTGTGTGTGTATGTTTTAGTGTATTCCTGTGAGTGAGTGTGGTGTGTGTGTGTGAGTGAGTGTGTGTTTTAGTGTATTCCTGTGTGTGTGTGTGTGGGTGTGTTTGTGAGTGTGAGTGATTGTGTGTGTATGTTTTAGTATATTCCTGTGTGTGTGTGTGTGCTTGTGTGTGTGTGTTAGTGTGTGTGCGTGTTTTAGTGTATTCCTGTGTGTGTGTGTGTGTGTGTTTGTGAGTGATTGTGTGTGTATGTTTTAGTATATTCCTGTGTGTGTGTGTGTGTGTGTTTGTGTGTGTGAGTGATTGTGTGTGTATGTTTTAGTATATTCCTGTGTGTGTGTGTGTGTGTGTGTGTTTGTGTATGTGTGTGGGTGTGTGAGTGAGTGTGTGTGTATGTTTTGGTGTATTCCTGTGCGTGGTGTACTCGATAGGTTGAAGTACCCTCAGCAGTGGAGAGCTCATTGAGTTTTCCTGTAACCTGACTCTGTCATACCAGCTCTGACTAAGCCACTGCACATTGTTGGCAGAGAGAACGAGATAGAGAGATAGAGAGAAGGAACGGGTAGAGAGAGTAAAGGGCGCTGTGGGAACTATAGTCCTGAAAATGCTGATACTACTTTGACCTGAAGACGTTCACCCGGAGCCTCCAGCCAACCACAGCTAGATCAGTTGATTAACCACCATTCTTCTTTCTCTTTCTACCTGTTTACTGTTTCCTTGTTCTTTTTCTCTATGTGTCACTTTCTCTCTTCCTCTCTATCTCATTCCTCTCTATCTGCCTTCCTCTCTCCTTTCTTTTGCTCTCTTCCATTCTCTTCCATTATTTTTCTATCTACGTCTGTCTCTGTACACTCTCACTTCTTTCTCAGTTTAGTCTTTCCAGGTTACCCCAGAGCATGCTCCAGTCTAAGACTTATTTCCTCCTTTATTTCTTTTTTAAGGCTTGAGATTAGATTAGATTATTTGTTTTATTTTTAGGGGTAAGATAACTTTTTTTTAGGAAGAAAAACAATAAAAAATTAATTCCTGACTTAGGCATTTGAGGATGTGTGTTGTGTGTTGTGTGTGTGTGTGTGTTTGTAGTTTGTTGGTTTAAGTCAGGGGTATTCAACCCTAACCCTACGAGGCCCGGAGCCAGACGGTTTTTGTTCTACCTCATCATTAATTGCATCCACCTGGGGTCCCAGGTCTAAATAAGTCCTTGATTAAAGTGTTGAAAAAAAAAAAAAACTGTGTGAAACTGGCTTTGAGGTTGAATGCCCCTAGTTTAGATAGACGGTCAAACAACGCATTTACAGAAACTCAAGATGTACCTATAATAACTAACACCACACTTCTCGTCAAATCAATCCCCCAGGTGAAGGACAAGAGCTCCCAAATACAGTTTTAAGGTGTGTAATCTGATTGTAATCCATTACTGTCACTCCGGAGTTGTAATCATTAATGTACATTTTGGTTAATCCGATTATATTTAAATATTTTGGATGACTTTCCCTTTAATATACCCTACTACAGACAGGAAGGGAGAGCTATTTCAATTATTATGACCAAATAAATCATCAGTATTATGTTGCATATTCTTGTTATACTTGTTTAACATTATATTAATCTAATCTTTCCCTATGTCTTTCTCTCACTCTATCTTCCTTCCTGTTCTTCACTATAGAATCCCGTTTCCATTTTAGCATTTTTGGAACATCTGGAGACATCAAAGAGCCTACTTTCGGGCAGAGAGACGGAGAGAATGAGAATTGAAAAAGGACAACCTCACAAACAGCTTAGGGTCTTTTGGATATTTTAGAAAATGTCTGATGCCACAGTATATAAAAAGTGATGTATTCAACGACTAATGTCTACAAATGTCCACTTGGGGTTATGACAGTCTATTATATTATTTACTGATTTGAATGATTATTTAAATCAAAAGGTGAACAATGTTTGAAATGTATCAACGAAGATGATCTCCTGTTTAGAAAAGATACACAGGGATGGTGTTCTTCCTGTCCCAGTCTGATTTGTTGCCTGGCCCATTTCACTCTTCTCTTAAGGTTTCTGAAGGACCCCTCGGGTTTCTGAGAATTCTGTCTATCAAGAATTGGGTCATTTTTGCTTAGAGGTTTGCGCCACAATGTAGGAAAAAGGTGGAAACAAGCGCATATCATGGATTCCAGAAGTGACTCGTATTTCTTGTGTCCCCAGAATGCCTTCTTTTGCGAAAAGTATAGGTATTGTAGCCTAGGCCTCTTCTCTCTTTTATTTCCTTTCTTTCTCGCATCTCTCTCGCTTCCATCACTGTACTTCTCTGTCCATTTATCACTCAGTTCCTCTCTACTTCTATTTGTTTCTTCTGTTTCCTTTTGTCCTCCATTAATGAACCTCTTTTTTCCTCCACTTATGTCCTTCCTCTGTTGCTTTTCCTCTTTTTGTCCTCCTTTTATCATCGAGTACAGATTTGTGATGCCCTTATTCATCGATGTGGTTATGGCTCCAGCCAAACGCAGCCTTTGGTGTCTGTGTTAACGCACTTCATTTCTCAAAGGGAGTGGGTGCGTGCGTGTGTGTGTGAGATGGTCCATGTGCTTCACATCAGGGTCCTGTCTCTGATAGATAATGGAATACAGCCACTCTCAATTAGCACACTGATATTTGACGACCTGCCACTGCTGACCTATGGTATCACGTTGTGTGTGTGTTGTGTGTATGTTGGAGAGGCTGTGCTTTCTTACTGATAGCTATCTAAACCGCTAGCCAGAGAGAGGGCTAGACAGGGAAAGAGACGTGTGTGTCTGTGTCCCTGCCTAATCGCTGTCATGTGTGTCTCGTGGCTAGGAAGAGGCCTGTAGAATATATTCCATTTCACCAGGGCTCTAGCAAATTTCAGCTCAATGTAGCCAAACACCTAGGGTGTGTGTGAGAAGACAAAATCAAACAACTATCATAATAGTGTATAACAAAAGAAAGGGTTGTGTTTTTGTCAAGAATAGTTTCATAATAATACACAGATATATACATAGATATAGAAATACATACATCGTCATTAATATCATATTGACAAAACATCTTGAATATATTGTGATGTATGTTCTGGGCTATATCACCCAGCCCTACACTGATGGTAATACAACTAGCCAACTCCCCACAGAAAACAATCAAAATTCATTTGCCTGACTAGTTTAATACAAGAATATAGACTGCAAAGACCAGGCTAGCTTTGGTTGATGCTAAACTAATATCAGCCATCTGGCGCAGTGCTTCCCATATTAGCAAGCCAAGGAGCGTGCTTGGCTAATGCTAATATATATATATATATATATATATATATATATATATATATATATATATATATATATATATATATATATATATATGTATATGAAGTAAGCAATGTTTAACTCTTCCAAGTTGCTCTTAGCTACATCTTAAAATACAGTTAGCCCTAATTGAGGAGCTCTGCACACTATCATTCTTCGCAGTTGGACAGAGTTCAAGGGGGAATTTTAAATTTACAATAACTTTTCTTCCTCTGCTTGGACCATAACACAAGGCACGCAGTCAGACCTACGTTCCGTCTGACTGAGAAACATAGTTTCTAAGTTGTATGTTCAGTTTAGACAGACTTTGATGCAGACCCAATCCACGTGAATTCACGCACACATAAGCAAGCACACACACACTCAGACGCAATTTAAGTACATTTACACCACAAGAAACAAGACATTCCTTTTCCATTACTGCTGGCGACAGGGTTGTTAACAGTCTGATTCTATCATTGTGGTGAAGCAGTGATTGTTTGTGTGTGTGCGTGTGTGTATGTGTGTCCATATAGGAAATGAGTGGGCTGTAGATATAGCATTGAAGAGCTACAGACACACATAGAAATGGCAACAGCCTGTTAGCGATGTCTGTGTTCAGGTGATTAGCGGTGTGTGTGTGTGTGTGTGTGTGTTTTGTTGTCTGTCTTTGTCTGTATTAAAGAATTGAATGAGGAAAGGTGGGTGTCACAGACGCCTGTTGGTGACTTTAGGTGGTGAATGAGACAGACTGAAACTGCAGCCATGACTCGTCATCTTTAAACTCAATGACTCTGGATAAACCAGGTCATCTAAACCAGAAGCAGATGTATGTGACTCATTGTTCACACATCTCAGAGTAATATCCAGAATCAGGTCCTCCCTGTCCATTACATTTTAATCATAAATGATCAAAAAGGCATAACAGATCCTAAGTCAGCACTCCTACTCAGAGATGCTTCACACAGATGACATCAGATCTATGTAAGTCATAGTTCAAAACTACAATATCACAGCTGTGCTTGGTTGCATTCAACTTCCATTGTCCGCCTTCTGGGTCATTCAAAGAAGACACACATGGTCTAGCTACATTTGTGAGCTTGCTAACTCTACCCTTTAAGACACAAATGGCTACCTTAGCTTGTTTTATAAAGTTAACAAACCCCAAAATAAAAGCAAAGGCTCTTGGAAATCAATCAGGCGTCTTAGCAACAGTTGCAAGCTAGCTAGATTTTGTTGAAAAATGGTTTATGCGCCTCCTTATTGCCAATTCCCTATTTGTATTGGCCTCAAAAGTATTCACCCTGCTTAAAATTTTCCACATGCTGGTGGCAGCATCATGCTATAGGGATGCTTCTCTGTGTTAGAGCTTGGAAAACCTGCGGTTTGCAAGAGGTTTGCAAGAAACCTTAATTTCCCAGGTTTCCCTGTTTTGTATTTATTATTGGCAAAAACTTCTGACTAAATGCATTTAGATTTTATGGTGTAACACAATGAAATGTTGAAACATCCAAGGAGGGTGAATATTGTTGAGATCCACTGTATCCAACTTAACTGTTAGCCATCTAGTTTAACTTAAGTTAGCTAGCATTTCTAGATTTTGGTCTTTCCATTTTCAGAAATGCTGCTTTTGGCCAATAAAAGACCTTAGCAAGTTATATAACAATATGACTTTGAAAATGTCAAAATCTAAATATGTCTGTACACATGGAGACACACGCAGACGCTCAGGACAACAGGAGCATATTGGCTGCCTTAAAAGACTGTTCCAAATTTGTAGATTAAAGGTGCAAATCTACATGAATATTTACAGTCCTCTCAACTAGGCAGCAGACATAATTCTGGTGTGATAAAATTATAAAACATTCTAAAATTCTTTAGGTGGCAAGAATTTATGAAAACTTTCCCAATGGTGCAAAACAAATTTCAGCCCGACCCCATACCAAGGTGTGTTGCTTTTAAATATGGAATGTCATCTATTTAACAATTCTGTACCATTTCAGGCAAAAGTATTCAACTGGAAAACAAAGGGTTTATGTTCTACCTGATAATGATAGTTTTTCAAAATTGCTAACACTGAAACTGGTTCTCTGAACAATACACAGAAAAACGTTTTGTAAAGTTCCAGATGGAGGAGCATTTACACCAATCTATTAGCACTATTCACATGTTTACACACAAATGTAGCTTTCATTCAACCATTTTGCAAAACTCGACACACAACTTTCTTTGTAAAGCCCAATTGTCCACATGATGTCAAATCTCTGCCATGGTAGAAAACACAGCCATTCAATATATCAAACACAAATCATTACAAGTCTAACACACTTAACACAAAGATGTGGAGGTGCATAATTAGTAAGCAAGCAATTGTGATGTTAACAAGATCAAAACGGGACACATCTTTACTTGCGTTTTGGAATAATGGATGACAATATCAGAGATATAGGTGCAGGAAGAGGAAGAATGAAAGGAGGTGGACAAGAGAGGAAGAAAATAAGGCTCTCTAATCACATTTGTGACACTGTACTTGACCATGTTCTTTTATGACAAAGTGGGAAGCTGGGCTGAGACTATAGTAAAACCTGAGATGTTGTTGTCATTGTTGGTTACAATATCTGAAATTTCAGAAACAAAATGTATTGTGGTTTTATTGTAATTTACCCTATTTACTGTATTCTGAATATGTAGGCCTTATGCACACACAGGGCAGTACAGGAAAATAAAAATATTTTTTTACAGTCTTTAACATCATGCAAAGGGAAATTCACAAAAGCACACACACAAATGAATCATGCAGAAACTGATAAGGGAACACCAAGTGGTTATTGATTCATTCATATCTTTTTATAATAGTGTTTTAAATTCCTCTCTGCGGTTTGCAATAGTTATTCAGTATTGTTATTGTATTTGATACTTTTGTGAGGCTTCTGAGGGCAATATTAATCTATATAGAGATAATATACACTCACCTAAAGGATTATTAGGAACACCATACTAATAATGTGTTTGACCCCCTTTCGGCTTCAGAAATGCCTTAATTCTATGTGGCACTGATTCAACAAGGTGCTGAAAGCATTCTTTAGAAATGTTGGCCCATATTGATAGGATAGCATCTTGCAGTTGATGGAGATTTGTGGGATGCACATCCAGGGCAAGAAGCTCCCGTTCCACCACATCCCAAAGATGCTCTATTGGGTTGAGATTTGGTGACTGTGGGGGCCATTTCAGTACAGTGAACTCATTGTCATGTTCAAGAAACCAATGTTTCGAGCTTTGTGACATGGTGCATTATCCTGCTTGAAGTAGCCATCAGAGGATGGGTACATGGTGGTCATAAAGGGATGGACATGGTCAGAAACAATGCCGTGGCATTTAAACGATGCCCAATAGGCACTAAGGGGCCTAAAGTGTGCCAAGAAAACATCCCCCACACCATAACACCACCACCACCAGCCTGCACAGTGGTAACAAGGCATGATGGATCCATGTTCTCATTCTGTTTACGCCAAATTCTGACCCTACCATCTGAATGTCTCAACCGAAATCGAGACTCATCAGACCAGGCAACATTCTTCCAGTCTTCAACTGTCCAATTTTGGTGAGCTCGTGCAAATTGTAGCCTCTTTTTCCTATTTGTAGTGGAGATGAGTGGTACCCAGTGGGGTCTTCTGCTGTTGTAACCCATCCACCTCAAGGTTGTGCGTGTTGTGGCTTCACAAATGCTTTGTTGCATACCTCGGTTGTAACAAGTGGTTATTTCAGTCAAAGTTGCTCTTCTATCAGCTTGAATCAGCCGGCCCATTCTCCTCTGACCTCTAGCATCAACAAGGCATTTTCGCCCACAGGACTGCCGCATACTCAATGTTTTTCCCTTTTCACACCATTCTTTGTAAACCCGAGAAATGGTTGTGCGTGAAAATCCCAGTAACTGAGCAGATTGTGAAATACTCAGACCGGCCCATCTGGCACCAACAACCATGCCACGCACAGAATTGCTTAAATCACCTATCTTTCCCATTCTGACATTCAGTTTGGAGTTCAGGAGATTGTCTTGACCAGGACCACACCCCTAAATGCATTGAAGCAACTGCCATGTGATTGGTTGATTAGATAATTGCATTAATGAGAAATTGAACAGGTGTTCCTAATAATCCTTTAGGTGAGTGTAGTTTTGAATATGTTTCATTTCATGTGAGAAGTATTTGTTCCAATAAATATGGTGTGAGTTTTGAGATAATGTAGTAAATTAAGTACACATTCAGCAAATGTGTGTAAGTAATTGAGAAAAACTGATTTTATTTCTAAACATTTCGGGTCCAGGTCTAAATCTCTACCCTACTGATTAAAAAGTAATAAAAAAGGTCCAGAGTTGTCTTTGAAGGATTACATTTACAAGATGCCCGTATCCAGAGCAAAGCCATATAACCAATTTTTCACATTGGCTCAGGATTATTTTATCTAGCAAATTTTAAGTTACTGGTCAGATGTTCTAACCGCTATAATGGCACCACTAGAAATTTGTGGTGTCTTACCTTAGAGATGTAAGCCTTGATGCCCTCGGCCAGTTTTATGCAGGGCTCTCCAAACAGCTGTGCCAGGTTCTCTGGGATGTCCTGGTCTTTATCCAGAGCATTCAACAGACTGAGACACTTCAGCTCCTCTGTTACACCCTGACTACGCACCTGCAGGGAGGACAGAATGGAGATTACCCAAAGCCTTATAAGCAATACATTAGATAGAGTGATGTAAAGCCTTAAAAGCAATGTGAGTGAAATTAAAGCCTTTAACAGGTTGGGAGACAACAGCTCCTCTGTTACTTCCTAGCAATGAGCATACAAGGAAATTACTTGTATGAGCTGTATAAAGTGTGACATGAGGCAGTTATGAGCAGTGCTAATGCGTATGTCACCTACACTCGAGCGAAAAAGAGCCAATAGGTGTAGCCACAGTATGTAATCTAATAACTGTGTCTTTTCCCTAATGTGAGGGATATGTCAAACTAATGCAGCCCGTATGAAAAGCGACATGATGATTCACAGACTGCTTAACTAGCACCTTAATTTTCCTTGACTGAATGTGAAAAAAAGACTTAGAGTTAAAGAATAACTACCAGTGAAACTCACAGTTTCTTTTCAGGCAGGACCAGATGTTTTAGGCTTAGTTACATTAAAACATAAATTCTGTTCTTAGCTTTGACAGTTTATTGCAAAAGTGCTATATTTTTTGGTATTGTAGTTGTAAATATAAGTCATTTTTGCACCTAATATTTCAACTCTGCCACTGAAATCTGTGATGTAGAGGCTCCATTCTCAAGGGTAGAGAGGGGTTCAGACAATAATATAGTAGTGCTCTTACTCCTCATTCTCCTGGCATCCCACATTGACACCTTTACATCTAGATTCATTTTTCATGAGTTGAACAGGCCGAGAGTTAACCTTAAACCTTAGGAATATTTTGGCTTATGTAGGGGATATACAGCCTTATGAACAGAGACTGTACGATTCACAAACAGCTTAACTAGAAGTTTGATTCTCCTGGAATGAACTTGAATATCAAGACCCCTCCATTTGTAACCGACCAATTCAACCTCTCCAGGATACCCAGGAAACAATCAACTTCTTATCTTTCTCTTTTTTTTTTTTACATCTCTCCATCCAAGACTGACTCTATCCCCCAGATCTTTGTTGTTCTATGTTAGGTTTGGGTCTTTGTTTGTAATTTCTATGTAATTGATGTGTGGGCTGAGGAGGCTGTTTGTGTGTACGTGTGTCTTTGTGTGAGTAATTTGAGGCCGGCGGTACGGAACTATTCAACGTCATGGTTGGGGGGTTGTACTAACGACTCTTTAATAAGCCCCAATGGGGTGAGACATGGGGGAGTGTGTGTGTTGTGTCTGTGTGTGTGGTGTGAGGTTTTTTGGGGGGGAAGGGGGGGGGGGTTGTTTTTTTCTCATTCTCTCAGTCATACTGTTGATGTTGATGCTTGAATGGTTCTCTGTGTTCCTAATATGGGAGGGGGAGATGTATACGAAAGTTAGGGCACATGGCTGGCTTTCCCGTAACAGCGGCCGGTTGCGTCAAAATTCTTTAAAGCCAGACATGAGGTGCGTCTCTAATCCTGGTAGGCCAACACAGAGGCATGTCTCAACACTCTATAACAGCTTGCTTTATCCTTATACCTTTCCTTCATCTAACAGTGTGAAATTAGGAGTGACTTAAACACATTCTGAAGGATACTTGGGTGCAAAATGTCACTTTGTCAGGATGAGTGACAGCAGATGAGAAGAAATGCAATGAAGTCACTCCAGAGTATGGAGACGCTCCCTGTGTCTAACTAGACTGCTGACACTACACTGTCTCTGCCTTATCAGTGACTTGATGAGTCACGCCTGAGTGGGTGCCAGACATTAAAGTACAAGAAGACAGTGATTGGTGTCTTTCTGGAGAAGACAGTGATTGGTGTCTTTCTGGAAAAGACAGTGATTGGTGTCTATGTGACCTAAACATGCTCCCAGTTCCGTTTGATTGAATACAGAATTCTTGGTTATTAAGGGTTGTTAGTTATTACAACGCCGGTTAGGGAATGTTTTGATTGGTGAGTGTGTGTACACGTGTGTGTTAGTGTGGGAATGGTTATATTTAGCGTTCCAGTTCCCAGCATAATATAACAAACATCATATTATCTACTGAAGGGCACTGGAGTGAAAACACGCTGATTAAAAACGTCTAGTGGATTTACTTCAGGGGAGTGGAGTCTGCAGTGTGTGAAGAATGTTATTTGTGTGTATGTGTATGATCCCATCACTCCTATCACAAAAAAACATGGGATTAGTCTGTCATTAAGTCTTCCCACATCCAGGTGGATTGGTCTGAGAGGACAGAAACACACACACATCGACAAAGCCCCAAAGACCTCAGGAACGGCATGGAGGAAGCTGAGAACAATGCAGCAGTGTTGACTTCGGACTCTCAGAGCACCAAGCAGTGGCCACGGCCCAGTGTGTGTGTTTGTGTGTGTGTTCACTGCCCATGGTTTTCCTGGTGTTCCCAAGTCTCATTTCGGGGGATTAGGGAAAAGAACCCGGCCATGTAACTCAAAGCCGGAGCCAGTGACCTGGAGTTTTTCTATGCTGCGTGCGTGTGTGCGTGTGTGTGCATGTGTGTGTGCAGGTGTCTATGTTAAGGTGCATAGTAGACGCTTGTACGCTGAGCAATTTATACGTAAATACGTATATTTTAAGATGACTAGTTGGAACAACTGAACTCAGGAGTTACACACATACACAGACAAACACATATGAATAGAGAAGCACAAACACACACACACACAAATGAACACTCACATTCAAACACATTCATACAATCACATTCCTCTCCAGAACCAGGCTTGTTGGACACCAAAGGACTAACTGTCAAAAGACATATGGAATTGTAGATCACTTTCTAGCACTTCATAGTTTACTTGTCTGACCATCAAACAGAAATATATTCTGTTACATGATAGTCTGGTCAAAAGCAGTGCAGATGTTCACAGAGAATAGGGACTCATTTGGCCTTTTAATTTAAAACTGCTAAAACACGTATTATAAATATATCTGTTTCAGCTTTGGTCGTAATCTTTGTCATTACCATACCAAGCAAATGTCTGGCGACATGTGGGTTGTGTCCAAAACAGCGCCCTCTTCACATTATTGTGTAATTTTGACAGGGTATATAGATAGGGCTCTTGTTAAAAGCAGCGCGCTAAATAGGAAACATAGTTTAATTTGGACAAATGCAAGTTTCCTCAATCAGAAACAGTAGAAACCGACCTGCTCAGAGCGAGTCTCTCCCTCCCTCCCTCATGCCTCTCTTGGTCCCACCCTGTATCTTCAAGAACATTGCTTTTGCTCCGTCAAACAAATGGCTACAATAACACGATAACACACACACAAACACACACACACAGGAGCAGGTGATTACTCTTCGACTTTCACTTCAAGGGTTTACGTTTCTGTTTCCTGTCAGCAGCTAAGGAGTGGAGGAAGAAGGGCAATAAAGGGAGTAGAGGGAAAGAAACAACAGACAGGAAGACAGACGAGGTCAGCTGTTTGTTGTTCGCACACCTGTGCACACAAGATAAGTAAGCCATGTAAAGGGTGGTGTGTGTGTGTGTGTGCGTGTGTGTGCGTGCGTGAGCGTGTGTGTCCATCTGTGTGTAGCCAAGTGGGTGGTCTTGGGAGCCAACAGATTGTTATGAGGGTTCTGCCGGACATTTAAACAACGAGGATGTTTAAGGGCCAGTCACACACAATGAGCTCGGTCTGCTTTCCACTCACCACATTATAAATCAACTCTTGAACTCAAGTCCTTGTTAGACCGCCGCTGTACATTGCAATGTAATTTTCAAACGCCTTCCAGGCAACGAAACCTCCTGCCAAGAGTTGGAGCACTAGACTTTGGATGAATCCCATTCTGGTAAAACACTGGCCATTATAGTGACCTCGTCTGTCAACTGAAACTGGATTCTTTACTGTTTGCTAGAAGAGACTCCTTCCGTTGTGGTTGTTCTGGTGAGGTCAAAATGAGTGATATACAAAACGTAGTTAATGGTTTTATCATATCTACGTAATTAAAAAATGTAAGCCGATTTTCTCACTCAAGAGCAGTGTTTCAGTGACAAAAGGGACTCTCCAACAGGTGAGAGGTTTGGAGTCTGGACGTGCTGACTGAGCTCTATATGGGTTTTCCAGTGAAAGGTGAAGACAACATAGCCTGAGTTGAGTGCTCCAGGTCTGCGCGCCAGTTGAATTGGTTCAACCCCTGGTTGCTTTTGTGTTCATGTTTTAATTGTTTGTGTTCTGGGTAAAATGAAACGATATGGGAAACTCCACGACATGGCAGCTCCACGACATGCCACTTTGTTCCCCACCAATCTACACCCTGTAATAAATGCTGATGTCCTGATCTCAAGGGGTGTCGTGATCTTTGCTATGTCCTTGTGGTGACATCTTGCCTCCAGTTAATGGTCTTTACATCATATATGTAATGCCTTTGAAATTGTTTTACATCCCTTTCCTGATCTGTATCTTTCAACAATAAAATCCTGTAGATCCTATATTAGTGTGTTGTGGACATACAGTTGTGCTCATAAGTTTGCATTCCATCATCATAATCATCTTCCGCTTATCCGGGGCCAGGTCGCGGGGGCAGCAGTCTAAGCTCTTCCGGGGGACACCGAGGCGTTCCCAGGCCAGCCGGGAGACATAGTCCCTCCAGCGTGTCCTAGGTCTTCCCCGGGGTCTCCTCCCGGTGGGACGGGACCGGAACACCTTCCCGGGAAGGCGTTCCGGAGGCATCTGAAACAGATGCCCAAGCCACCTCAGCTGACCCCTCTCGATGTGGAGGAGCAGCGGCTCTACTCTGAGCTCCTCCCGGGTGACCGAGCTTCTCACCCTAACTCTAAGGGATCGCCCAGCCACCCTGCGGAGAAAGCTAATTTCAGCCGCCTGTATCCGGGATCTTGTCCTTTCGGTCATGACCCAAAGCTCATGACCATAGGTGAGAGTAAGAACGTAGATTGACCGGTAAATCGAGAGCTTCGCCTTGCGGCTCAGCTCTTTCTTCACCACGACAGACCGATAAATCGACCGCATTACTGCAGAAGCTGCACCGATCCGTCTGTCAATCTCCCGTTCCATCCTTCTCTCACTCGTGAACAAGACCCCTAGATACTTAAACTCCTCCACTTGAGGCAGGCACTCTCCACCAACCTGAAGTGGGCAAGCCACCCTTTTCCGATTGAGGACCATGGCCTCGGATTTGGAGGTACTGATTCTCATCCCCACTGATTCACACTCGGCAGCAAACCGTCCCAGTGCATGCTGAAGGTCCTGGTTTGAAGGGGCCAACACGACAACATCATCCGCAAAGAGCAGAGACGAAATCGTGTGGTCCCCAAACCTGACACCCTCCGGCCCCTGGCTGCGCCTAGAAATTCTGTCCATAAAAATTACGAACAGAACCGGCGACAAAGGGCAGCCCTGCCGGAGTCCAACATGCACTGGGAACAAGTCTGACTTACTGCCAGCAATGTGGACCAAGCTCCTGCTTCGGTCGTACAGGGACCTGACAGCCCTTAGCAAAGGACCCAGGACCCCATATTCCCGAAGCACCCTCCACAGGATGCCGCGAGGGACACAGTCGAATGCCTTCTCCAAATCCACAAAACACATGTGGATTGGTTGGGCAAACTCCCATGAAGGTATAGAGCTGGTCCAGTGTTCCACGGCCCGGACGAAAACCACACTGTTCCTCCTTAATCCGAGGTTCTATTATCGCCGTATTCTCCTCTCCAGAACCCTGGCATAGACTTTCCCGGGGAGGCTGAGAAGTGTGATCCCCCTATAGTTGGAACACACCTTCCGGTCCCCCTTATTAAAAAGAGGGACCACCACCCCGGTCTGCCATCCCAGAGGCACTGTCCCCGACCGCCACGTGATGTTGCACAGGCGTGTCAACCAAGACAGCCCCACAACATCCAGAGACTTGAGGTACTCAGGGCGGATCTCATCCACCCCCGGTGCCTTGCCACCGAGGAGTTTCTTGACTACCTCTGTGACTTCAGACCAGGTAATGGACGAGTCCACCTCTGAGCCCTCATCCTCTGCTTACTCAATGGAAGACGTGACGGCGGGATTGAGGAGATCCTCGAAGTACTCCTTCCACCGCCCGACGACATCCCCAGTTGAGGTCAACAGCTGCCCACCTCTACTGTAAACAGCGTTGGTAGGGTACTGTTTCCCTCTCCTGAGGCGCCGGACGGTTTGCCAGAATCTCCTCGATGCCAGCCGATGGTCCTTCTCCATGGCCTCACCGAAATCCTCCCAGGCCCGAGTTTTTGTCTCCACAACCACCTTGTTGAAATTATTACTGATCATGCAAAAAAGCTGTTTTAAGGATAGTGATCATATAATCCAAAATCGCTAAACACTTCTGCCTTGGATAGCTAGTGCGTCCAAGTTGGTTGCACCAACCTCTGGACTCCTGCTGGGAAAAACTAGCACCAGGATGGATTTCAATGCTCAGGCTGAAGCCAATGGACAGTTTTTCAAGAAGGAGAGAGGAAAGGAGATGGAAGTAATAGGAGAAAAAGAAGAGAGGGGAGGGGGAAAGAGGTGAGCAGAGTTAAACCGGGGTGAGGGAAAGGGAAGAATGGAGAAAGAAGAGGGCAGAGGACTGGAAATGGAAATGTGGAGAAGGAAACTCCTCATAAAGAGAATAGAGTAAGATGTGGAAAAAGGTACAGAGTAAGATATCTATCTTCCAGTTGTTTGAATAAATATCTAAACAAGAGTTGACAGCAGGATAGGGCCCAATTGCCAATGCTAATTTAGCCCACTGTGTGCTGTGTGTCATCATTACATTTGTAATGTTTGAATTGATTTGTGGATTCAAATTTGATTTGTGGATTCAAGAAAACATGAAAATGTGTACAGCTCATTCAATAGTTACACCGAGTCAAAGGTCTATTTCTGAAAAAGAAATGTTTCTTTAAGTGTTTCTGACCTTTCTGTCTTTTCTCTTCCTCTCTTCATCTGGTTTTCCTTCTTCTTCCTCTCTTGTCCCCTCTCTCTTTTCATTGTTCCATCCTATTCTCTCACTGTCATTACTACTTTCATACCATTTCTGCTCTATTTATTAATTTTCCTCTTTTATTATTTTTATACTACAATAGTTTTATTTATATTAATTGGATTAGATTCCAGATTTGCATCACAGATACATTTTCTTGAAAAGGGTGGCAGGTCGCCTAGCGATTAGAGAGGAAAGACTGAGTTGTTGGTTCCAAGACCAGCCTAATTGCTCTAGGATGGCAGTGAAAACTGACTGATCCCGTGGCTGTGAGCCTACGCTCCGAGGGTGCCTCAGAGAAACATCTGATTCGCCTTTAATGCTCCTTGTACATGTGAAATACATCATAACAAGTGTTTGTTCAACACTGGTGGTCCTAAAAAGAAACAGGGCATGCAGACTTTTGTTCTAGCCCTACACTAAAACGCTAGACTCAATTGATCTTGATTAGCTGAATCAGCTGTGTAAATGCTTGGCTGGGATAAAATGACCAGGGTCAGTGACCTTTGTCATGAACCCTGCTTAGAAAAAGTGTGATAGTGCTAGGCTGTAACAAAACTCTGCCTGACCCAGGGGGTTGCCTGGAGTTTGAATGAAGAACACTGCTTGGTTAAACTTATGTAGCAGTTATGTACAGTTATGTAGCTTAGCATGGCTAATGGCCCCATTAGAACCACTGTGGTTTGAGTTAGTGATTGAATTGACCTTGTTTATGAGTTCTGCAGTGTGCTGTTGATAAACAGAGATAGTTAAAGTGAAGCTGTTAGTAACGTATTCATGAAGAGGACACGCACAGACTCACACAGATGTTTAACGCACACACACAAACACTGCGTGAGGACTGGATATTTACGTCAGAGCATCGGAATGCTCATTAGGATGTGTACCCAGCTGCGTCTGTGTTTCATTTCTATTTGTAATATGTGCTGATATAAATGGACATGATTTCTTCTTCCTTCTCACCTGTAGACTGAGCTGGAACGCCACTTCTCTAATTCCATTTCCATTTTTATCTACCCCTCCCTCCCATTTTGCTCAGCTTTCTCCATGATTCCTGATCCCTTTCTCCTCTGCCTCCCTCTCTTTGTTTCATCTCCTTCCTAATAATCTGTCTGGAGTTTTGGGAACCTTCAAATTCCTCCCTGACGGAGACAGCTATCCTCTTTCCTCCCATTTAATAATGGAGCTCTGTGATTAACTGAAAGCCTATACATTGTTTTTTAATGTATTATGTTGTGTATAACGCATTTATTCTAAACATTTTACACTGGGGTTCCATAGCGGGAAGCAGGATACTGGGAGCTACCCCCTAAACTCACTCACTTTTTACAGAGTGAGAACATATTGATAAACCAGTAAATAATAATAACATTTTATTTATAACATCAGCCTGGAATAAAATGGAACTGTTGAATATATGCTGTACTATGTATAAATATGTCTTCCCAATAGCCATTTCTGTTCTATTTGTATGACCATTAATCAAAAGTTGTGTGTGTGGTGATGAAGGCCATATTTACACCAAGTTACATCACTTCAAAGCGGATGCATTTTTATACTGAAACTACTCAATGTACCCCACAATGTACTAAATATAGTAATAAAACTTTTAGCTACTGTTAGTCCTAAGTAATTTTGTAAATTCCAAAGATATCAGTCTATGCCCTGCTCCAAAATGTAACACAAATGTACACCCACCAACACACACACAATAAAAAGGTTTTTGTATAGCCAGTTGCTCAAGACACTGACGGCTGGGGGAGAATGAATCGATAACTCAGGGTTGGTAACGTCACTTGGCAGAGTAATCTTTATTTAGACACAGAAAATCCCCTCATCCTCTCTCCCAGTTTCTCCCTGTTTCTCTCTGGCTCTCTCCGTCTTTGTCTCTCCCTGTCTCTCTCTCTCTCTCTCCCTGTCTCTCTCTCTCTCCCTGTCTCTCTCTCTCTCCCTGTCTCTCTCTCTATCTCTCCCTGTCTCTCTCTCTATCTCTCCCTGTCTCTCTCTCTATCTCTCCCTGTCTCTCTCTCTCTCTCCCTGTCTCTCTCTCTATCTCTCCCTGTCTCTCTCTCTCTCCCTGTCTCTCTCTCTCTCCCTGTCTCTCTCTCTATCTCTCCCTGTCTCTCTCTCTCTCCCTGTCTCTCTCTCTATCTCTCCCTGTCCCTCTCTCTATCTCTCCCTGTCTCTCTCTATCTCTCCCTGTCTCTCTCTCTCTCTCTCCCTGTCTCTCTCTCTATCTCTCCCTGTCTCTCTCTATCTCTCCCTGTCTCTCTCTATCTCTCCCTGTCTCTCTCTATCTCTCCCTGTCTCTCTCTATCTCTCCCTGTCTCTCTCTCTCTCTCCCTGTCTCTCTGTCTATCTCTCCTTGTCTCTCTGTCTATCTCTCCTTGTCTCTCTCTTTCTCTCTGTCTCTCATACATTTTAATGTGCTGTAGTTATGCCCCAAAAGGCAGAGCTTTTGGCGAGAACAAAAGATTTAAGCAATAAAATAAAAAGACTCCAAGACATCCCCTATCCTCGTCAAGGGCATGTGTGTGCTACAGAGGATTTCATTATAAACTGGCATTCGCCGAATCAGGAAATAACTTATAGTTCTGAGTTTCTAACCCCCCTCGCACAATTTTTGTGTGTGTCACTCGGAGTTCCTTTTCCTGCTCTGAAAACGGTGTAACACGAATCCCCAATTAAGCTCCCAAAACCCTGAACGAAAACAGAACTTGGCGGGCGGCCTCCGGAGACTAAGCAGGGAAGGGGGTAAAAAGACAGAACGGAGAAAGACATAGTGAGTAGAGAGCAACGGAGGGGGAAAAGGGAGGGAGAGAGAAAAAGAGAGAGAGAAGGAAACAGAGAAGGAGAAAGTGGAAGAGAGAGAGTGAGAGATAAAATGTGTGTGTACCTTGGCTGAGGGGAATGTGTGGGAGGTTTATATTAGTAGCTTTAAGGGAAGCTTCAACATTAGCTGGTTGGATCTAACTTTATGCCTAAGTGGCTATTTTTGATGAGGGGCCCCTTCGGAATCTTAAGAACCTCAGAAGAGCCGTCACGAAAGCATGGGACAAGACAAAAGGAAGAACACTTGAAACAGGACAGACTCTCTAAAATACACATACTCATATATATCATGCGGGCAAAAAGAAAGGCCACAAACCCACACACACAGGTTGACCTATTGACCACATAGAGCCTGAAAGAGTAAAAACTAAAATGTAAAACAGTGCCATACATTGAAAAGAGCAGTTCCACTTGATTACCAACCACACACACACACACACACACACACAGTGGCACAAAAGAAAAGCCTTAAAGGAAGAGCCCCAATTCCACCCCCATATGACTCAATGGGAATCGAGGGGGCCACTGATCCCAGCACAAAAACACGCACACACACACACACACACACACAAACTCACAGGGAATAGCCTGGTAGGACTCTTTTAAAGAACGTAAACAATAATAAAGGCAGACTCAGTGAAGTGTGAGGATAGGAATGCTAGTACCACACTTCTTTCAGCTTGGACAGATGTTGACAGCCAAGCATTCTGTCTCAAACAGCCTATTTTAAATAGAGTGCACAACTTTTGACAAGGGTCCCAAAAGTTGATACACACTTCTTTCACTTGTTGACAGCCAGCCGTGGCATCGCATTTATTTGGCCGAGTTCAGTTACTGGACGTGGCCTCCAGGAGTGAATCTACTACTTGGTTGACATGCATGTTGACACACAAGACAGACATCCTCTACTCTTTCTCCCTGTCCTCATCTCCTATTTCCGCAGAATTAAGGTCCATTTGTAAGGCGACCAGCTGCAATAAGACAGTGAATATGATCAACAGTATTTTTACACAAATGTTCACCTTCCTATTACAGCTGGTTCCCCTTACAATTTCATGTTGACCCTCCCCCCTGAAAGAAATGCTTACATTGTGTTCTTGTTACTTTCTCTTCATTCTTTGTATTTCTCCCTCTCTTTCAAGCATGGCCCAGATGTATTATTGCTGACTTGGCTTCCTGACGTGTGTTGACATACTGTACTTGTTGACGGACTAGCATGTTGACATCATTTCCTGTCAGTATAGCAAAACCCCCCTTTCTTTCACTCTATCTTTGTTATTCTCATTTTCCCTGTCTCCTCTCTAATCTCTTTTCTCCCCCTCTTTTCTGACAGTCTTTTCCTCCCTTTCTCACTCTCTCCTTGTCCCCCCAACCCCCATCATTCGGACACTTTCTTTTTCTCCCACTCCCTGTGCCTCCTTCTTTCTCCACCTTTCTCTTTTTCTCCCTTTCTCCTTTTCTCCCTATCTCTCACTCTCTCTCTAATATGTATTTTCTACCTCCTTTTCTTTCTTGACTGTGTGTTTGACTGGCTGGTTGACACAGGTGGCAAACCTTGAACACATTACGTTCATCACAGGACACTCTATACCACCCTAAAGCCAGTTCCCACAAGATAATCCATCATTGGTTCATTTTTTCCTGGTCAGTTTATGTGGTTCTAGAAAACAATTTGCTTTTTAGTAATCTTTACTATACTGATAATAGAGAATGAGAAAAGGGAAAACTAATTTCCATAATTACAGAAAGAGACAGTAGTTTTTCTTAATCATGTTAAGAAAAACTGTGAAAAGTGAAAAGCTTTACTGAAAGTCTGATACTAAACACTTTCTACTGTTTTCCTACAACCATACACATACAGCTCCGGAAAACATTAAGAGACCACTGCACCTTTTTCTTTCCAATCCAAAAAAGTCAAAAAGGAAGGTTTTGAGTTAGGAACAGAAGGGTTAAAATTAAGAGACCACTGCCAATTGAACGCTTCTGTTCCTCACTCAAAACTTTCCTTTTCAAAATTTTTGGAAAGGAAAGAAAAAGGTGCAGTGGTCTCTTAATATTTTCCAGAGCTGTATTTAAAAAATTGTTAACACTTCCTTTATTTACCAGATGGGACTTTTGGGACTGTTTGATAGGTGCAGCAGATTAAGATGGTAAATGATTAAGATGTTATTGACAAAATCAGACACAGAAAAGACATTCAAAGAGAATTCAAACAGTATTTGGACCCATGTCTGTTTTGGAAGAGCCCACTGTGCTGTCATGATTTCCTGTTAGACAGACAGAAAGGCAGACAGACAGAAAAAAAGGAAGGCAGAGAAATGGACAGACATATTTGTTGGAGGGAGTGTCTGATATAATGCTGTATATGTAAGCAGTTCCAGCATGCCTCCCAAATCACCCCAAATTCCCTGTTTAGTCCACTGCTTTAAACCAGGAATCATAAGGAAGAGTGTTCCTTTGAAGGATGTTTCTGGCAATTCTGAACCATTCTGGGTTGAAGCAATCTATCAAAGTGCAGTGCTGTGTAATGCCAAACAGTTTAGCCTCATATCACTATTAGTGTCTGTCAGTGTAATAACTGATTACTTGTGAGGTAAAAACTAAGATGGGACTTGAGACCGAAATGGTATGCTTGTGATTATGCAATTAAGATACATTAAGGCCAAGTGATCATGTATGTCCTCCTCACTGACAAGTGTTTTGAAACTTTGAAACTCACCATTGTAGTTCACTCTAGATGAGTGTCTGCTAGACAGTGAAAAATATGAATAATGATGATGGCATTGAGGCTTTCTTTATACAGTATCAAGACTGTATAATAGAATTTGAGAAAGTATCCTAAAATGAGTATGGAATGGATAGACCTCAGCCCTCTCTAAATATCTAAAACACTTTGAAGAGCTGTCTACTTCCTTAGTCTACAGCACCGCAGTGGTTCCTGACCATGAAATTAGAATGAATCTGTTCCACCCATTGTAATTCTATGTTGCTGAATCGTTTGGGGCCAGGACTAACAACCCTGCAGGGAGTCTACATTGAATCGTTGATTATCGTCCTTGTCGACAATCAGTTCTACTCACTCCTACGTGAAGGGCACTTTGTAGACTACAAACAAAATGATTCTCGACCACCCTTGGAGTTGGGATGAAACAGAAGAACCTTAATTTTCATATGCAAGCACTTACTGTCAAATCTGCTGTCAAACCTGATAACATGTTATTTAATATAAGAGGTATCCCACCTCAATAACAAGCTATTAGAGTTGTCATAACCGTAATACATCTATAATCACATAGTTGTTATAGTTTATTTTTAAAAGACTATAATTAAAAAAACACATCTCACAAGATGTGACTGTACTAGATTTAGAAACGGCTAAAGGATATTAGGAGTAATAGCCTATCTGATATAGTAAGAGACATTAAAGGGGAACATGACGTTCTATTAGAGGGTTTTTTCAAAAGTTTTTTCATAATTAAAGTGAGGCAGGGTTGCAATGGCAGACATTGCCGTCCAAAGAAATAGACATAATTGACTGTAATGTACTTCATAAAGATGAATCCCTCTAATTCGCTCCCCGTAGTTTAAGTTTTCCCTGCCAGAACAATTCATTTTTGTCTTCAGACCTACAGACCTGTGTTTGTCTGATTGTATATCTTTATAAATCTGTTTAAATGTGAATACCATGTTCTTCACGTGATACCTGTATATGTCTGTTGGAGTTGGTCTTGAAGACAAAAACCTAGGGTGATTGCTCCGCAACGTTATGCAGACTATGTTTGCTATTACCGCAATAAGGAATAGGCAACCTGAAACTGTTATCAGTGTAGGCCTACATGATTTAGCTGTAAATAATTTAAAACAAACAACAAGCACATTTCCACACATAAGCCATACCAGAAACATTGCTTTGTTGAGATTTCGGTTTTCGTTTTTTAAACCGTAAACTTCCTCCAAAAAGGGGTGGAATATCAGCAACAAGTCTGGTCAAGTAGTCATTTCCCAACACCAACAGTGCGTTGCACACACATTTCGAAAACTCCAATGTCAGCATCCAAGTTTCGTCTCTTTCTTTTCCTAATTTCACCAATTCCCCTAACTAAAACAAACTCCTTACCTGTGATATCGACATATTCAGGTAGACAAAAAGTCCAGTTGTCGACGCTATCTGCAGAACAACCACCACAATCACCACCATAGCCACCCACATCTTGGACGGAGAGGAATCGCGACGCGCGTTGGCCGAGGGCGCCGCGGCGGGGACCATCATATAGGTGGTGGATTCGCTGCTGACGCTTCTGAAGTAATCCTGCTGCTGTTGCTGAAGGCTGGTCGGCGTGGCCATGGTGGCATTCCCGATGCATGAGCATCCGTAAGAACAACAACGAAAGTCGCTCACGGGACGTGTTAATTAAATCAGGTTCTATAGATTAGCTGCTGCTCGTATAGACTACATGTGCTCTCCCGATTCCGAAATTGACGATTTCATTCAGATTTGACGTGGGAGGAGAATTGATTTTAAAACATTCGAAGTCGTTCATCTAATTCCTTCTATTCCTCTCGGGCCCCACCAATGTCTGGTTGCGCGAGCAGGGAATGTTGACTGGAGCAAGCCAAGTTCCAGACTGCCTCCTTCGCTCGAGTTACTACAAGACATTGCTGCCTGCGTGATGTGTTAACCTCTTCGTCGCCTCCTAAATAATAGAATAGAGTCTGAGAGACAAATACAAACGAGAAAGAGAAAAATAATAATGGACGACAACTATTTGGCCTTAATTAACTTTCGGGGTTACGCTTGTGGTTCACTTAAAGCATGGTGACATCTTCAGAAAACTGAGACTTGTATTTTAACTTTTCAGAAAACATTACACATCGTCACCTACTCAATTGCCTATATCCGAATATATATTTTAATAGGATCCCTAGCTGTTTAAAGGCAGCAGCTACTTTCCCGGTCCACCAAATCATAAAACGTGAGATCATTTGTATTATATTTTAGCAACAAGTCATGAGAGGGTGTGCTATGGTCAATATACCACATAAGGGCTGTTATTACACATGACGAAATGCAGAGTGACTGGATTCAGCCCAGCTGGTACGCACCTACAGTGCCGTATTGCAATTATAAACCTCTTACAAACACAATTACAGATATAAGTATTTTATTTTTTACCATAGCTTTCAGTCAATTATCATTCAGGGCTAAATACACCTGTTATTTTATTTTTTCAAAAATGACACTTTACTCTAGCACTTTAGACTTGAAATATGGTTAAAGTGTCTGCTATATTTATTCTATTCATATCTGGTAAACCATTGAGAAATGACAGCCCCTTTTGTATGTTTTGTAAACAAATTCACTTTTTTATAAAATATGCTCTAGTAACACTATAGTTGCTCTAATATCTATTAAACTAACACAGTAGAAAAATTTGCAACTTTGTGGTAATATGACCGTAAAAATTTCAAAACAGAATATAATAATTTACAATACATTTCATTGGGTTCCACATTATTTCAGTTGTGAGAACCTCTAGAAAATCCTTCTAGGAACAAACAAAGAACATCCAATCAGCAGCAGTCCTGTGTGTGAATACAGCTTGTTGATTGGATGAAAGAAATTGACAAGAATGTGGCAAGTAAACAGGCAGGCACATAATAATAATAATTTCAATATTTGCATAGTACAACAGAGATGTGCTGAAAGATGCTGGAACGCACCACTTGTCGGTTCTTGTAACAGATGGGCGGTTGCATCAGACGAATCATACAGGGATTCAACATTGGGTGAAAACCAGAAACCCCTTCAATGGGCATTCGACCACTAACTCTGAACTCCGAAACTGAATTTGGAGCAAGAATTATTAGTCCATTAACCTAATTTGCATGGTGTCAATGATACAGTTCAGGCCGGTGGTAGTGGTGTAATGAGGTGGGAGAGTGTTGTTTGAACGCCACTACATTATTGCTGACCAGGTGCATCCCTTAATGAATAGAGTTTACTTTACATCAGATTAATAGTTCTGACAGGATCATACAACGTGTCACCAAAACAGGTTTTTTGTATTGTCTAGGAATGGGAAGACGGGGAAAGAAAGAGAAACATGGAAATAGCAAACATGATGAGGAGAAAGATATTTGTGAGATAGGGAATAGAGGTGCCAGGGAAGGAAACTGAGAGAGGTATGGTTGAAATGACAAACAAGCAGAATCTTTACCTGATGTTCCCTATTTGGTCCTTGGTCAAATGTAGGCCTTGGTCAAAAAGGGACCTATTTATGACCAAAAGTAAGAGGACAGCAAGTTGGGTTTGCCTAAGTAGCCTATGTTGTCCCCAGATCTCAACTAAACAGAGCACACGTGAGATGAGATGGAATGATCTGTTCCTAGCATCAATATGCAGAAGTCTAGTCGGGAACAACTCGGGGGGATGATATCATGTCAGTATGGACCGAAATCCTGTGCAACGTTTACCGTAAAATCCATGCCCTGAATAATTCAAACAGTTTTAGAGGCAAAGGGGGCTCAACCCAGGTGGGTATATATAATAAACCTGACAGCTGACTTGATGTTATTGCTGAAAGCTTATGGTTACAACAAAGCTCATTTTAATTATATGTTTTATTTTATCCATGGAGAGTTAAATGTTATAATGTTTTTTACTTAAACGTATTATTTATTTCTCCTAGAGATTATTCTTTTGCACCCTGTACATCTCAAACTAAACATTTACGGTAAAATAAACAACTATCATCTTTAACACTCAATTAAGATATATTGGGATGCAATAAAAAAAAACAAAAGACACAGAAAAATGCTTTTAGCTATGTAAATACAGTGGGGAGAACAAGTATACACTGCCGATTTTGCAGGTTTCCCTACTTAAAAAGCATGTAGAAGTGAGTGTCGGAATCTAAAACAAAAATCCAGAAAATCACATTGCATGATCTTTAAATAAATAATTTGCATTTTATTGCATTTCATTGCATTACGTAAGTATTTGATCATCTACCAACCAGTAAGAATTCCGGCTGTCACAGACCTGTTCATTTTTCTTTAAGAAGCCCTCCTGTTCTCCACTCATTACCTGTATTAACTGCACCTGTTTGAACTCGTTACCTGTATAAAGACACCTGTAAACTCCAACCTCTCCACAATGGCCAAGACCAGAGAGCTGTGTAAGGACATCCGGGATAAAATCAGCCCAGAACTATACGGCAGGACCTGGTCAATGACCTGAAGAGAGCTGGGACCACAGTCTCAATGAAAACCATTAGTAACACACCGTCATTGATTAAAATCCTGCAGCGCACGCAAGGTCCCCCTGCTCAAGCCAGCGCATGTCCAGGCCCGTCTAAAGTTTGCCAATGACCATCTGGATGATCCAGATGAGGAATGGGAGAAGGTCATGTGGTCTGATGAGGCAAAAATAGAGCTTTTTAGTCTAAACTCCACTCACCGTGTTTGGAGGAAGAAGGATGAGTACAACCCCAAGAACACCATCCCAACCGTGAAGCATGGAGGTAGAAACATCATTCTTTGGGGATGCTTTTCTGCAAAGGGGACAGGACAACTGCACCAGATTGAGGGGAGGATGGATGGGGCCATGTATCGCAATATATTGGCCAACAACCTCCTTCCCTCAGTAAGAGCATTGAAGATGACAACGACCCAAAACACACAGCCAGGGCAACTAAGGAGTGGCTCTGTAAGAAGCATCTCAAGGTCCTGGAGTGGCCTAGCCAGTCTCCAGACCTGAACCCAATAGAAATCTTTGGAGGGAGCTGAAAGTCCGTATTGCCCAGCGACAGCCCCGAAACCTGAAGGATCTGGAGAAGGTCTGTATGGAGGAGTGGGCAAAAATCCCTTCTGGAGTGTGTGCAAACCTGGTCAAGAACTACAGGAAACGTATGATCTCTGTAATTTCAAACAAAGGTTTCTGTACCAAATATTAAGTTCTGCTTTTCTGATGTATCAAATACTTATGTAATGCATTAAAATGCAAATTAATTACTTAAAAATCATACAATGTGATTTTCTGGATTTTTCTTTCAGATTCCGTCACTCACAGTTGAAGAGTACCTATGATTACAGACTTCTGCATGCTTTGTAAGTGGGAAACCTTGCAGTGTATCAAATACGTATTCTCCCCTCTGTACCTATAGCAATCTTTACTATCTATCTTTATTTTTGTCTCTTTTGAATACTGTTTCCAGCTGTTGTCGTGTCTAAGGTGATCAGAGCCGCTTTGACCACTGTTTGTCACCACTGTTTGTCACAAAGCTCTGCACATGTCTTTTTCTACCTAGGCATGAAAGATAAATGATGCAGGAAATGCGAATCCCTGACAGCCAAATAACCTTGTTAGGCTGAGACTTCCATGGTAGACCTCCCCACTCCCTCCTCTTTTAAAATATTTACGTATTTTCACCACTGCTCAAAACTTTTAGAACACCTCAATCTTTCCCGTTTTTATTGAAATTCACACATTTTAATGTTTTAATTTACTCTGAAATGAATGTACTCTGTTCTTTTGTACACATGACAGCTGTACACACTCTTGGCCTTCTTTCTAAGATGTAAATCAAATTTTGCTAGGAAAGATCTTCCAAAACACTGTTGCAGATGTTCCACCACATGTGTTGCACTTGTAGGTTGCATTGATTTCACCCTTCTGCCTAGTTCATCCCAAACCAGCTGGATGGGGTTTAAGTCTAGAGACTGTGCCGGCCATTTCATGATTTGAAGCCTCCCGTTTTGTTATTTTCTTCCAAGGTAGTTCTGACATAGTCTGAGGGATGTTTTGGGTCGTTATCTTGCTGTAGGATGAATCCCTGACTAACTAGGCATACACCGGAGAGTATTGCATGGCGCTGCAAAATGCTGTGATAGCCCCATTGATTCAGGGTGCCACTCACTCTGTGCTAGGCGCCGACTCTGGATCCAGTAAAAGAGCCCCAGACCATCATGGCTCCTCCTCCATGTTTGACAGTTGGTGTCACACACTGATGAGCCATCCTTTCACCTACTCAATGGCATACAAAAACCCTGTGTGATCAACCAAAGTTTACCTGTCCACTGGTGGTGCTTCAGGACCCAAGCAAGCCTCTTTTTTTTATTTTGTCATCATAGCATTGGCTTTCTTACTGCAACTCGATAAGTCAAAAGTCTTCTCTTCACAGCTGAAAGTGTGACTTGCTTACTTTGACCAGTGTAAAGCTGTGCTTGAAGATGTTGTCCTGTGAATGTAACGAGGACGCGCATGGAGGACGCGCGCCACCCCTCCCGACGTGGTGTTCGGTGCGCGTCATCGCCGGCCTTCTAGCCACGCCGCTCCTCCTCCCACGGCACTGTCCTGTCTTGTTATTGCACACACCTGGTGTCCATTCCCTCATTAGGTTGCCTATATTAGTTCCCTTGTTTCTGGGCGTCTTTGTGTGGTATTGTTCTATGTTCAGTGTTCTGTATTTGCCTTGTGCTGTGTGTTTTTGCGCTTGTGCGTTATTTGAGTTTTGCGTGCCTTGTATTCTGAAGAACGCAATACATTTACTTTCCCTGCATCCCTGCATTCGACTCCTTTTCTACACACCTCTAGACACACTGTTACAGTGAACCCCCTATAACGAAAGCTTTTGACTCAGAAACATGTATTCTGATTCTGTTGTGGCTTTGGGTCTGCCAGACCTCTTCCTGTCAGAGTTTCCTCCATTTTAAAGAGCATTTTTTAATGGTGTAGGAAACTGCACTTACTGACAGCTTTTTAGCAATTTCTCTAAAAGACCAAAACTTTTAAGGGTTATTATGGTCTGTTTGTCATACTTTCTTAATTTTCCTTTTCTCACCATTATGATAACAATATTGTTGGTACGGTCAGACCTAGTGCCATCATGACGTGCACTCCCGGTTCCCATCTGCAAACAAACACATCCCAGACTTGTTGATTGTGTCTTGTCTTTCATTGCTCGCACCTGATTCCCCTTTTCTCATTATGTGTTCGTATAAATGTGGAATGCTAGTCCTGTGTTGTTTGTTATTGTTGCTCTATGTGGTACATGTACGTGGTGAGTTTTTCATTTTTGCTGTTATATTTCAGCCCTTTGCTTTATTCCTGTTTATCTGTGTATTCTGTGTTGTTTTTTATTAAATATCAATTATCCGAATGCAAGTCAGCCTGCTCATGGTTCCTCCTACACTACCACAATGTTACAAATATACTACTTCCTGCCACACAACCCTGTTCAAATAATACTTTGTCTGGGTTTGTAAGTCTGGGTTTGTATGTAATTAACAAAAGTTGGGACACCTGTATGAATTATCATACATTTTCAAAGCTTAATTTACTTCCTTTGCTGCAGAAAAGTTGTACGTTTTTAACCCATTACTTGTTCCCTAAAAAGGCCTTTTTTTTAAAGTCCGACATGTACATTATTTTTCCGTTTCAGGTCATCCAATTTTTTTTCTTTTTTTTCTTTTCTTTTACCTCTGGCAGTTTAGTGCTTACCTTTGTACCATTTCAGGTTATTCAGTGGTTCTGAAACATTTGACTGGTAGTGTATATGCACTACCGTTCTAAAGTTTGGGGTCACTTAGAAATGTCCTTGTTTTTGAAAGAAAAGCAAATTTTTTGTCCATTAAAATAACATCAAATTCATCAGAAGTACAATGTAAACATTGGAAACGGTGCAAATGACTATTGTAGCTGGAAAGGGCTGATTTTCCAGATAAGGCCAGCATCCTGGAGTTGTCTCTTCACTATTGATGTGGAGATTTGTGTTAAGTGGGTACTATTTAATGAAGCTGACAGATGAGGACCTGTGAGGCGTCTGTTTCGCAAACTAGACACTAATGTATTTGTCTTTTTGCTCGGCTGTGCACTGGGGCCTCCCACTCCTCTTTCTATTCTGATTAGAGACAGTTTGCACTGTTCTGTGAAGGGTGTTGTACATATCGTTCTACGAGATCTTCAGTTCTTGGCAATTTCTCGCAAAAAAGATTTGAGACTGATGGAAACCTGTCCTTTGGTCATTTTTGGTTCCAACCACATTGTCTTTGTGAAAAGTAGAATAGGTGAATGAATGGTCTCTGTGGTTCCTCCCATGAAGCCTGGAGGAAGATGTGTGATGGTGTGGGGGTGGTTTGCTGATGACACTGTCAGTGATTTATTTAGAATTCAATGCACACTAAACCAGAATGGCCACCACAGCATTCTGCAGCAATATACCATCTCATCTGGTTTGCGTTTCATCTGGGACTACCATTTGTTTATCAACAGGACAAGGACCCATAACACAACTGTGTGAGGGCCATTTGACCCAGAAAAAGAGTGATAGTGCTGCATCAGATAACCTGGTCTCCACAATCATCTGACCTCAACCCAATTGAGATAGAATGCCAAGAGTGTGGAAAGCTGCCAATTGTTTGGTCACTAAATTATTCCATATGTGTTATTTCATATACATATTTCATATACAAGTAAGTATACACATTCATTCATTCATTTTATCATATAAACACACCATGTAAACTTAGAAGCGATATACATTTTTGTTCCTAAAATAACTATGGAAAATGAGGGGCCCTGTTGGAAAAAGGCCGGGAACTAGCATACAGTAAAAAAGCCTGCCCTTTCACAAACTAATTACAAGACAGTGCCCGATTCAAGGTTCATGTTGTCAGGAGTTCTCTCCCCTAGATAATTCAGCACGTGGCCGAGAATGGCTATGCGATAGGACACAGATGCACTGTATCAATTTCATTTTCTAAAGATGTATGGCTCGCTTATTCCTGCCTACTTCTCCAAACGATAGTGACATCCCTGCCTCTTTCTCTCATAATTCCTGGAAGCAGTGGAAGGAAGTCCCTGTCTCCTTGATGAGCTCATCACGGGAAGTTTTGGAACCACAGCTCTGCTCTTAATGTCAGAGGAGATGTAAACTGTTCACAGAGATGTTCAACATGGTTGCTATGACAACTAACAACCCAAACAGACTTTCAAATGATAATGCTGACCGAAATAATGTAACTTAAATGTATTTTTTTTTTATTAACTTAAACTTAGTTTCACTGTTTTAAAATTTTGTTAGACTCTAAAATGGCACCAAAGAAACTTTAATCCATAATTCATCTAAAAAAGTAATGTAAAGCCTGTGAATGTAAAACGAATCTTAGAATCACCTGAACTCCTTATTTGGTCTGATGTTACTTAAAGATGATTAAAAACTAAACCAGCTCACATGCTCTGAATGCTTCCATGGATTTTAATTCAGCGGCTGAAGTTGGCTAGAGTTTGCAATCCCGGTTAAAATAAAATTAAAAGCTTAGTGGAGGATTACACTGCATTAATATGTTCTTTTCAGACAGGCCTACTTCAGTTATTACATAGATGCATAGGCCTATGATCTAGCAGATAAAGCAGTTGAAACAATTACAAAGCTTGTTCCCTGCCATTGTTTCGGTAAAATGCAAAGAGATAACACTAGGAAAAGTAACCACTCTCAAATTCACAGCCCAAGCAATTCATGCAAGGATGGACCATCCAAGATATATAACTTACTGTTTTGACCATATTTTTAGGGTTTATTGTGTTTCATAACTTTTTTACATTTACATTCATTACAACATGGGATAGAATAGGCATATATTTGTGGTTCTGACCGGTATGACAGTTAAATAAAGCTTATGAGTACAAAACTTTGAACATACGTTTTATATATTCAAACATGGATGTAGCAACTGCTGATTGCCCCTTTAAGGGGTTGAACCACTGACGTACAGAGAAACAAAGATCTATATGTCTCTGGAGTTACAATTGTGTCTGTTCTTCGGTCAGATTTTAACTGTACTCTTCACCTGCAAACTGATGTACTGTATGGAATTTTATCCTTAAAGTGTATTAAATTATAACCCTAAATCTAACTTTAGCAAGCCTAAAATAACCTATTTTTGTATTTAATTTATTAGAATTTTTTACAAGAGAGGACCGTCCATATGTCCTCACTTTACCACCTTAGTTCTGCGTTTCTATAAGTGAGGACTTCTGGCCACATGCGCACACACACACTGACAAGACATTTTAATGCTGCTCGCAGAGATAAGTCTTGTTTTTTGTTGCCAACAGTTTATATACTGTTATATCCCTTTGTTGCAATTCCCCTTTCCCTCCTCCTCATCTTCCCCCTCCTCTTTGATTTTGGCAGCCCCCCCCCCACCCCCTGACACTTGGACAAGTGGTTCTCCAGATGCAGTGTGTGTGTGTGTATGTGTGTGGGTGTGTGTGGGTGTGTTTTAGGGAAGGTCTGAGTATTGTGTCCATGTCTCTTCCGATACCACAGCTGGTGACCCGGACTTGCGTGGTTCTATGTCTATGTGTACATATAGGGACCGGAAGTCCCCACAAAGACAGTAAAACCTGAAAAATCCGACCCGAAGTTTTTTTTTGGCAGGTGCCCACTAGGGAATATGGATAAACGTGTGTGTGTTTGAATTCAAGTATTGTTTATTAGTCCCGTGCTCCGGATCACAGATGTAGTTGCATGTAGAGTGAGAATCTTGTGCCATGTGTTCAAAAACATTTAGTAATATCCATTCAATATTTAAGCATCAAAGGAAGCGAGTTGTTGTTGAATAAAATATTAACTAATTAAAAAGAACATCATAATAAGTAAAAAAATATATAATAATATGAAATACGTATGAGTATATACAATGTAGTAACACTGCAGTGGAAGGAATGTATATGAATACACAACCAACCATATTTGTGTGATGATCAAGGTGCAAAGAGAATCGGCCATAAAGTAATGCAGAGTATAAAATACCAGGTATTCCACGGTGGTGGAACATAACTTAACTATTACTATCACACCACAAATTGTTGGTCATAAAACCCTACTCTTGCCAGAGAGAGCCCTTGTCCTGATCGACACAATGAACAATAAATCCTACCGGCTGGATGTAATTCGTTTTGAATGTCCAGAGCACGCCAAGTTTCAAGAAAACAGGATATTACAGTGAGTTAAGAAACTAAAAATTTAGAGAAATCACACAAAACACTAGAAAGCTGATAAGTTTGCCAGGCGCTCGAGGTGGGGGGACGATTCTCTTTGATGCCGTAATTGATCATTTTGGCAGTTTCAGCCACTGCCATGAAGCCTGCTTTTCCAAACCTCAGTGAAATTTCATGTTTCTATCTAAACCTGGTGTCTTTGTATAAATAATTTTTCCTTGAGTGTGAGTGCGCATGTGTTTTCTGCAGTCAATACGCCTGTGGTCAAATGTGGGAGGCAAAAGTTCACGATCTACATTCCTGCCATGTTAGGTATCTGAGCTGAGGGAATATATCAACTGCACACACAGACACACACAGACACACAGAGACACACAGAGACACACACACACACACACAGACACACAGAGACACACAGAGACACACACACAGACACACACGCACTCAGACACACACGGTAGTTAAACTGGAGAACCAGACGAGCAGTCTTTAACGGTGCCCTGGAGGCCTCAAAGGCACAATTCTCTCAGTAGGTATTGTAGAGGAGGGAGAGAGAGAACAGGACGAAGAGAGAGTGATACAAGAGTTGGAGAATAGAGAGGCGCGTGAATGGGAGAACGTTTGGGGAGGGGGATGTGCAGAACCGGGGAGTCCAGTGACCTCTGTGTTTCCTCGAATGAAATTCCTCAAGTATGGCAGTTTTGCTTTTTCTTCTCTTTTTTCGTGGTACATTTTCTGGCATTTTGTGCTTTGTTGAATAGACAGTGGGGAAAGATGGGAAAAGGCAGAGGCTAAATTACTGATTTTTAAAAATTATTTTGCAGAGATCATACATTTTCTTTAATGACTGAATAACATAGCGATTATTTGAAACGTACACTGATTTAAAATCATTACCAACATAGTGCAATAGTTGGGGCCATGGTCATAAATAGTGCACCAAATGTGGTCAAAAGTAATGCATTAAATAGGGTCTAGGGACCCATTTGGGACACTCACAAAGAGTTTGGAATTTACGCTAAAAACACTTGTGTTTTTGGTCTGAGTCTTCTTGTTGTCTCAATATGTCTCCGTTTCTGAGTAACTGAGTAACCCAAACACAGTTCAACAGTAACTAAAACACAAACACACCGACCTCATCCACACTCCCACTCAAATCCTGGATGTGTGTTTGCAGGCAATCCTTCTTCATATACTTGTAAGGACCAAAACTATGACCAATCGCCAGTATACAGTGGGGAGAACAAGTATTTGATACACTGCCGATTTTGCAGGTTTTCCTACTTACAAAGCATGTAGAGGTCTGTAGCTTTTATCATAGGTACACTTCAACTGTGAGAGACGGAATCTAAAAAATAATCCAGAAAATCACATTGTATGATTTTTTTATAATTAATTAGCATTTTATTGCATGACATAAGTATTTGATCACCTACCAACCAGTAGGAATTCCGGATATCACAGACCTGTTTTTCTTTAAGAAGCCCTCCTGTTCTCCACTTATTACCTGTATTAACTGCACCTGTTTGAACTCATTACCTGTCCACACACTCAACCAAACAGACTCCAACCTCTCCACAATGGCCAAGACCAGAGAGCTGTGTAAGGACATCAGGGAAAAAATTTTAGACCTGCACAAGGCTGGGATGGGCTACAGGACAATAGGCAAGCAGCTTGGTGAGAAGGCAACAACTGTTGGCGCAATTATTAGAAAATGGAAGAATTTCAAGATTACGGTCAATCTCCCTCGGTCTGGGGCTCCATGCAAGATCTCACCTCGTGGGGCATCAATGATCATGAGGAAGGTGAGGGATCAGCCCAGAACTACACGGCAGGACCTGGTCAATGACCTGAAGAGAGCTGGGACCACAGTCTCAAAGAAAACCAAAAATATAACTTTTTGGTATAAACTTACCCCCGCCGTGTTTGGAGGAAGAAGAAGGATGAGTACAACCCCAAGAACACCATCCAAACCGTGAAGCATGGAGATGGAAACATCATTCTTTGGGGATGCTTTTCTGCAAAGGGGACAGGACGAGTGCATCGTATTGAGGGGAGGATGGATGGGGCCATGTATCGCGAGATCTTGGCCAACAACCTCCTTCCTTCAGTAAGAGCATTGAAGATGGGTCGTGGCTGGGTCTTCCAGCATGACAACGACCCGAAACACACAGCCAGGGCAACTAAGGAGTGGCTCCGTAAGAAGCATTTCAAAGTCCTGGAGTGGCTTAGTCAGTCTCCAGACCTGAACCCAATAGAAAATATTTGGAGGGAGCTGAAAGTCCATATTGCCCAGCGACAGCCCCGAAACCTGAAGGATCTGGAGAAGGTCTGTATGGAGGAGTTGGCCAAAATCCCTGCTGCAGTGTGTGCAAACCTGGTCAAGAACTACAGAAAACATATGATCTCTGTAATTGCAAACAAAGGTTTCTGTACCAAATATTAAGTTCTGCTTTTCTGATGTATCAAATACTTATGGCATGCAATAAAATGCAGATTAATCGCTTAAAAATCATAGAATGTTAATTTCTGGATTTTTGTTTTAGATTCCATCACTCACAGTTGAGGTGTACCTATGATAAAAATTACAGACTTCTACATGCTTTGTAAGTGGGATGACCTGCAAAATCGGCAGCGTCTCAAATACTCCCCCAACTGTGTATGCTGAAATTGTTTACAGTATGTGCAAGGGGGCTTGGTTAAATTGATCTTGTCTGGCAAGATTTATCCTGTCATGTCTGCTGTCCTGTTGGGTCTCCACATTTTGTCTCTCCAGAATTAGTTTTGTTATAGAATTCATTTATAATTTATTAAATGTATTATAATATCAATCTACACACAATCCCTCTTAATGACAAAGAACAAACAAGTTTGTGCCAAATCCAGTTATTAGAAGCTTATTGGGTATGCCTCTACCAGCTTTGGACACCTCCAATCCTCTCAAACTCTGTCAGATTAGATGTGAATTGCGATTTTCATTCCACCCTGGAGATGTTCAATGGGGTTCTGGGCTTGGCGCGGTTATTTAAGGACATTATACCGACTTGTACCAAAGAGACTGCAGCATTGTCTTGGCTGTCTGCTTTGGCTCGTTGTTGGGTGGGGTTTTAGAATAAGAACTTTGTGACAACTGCGGATGTAAAAATGGCTTTATATACAGTAGCAGTCAGATGTTTTGATTGGTACTTTAAATTTTATTTTCATGATTGATTGAGATAACAGGACCTCAAAAATATATTTCAATTTTAGTGATGGCAATGTAACTATAGCAATGGAAGCATCTGTGAGTTGCTCTGTGAGATTAGATTGTAAATGTTCACCAAACTCAAATATAATCTCTTTAATACAAGGCCTGTGACAATGTTGTCACGTAGGGAATATTGTACAACCCCACTTCCAAGAAAGGTTGGGACGCTGCGTAAAATGCAAATAAAAACAGAATTAAATGATGTGCACATCATTTAATCCCTATATTTAATTGAAGATAGTACAAAGACAACATATCACATATTTTCCCTTCATTTTGAAATAAGTAAACCCATATGTTTAAATAACTTAGCAGCCTCTAAGGTAGTTCAGGGACCTGGAGCTAAATACTTCAAACTGAAACATTTGGGCAGTAGAGTCCGAAGTAGCATATGTAAAGATAAAATAAAATGTTGGATGAAAGACAGATCTCCTTAACTCCAACAACATTCAGTCACTTTAGTCCAAATATAATCTCTCTAAGTTTAAGCATTATTGTTAAGCTAATTATATACTTATTCTTAAAAGTCTAGGTTAAATTGTATGTAATTAAAACATTGCTTATATTATGCTCATAAATTTTAACAGCATTGCCACTTTGTCCAATATTTACCAACTAATTCTGTGGCAGGCAATATCCATCACTAAGTAATTATACTTTTTTTAATTTGGGGTTTTGGTTATAGATGATGTAGCCTACATCAAGCTCATCAGTTTTGACCACACGTACGTTCCATTTTGACCACTAACTGTAACCCTGTGGTGATATAATCAGAAGTAAACACACATTTGCAATTTATTCTTCATTTTGATTTAAGGTAATGTACTTTTAATTTCAGGTTATGTACATCAAGTTAATCAGCTCTACCATTACTTTTGTCCCCCTCCCAAAAAAGACATTCTAGGAGCAGAACGACGATGCCCTCATGTGGTCCTCTGTGGTTACAACCGATTCCTCAATGACTAGAGCCAAGCCTGCAGAAATAACAGAGGCTGGTGATACTTTGAATGACAGGAAGGTCTCATAATAATGTCTGGAAATGGATGAACAAAACTGTATCAAACTCAAGAAAACTGTCTCTCTCGTCCTCCCTTCCCACCAGCCACCACTGGACTACATTCACTACTGCTTGGACATCTCTATCAACCAACACTTTACCACAGCCAGTGCCAAGTCATTAGCATAGGAGTGAATGGTAGCATGGGTTGGTGAGATGACTGTACTTGGACTAGGTTCCAAATCCATGTCCTTGGTTTGAGGCGAGCTGAGCTGGATGCTGGATGACTGACTGGAAAGTGTTGTAGAGAGATTGGGATTGTTTGGTGTCTCTCTGTCAACTCTGTCCTTCTTCTGTTGAAGAAGCAGAGTGTCATAACTCTTTATTGTTGTCTTCAGCTCCACTCTAGCCAGGGAGAAGGCAAGAGACACCAGCTTTGTGGTGTACCTCCTCAGCCTCAACTCACTCAGCGACGATGTGATGATTTTGTCCGAAAGCTGATCAAAGAGCAGACTGAGCTCGTTGATTTTTGTCATGTTATTTGTCATCCAGGTGATGATGTCATCAGAGACCGCCTCTGCGTACGTCATTTCCTTGGTTCTATTATCCACACAATCTTGCTCTCCATCCGCCAGAATGCCTGTTGGTAAATCTAAATCTTCTTTCCAGAAGTCTTCCATTGTGGAATGTTCTAGAGACAGGGAACGCAACAGCCGTCCCACAAAATCCTCATGAGGGTCCTGAACAGCTCCCTCGAACTTGAGCTCCCCCTCAATATCATTTTCCTTAGGTGTAGGGGGAGGGGGTGAGGGGAGGAACTCCTTGGCCAGACCCCCCTTCAGTTTCCGGGTAAAGCTAGCTCTGCTTTGAACCGTTCCTGGAACAACAGGGGTGGTTGGGGGGGCATCTGGGTAGTCCAGCGATCCCACCGCAGGGAGCCCCGACTGGGGTAAGAAGAAGCTAAAAGAGTGGGTGTCCTTGGAGGGTTGGACAGTGGTGGTGGTAGATCCAGAGCAGTGGTTGTTGATGCTCATAATTTTTGATTGATTTGTCTCTCCGATGTCACTCATCTCTGTGTCCAAATGAACCTCCCTATGTTTCCCACTATGTAGAACATTCCCACTTCTGTATGAAGATGAGCTAGAGTTGGGAAAGGACCAAGAATTTGTATTGGAGAAAGCGCTTTCACTTCCAATAGCTTCCTTCAAGCTAGCTGTGATGACCAGAGAAACTAGCTTCTCAGCCAGTCTCTCCTGGACTGAAAGACAGCCGTAGGAGGACTCATATGTTGCTGAGAGGACTATGACTTCAGCCATGGTGTGGGCAAAGTGCTGAATGACACTTCCACTGTCTGTGGTGGGTTTTAAAACATTCTGAACCCCACTCATTGCTTCCACTGGAACCTAAAAGAGAAGAAAGCATTTTGTTTTATTTTACAATATTATTTTTGATTTCTTTTGTGTATTGTTTCAATTTCTGTTTCAAATATATTTTACTCTCAGCAAGAAGAAAACACAACTCCCCCTCCAACCACACAGTGGCACTTCAGAGGACCCCCACAATCCACACCCCACACCCTTCCCTGCCAGATGCTCCAGTTTCAACTTGAGTATGGAAAGACAATGATTGAATGTAAAAGTTGTCTCTGTCTGTCCTCAAAGGAGTGGAAAAAGTCTGTGTGTGTGTGTGTGTACACAAAAAAGACAGTGGGTTGGAAACCCACAGTCAGTCTGCCAATACACCACAGGAGCTGTCATTCCAGGAAGTCAGTAGGTCACATGACAGACTGACGGGAAGTGCAGTTTGATTTAGATCAGATATGAAAGAAAGAGCGTTTAGCCTTGTTCTTCAGTCTTGATCTGACTTTATAAGAGCCACGACAGGATAATACCTAATTTCACCAGTTTAGATGATAAGAAAGCAGGCATTATTCAAATGTTTGGTTTAACTAGAATCCCAAAAAGACAGAAAAATAGTAATGATTTCATGCAATGCAACATAGAAATTCTTAACTTAAATCACAATAGAATAACTTTATCATCCCAAACATGGTGAATTGGAAAACTCGCAACTTTACCACTTTCAGAGTACTGTGACACTTTCAGAGTACTGCGACACTCTCAGAGTACTGCGACACTCTCAGAGTACTGCGACACTTTCAGAGTACTGTGACACATTTAATCACAACATCTCATACTCCTATAAACACCATGTTTCCTTCACATACAATGAATAGGGCCTAATAACAAATTGATGATCTTATGCAACACAGCTTAGAAGCAGCTACTATGAAGTATTGACTATCTTCAAAAAATAAAATGTATTGGTAAACATTATTTGAAGGAACTTTTTTCATAACACTTTCTCAAAACAGACTCCATACTTCTACTAACTAAAACAATGAAAAAGCTCTTGGCCTTCTCACTGCTGGAGCATCCCTAATAAAATACATATGAGACAACATTATCAGACAACCACACTGTAATTTAACTGACACTTTCAGTAAGCAGTGGTGTTATCTCAGGATGTGTTTTGATAGACGATGATTGTGTGTCTATTTGTTATTCAACTGAATGGGTGTGTTTTTGTTTGACATATTGAACTTATTCAAATGTGTGTGTGGATGCAATAGAAGGTTAGGGGTAACAGAAGTGAATGTTTGGGATTATGTGTGTATGGGTCAGCTGGATAAGTTGATGGATGTAAAAGATTTTAATAATCATTCTCAGCGCGTGTTCCAAGGGGTAACTACCCTGTAATAGACTGTAATTTGCGTGTTTTTTGTTCTTTGTATGTGAATGACTGTTGTGTATGTGTGAAAGTGGTTTATAATCACAAAAACACATGGCTCAGCCTGCCAAGGATTCTTGGTGAACCGAGGAATAGAGCCACCCATGGGAATTGGGTTAAAATCATACAATTAGAAAGAGGTTAATATTTAGAATCAGAGCTTTTATTTAAGGGCATTTGTGTCCATAATGGTTTCACAATTTACAACCCTGTTTCCAAAACTGATGCTGTGTGAAATGTAAAGAAAAACAGAATACAAAAATGTACAAATCATTTAAGCCCTATATTCAATACAACATAGTACAAAGACAACATATCAAATGTTGAAACTGAGAAATGGCATTGTTTCTTGAAAAATATATGCCCACTTAGAATTTGATGCCAGAAACATATTTCAACAAAAGTTGTGTATTGCTAAAAAGAACAACTGTTGGAATATCACACAACTAATTAGCTTAATTGGCAACAGGTCAGCAACATGATTGGGTATAAAAAGAGCATCCAGAGAGGATGAGTCTTTCAGAAGTAATGACTGGGAGGGGTGCACCACTCTGTGACAGATTGCATGGGCAGATTGCGTGCAACAATTTAAGAATAACATTTCTCAACGTCAAATAGCAAAGAGTTTGGGGATCTTATCATCTGCAGTACATAAAATCATTAAAAGATTAGGAGAATCCGGAGAAATCTCTGTATCCAAGGGACTAGGCCAAAAACCAATATTGGATGGCTATGATCTTCAAGCCCTCAGACGGCCCTCCATTAAAAACAGACATGATTCTATAGTGGACATCACTGCATGGGCTCTTCCCAGAAACCATTGTCTGTGAACCCATTGCGTTGTTGCATCCACAAATAGAAGTTTAAACTCTACCATGCAAAGAAGAAATCATACATAAACAAGATCTAGAAATGCCGCCACATTCGCTGGGCCTGGGCTCATTTAAGATGGACTGAGGCGTAGTGGAACACTGTCCTGTTGGTCTGACAAATCAAAATGTTTAATTATTTTTGGGAATCATGAACCCTGCGTTCTCCGGGCTTAAGAGGAGAGGGACCATCCAGTTCAAAAGCCAGCATCCGTGATGGCATGGGGGTGCATAAGTGCACATGGCATGACTGTGAAGGCATAAAAGTACCAAGCTTTTGCACACCTGCAGATCGACCGGTGAGTCGGAGAACACCAAAGGCAGAAACAAACTTGTCACATACTTGTCCACATCACTTGCAATATCAAAAATAACGTTGTTTTTTTTTCATAAGTTTACATACCCTGGCAGAAATAATGACATTTTGGCATTGATTTTGAAAATATGACTAATCATGCAAAAGAAAAGTATTTTATATAAGGTTAGTTATCATATGAAGCTCTTCATTATCACATTGAACTTTATAAAGATGGAAAAGGATATAAAATGATATCCAAAACTTGAAAATGCCAGTCAGTACTGTTCAATCACTAATTAAGAACTGAAAAATTCGGGGATCTCAAGGTCTGGTAGACCAAGAAAGATTTAAGGCATAGGTGTTTCAAACCATTGGGGCGCTAACACAAAAATAACACAAAAACATACACACAGCTATTGCCGAGCCTAAGATTATGGAAACAATCAGAAAGAAAAATATTTTTGATTTGAACATAAGGAAGAATGACGTAATACGGCCTACTGCCCTGAAGAATTATGTAATGCATTATATGTTTGGAAAAGAGATAGATATCAAGATATATCCCTTCAAGATTTTATTAATTAACATCTAGGGAGTTGTATTTCCCTCAGGCTCTTGATAAAGCATATATCCCCAATGTCTTGGGTTACTTATCAAAAACCAGATATTAACTGGTTTGAAAAATTAACACTCTCTTCCTCTTTGACACACACACACAGATATGAAAATGTATGCACACAAAAACACACAGTATAGGAATCCTCTCATGTCTCCTCTCTCTCTGTTGGTCATGTTAAAGTGCAGCAGAGTTCTTCAATGTGTACTGATAAGTATCAGAAAGCCCAAATCCAATTATATTGTGTGTGCAAGTGTATGTGTTCAGAGCCCAGCTGTGTAAAGTAAACTGATCCTCTGACATTTTGTGCCCAATTATAATATTAAACTTTGACAGATTGAACGAGCATGAACATATTTGTTGATGTCATTTAATTGACAATTTGTAAAAACATTCTCACATTTGGAAAATCACTGGATTTTTAGGCATGAAGTTATAGGACACTTAGTAGAATTTAGTAGAAAATAATCAGGACATTGTAAAGGAAACTAACTTAGAAATGAAGGCCTTTTAATGAATGCTTTGAAGAATGTATAAATTAATTAAATATAAATTAAGATTGCAAAAAGACAGTAAAAAATCTATGAATAAAGTTTGTTTAGCCCAGTAGGCTGCTCACCATTTTTCTCCTGTGAAAGAGACGTCAGACAACAGAGGATAAGGCAAGCTTGCTGTAGCTGAGATGCAAATGGCTATGATGAGGAAATGTAGATCTATTATTATGAGGATGTATAGCCTGCTCACTTCCTGAGTGTGATATCTATGTGTGTGTGGGTATCTTGTGTTAAATTGTAGAGATGGAATTGTTCAATTAAACATGTTGCAATGCTGCAATAGTCAATTAATACTCACACTTAGGAAAGATAAAGAGCAAATTAAGCGCTATTTCTGAAATAGCACACATTTAGCATTTAAAGAAGAAAAATATAGAATAAGGAATATAAGAAGTTTTTGAAAAGGTAAATCTAGATAAATTATAATGATTTCAGATTGTTTTGCTTACGACTCTACAAGGTTAGAAATATCTCATTGTCTTCTGTGAACAATTCGCTTTCATTTAAGGGAGTTTGATCAAAATATTTTCCTGAAAGCATATTTGAAATAGTTTAAATATGATTGTTTTGCTATCATATATGGTATGACCCCTTTATTTTCACTGTTTCGCATGCCTCTTTCCCTAAATTTCCGTCGGAATTGGAACAAACTGGCGGATGACTCGTTTCAGGCAGGAGTTAATCTCGTTACAATTATTATTGATTCTTCAAATTTGCAGTGTCTGCGTATCAGATAAGGCACAGTTGATGCGTTTGTCCGCCGTAAAGAAGCTTGTGCTGGCTAACGTATCACAAATCACTCTTTCTTCTCTTATCACAAATTACTATTTCTTCTATCTTTCATATATGAAAATTGTGAAACGGTTGCATATTTTCAATATATTTAAAGTCCTGGACACTGCACCGCTGTACTGTTTCCTACAAATCGATGCAACGTCAACAAATACGCGCACACCCATTGGTTGCTAAGACGTTTGAAAATTCTATAGTTTCCGCCCCTAACAACAGCATTTTTGCCGTATGCTGATTGGCTAACTGTTGATATACTTTAACCAATCAGCGTCGTCCGCTCGGTGTTTGGATGCGGTCTGGTTACATTATTGTTAAATCGCGAGTCTTTATGCGTTTTCATAAAAAAATCAAATTGCATGCTATATTTTTGTTCAGAGACTTTACATCTGCAACGTTAGCCTCACGGAATATATATATATTATTAGGTAAGATGTAGTTTGTTTATGCTAGAACTTAGTTTGTATGCGTGCTGTTCTTTTACAACCTTTACAGTCGAATTCACGTGCAGTTTGGGCACAAATGATTGCAGTGGGCATGCTACTTCAATTGTTAGCGATCATTTCATCCCCGCAAAATGAGTTACTCTCTGCATGCAAAGAAACACCCTAAATCATACTGTACTTTAACTGCTACAACACACGGGCGTAATATTTCTTAACCCTTTGACAATGTAAATGTTTTCTCGTTGCAGGATAATTCGAGTGAAGTCCCTGCCAGCCATTTCGTGAGTTATCCACGGATACAGTCATGCCTTTTCTACGGGGGAAGAAACCAAGTGTTACTGTCGGCAGTAAAATACCCAAGCCAAATGTTAAAATGACTGAGAATCAGGTAACTGTGTTAACCGTAGTGTTTCACCTGACTAGGGGGTCATGTTTTTGTATTAGAGCAGAAACAAAATCCAGCACTAGTTCTCAATCGAAGTCCCGGAGGCAAGTTGGTCATCCGTGTTTTTTGTTGTTGTTAGTTTTTTTAAACAATTTATTTAAAGTTATTATACTTCCGGGTTATGTAACTTTGCAACAAAGCTTATGATTTCTAAAGATAGCACATCTTTACGTTGCATACATTTCTTGAGTTAGCTGAATGAAACCACTTATTCTGCGCCATTCTCAAATGGGTCTTGCTGTGAGTCTTCATTTCATAACTTAATATGAAACACTTTTTTGTTGATTTTTAGGAGGATGGTCAAATGGTAAAGAGGTTATCCTCTTCTCCTAAAGGAGCCCCCAAAAAGAGGACAGCCTTTGTAGACATCACCAATGTAAGCCATTTCTTTATCTAATTTAGCCTGTCCATCTGGAGTGAGTTGACTGTGAATTAAACATAAGGAATGATGTGAATCCTATACAAACTTGTTTTTGTCACAAAGTAAACTGTTTCTGTTAACAGTCTGGTACAGTATGTTCATTTAGAACAGTGTTTATTCAGACCTAGACTGTAGAGCTTAAATAGACTTTACAGAGTGGATGACTGGAAGGTGTCTGAATGTGTAACCTGAGGCATGTCAGAGACAACCTTCTCATTGGCCTCCATCTATCTCTGTGAAATATGGCCTGTTATGTCCAAATGGGGTTAGTATCACACAATTGGGTACCGCTTTCAATCTGCACTGTATATGAATTTGAGATTTGACTCTCCCAATGTACTGCGCACCCAGGCACACAAGGTCCACATAAGCCTCCCAGGAAACAAAAAGAAAGACTGCCTCAAGAAAACCCAGAAGAAGTCCACCAAGAACGAAACCAAACTGAAAAAGTAACTCACTATATATATATTTATTTATTTGTACACACCCATACATCATCTCACATGTGCTTTTAGTTGTATGAAAAGTAACACAATTATTTTTATTTTAGGTTCATAGTGTGTGTAAATATACCCATGCCTTGTTAATGTTGTGGTGGTGCCTTTTATTTGCTAAAAGAATAGTATTGTACCATGACCTTTAAATTTGATGGTGTGTTGAAAATTGGCTAGGTTTTATGTGGCAGGCCAGAGAGTGGTGGACAGTTAGGAACTGTATATAGAGCTGGAACATATCATGTCAAGGATGAATTGGAATGTGGACAGAGGGTCATATAAATAAGTACATTTATCGTGTTTATGGTGCTTGTTATGGGGCATGAAATAGGACTGTCTCATCTCTTGTTAGAGTACAATATGTCATTGCCTGTTTAATGACACTTTTTTCCCAGTGGGCTCAGCGATACATTTCACATAATAGCAGTATATAAAAATAAACTCTTCCGCCCTGAGGACAGTTTTACCAACAATTGCGGTTGGTATGTAGACATTGGCTGCAAATTGCTCTGCTAATTGTCTAAAATGGGAAATGAAAACCCTATTAACCATTTACAAACTTGTCTCTCCACTCCGCCACAGGGCCTTATCAGTCAGCTCTGAAAGCCAGGAGGAGGAGATCCAGGGACAGGGGGAGATCCAGGGACAGGGGGAGATCCAGGGACAGGAGGAGATCCAGGGACAGGAGGAGAAGACATCAGTGGAATATGTGGGGGTGGTGCTGGAGGCTGTCCCACCTAGGGAGCTGCCCCCACACCTCCAAAGACCACAGGTATGGAGAATCTTCACTTTAGTTTAATTTGTACATTCTGATACAGCTGATTGTCCTGATTTCTTCATGCCCTAACTTTCCAAGTGAACACCTGACTCTACACGTATGACATTGGTCCTGAATAGAGTGCCATTTTTAATTTTATTTTTAAGATCCCTGAGGAGTTTGACATTGACGCGCAGCACCTGGATGATGTCAGTCTGACTGCGGAATATGCCAAGGAGATCTTTGACTATCTCAAGTCCAGGGAGGAGAAGTTTCCACTAGCTGATTACATGCTCATCCAACCGAGCCTTAACCCTGGGATGAGGGCCATCCTGGTGGACTGGCTGGTCGAGGTTCAGGTGAGGAAACCAGTATGGTTAGTAGGCTTGCTGTTAGAATACTAACACGCAATGCGGTGCCCCTTTAAAATGGACTGGGGAAAGTGGCTGCATGTTGATTTGTGTGTACCGGGCATTTGCAGGAGAACTTTGAGCTGAACCACGAAACCCTTTACCTGGCGGTCAAGCTGACGGATCACTACCTGTCCACTGCTCCGGTCAACAGAGAGAGCCTGCAGCTCATTGGGTCTACGGCTATGCTCATAGCATCCAAGTTTGAGGTAATGCGTGTGTGCGTGCAATCACGAAGTATAGCTTTGAGGGTCCACAGCCTTGCTCATAGCATCTGAGTTAGAGATGTGGAAAACCACAGGTAGATAGGTTAAGGGTAGGTAAAATAGTTATTTGTATTGCCACTAAAATAGCCCCAAGACTGGCATTAACCTTGCTAACTTCACGGTTATGCCTAAATGTGACCTGATCCTAACCCTAAATCCTAAACATAACCCTTAATACTTTAACAGAACTTTAACCCTAATTCCAAACGTAAACTTAACCCAAATTCAGTGTCAAATGTCCTCACTATGTCTATTAATAATAGGTACACACTTAACACTACCTGTCTACCTCATACTCAGCAGGTTTGGTTAGGTGACCTCTGTTAGAGCAACAATCACAACCCCTCCAGTGGATCTACTATATAACAGACAGTTTAACACTGATATTTTGTTTTTATTTTACACTTACCACTTAAATGTAGCGTGGAAGCATTATCCAGTTGTTTTGGATGAAGTTCCATTCAGTCGCTGGACACAGCAATATAAATGTTTAAAAAAAATTATCCACATACTACACAACCATCTCATGTGTTTAAGTTCTGTAAAGGCATGTCACCTAAAAAACCCATGAGGGTCACTCAAGCAGTTTACTTCATGCTTTGGCCTGGTCTCTGAACTCATTTCTAAATCCAGGCACTGCTAGTCTCATATAGACACGTACATCTCCAAAACTTTACAGAGCCTGGTTCTTAAGGCTTATATAGTGTTGACACCTTTCTAGCACTATGGCCAAACATCAGTTCTTTATCATGTGTAGGTGTGCAGCCAGTATAGATGAGCTACAGATTGTCATCTATATAGGCTGTGTGCCTACAAAATGTTGTCAGTGGGGAACAACACTGAACAGTAGTAGCTAGTTAGTTTTTTCCTAATGTACAACTAATTAGATACATTTGGATGTACAACTAGATGTGCTTTTGGATATATGTTATAAACTAAATTCGGATGAGCAGTGAGCACGGGCAATTCGCTGTAAAGACCCCTTTTCGACTTAACAGAGGGAAAGGGCAGGGCAAGCACTGAAAGATTTGTACGGACCCCAAACCCCCTCTCTGATGTATCTCCCACTCACCTCATGTCTCTTCCCCGCAATCTTCTCTCTCCTCATCACTAGGAACGTAGTCCGCCGTGCGTGGACGACTTCTTGTACATCTGCGATGATGCCTACAAGCGAGAGGAGCTGATCACTATGGAGAGCAGCATCTTGCAGGCCCTGGGGTTTGACATCAACATCCCTATCCCATACCGCTTCCTCCGGCGATATGCTAAGGTGCCTGCATTTGTCTCATGCTGTTGGTTTTTAGTTGGTCTGTGTGACATCCTTTGTGTGTTGTTTGTTAAAGTGATAGTTTGACCTAGATTCATAGACTACTCAAAAAAATAAAGGGAACATGTAATCCTCACAGTATAACATCAAGTCAATTAAACTTGAGGGATATTAATCTGTCCAGTTAGGAAGCATAGGTGATTGTGAATCAGTGTCACCTGTTTAGATGCAAAAGGTGCACTGGAGAGGGAACAGCAAGACAACCCCAAAAACGGCTTTGCAGGTGGTGTCCACAGACAATTACTCTCTCCTTATCCTACCTGACTGATTTCTTCTATTGTTTTGTGTTTTGCTATTGTCCTGGTCACTACTGGTAGCATGAAGCAGTACCTTCAGCCCATTCAGGTTGCACAGGTAGACCAGCTCCTCCAGGATGGCACATCCATTCGGGCTGTCGCAAGAAGGATCAGTATCTACTCCTTTGTGCGTGGAAGAACAGGCGGAGCACTGCCAGAGCCCTACAAAATGACCTCAAGCGGGCTACTGGTGGGTATGTTTCTGACCAAACTGTCAGAAACCGACTCCATGAGGATTGGCATTCGCCAGAGAACACCAGAATTGGCAGGTCCGTCATTGGCACCCTGTTCTCTTCACAGATGAGAAAAGGTTTACACTGAGCACGTGACAGATGTGAGTCTGGAGACACTTTGGTGAATGTTATACTACCTGCAACATGACCGGTTTGGCTGTGGGTCAGTGATGGTGTGGGGAGGCATATCCTTAGAAGGCCCACAGACCTCCACGTGCTAGCATACCAATCGTCAGACCTAATGCTGGTGCAGTGGGCCCTGGCTTCTTCCTGGTGCAGGACAATTCCCAGCCCTACGAGGCCAGTGTGTGTTGGCAGTTCCTGGATGACGAAGGCATTGATGCCATTGACTGGCCCACACATTCCTCAGACCTGAATCCAATTGAGAACCTCTGGGACGTTATGCATCAGTGCATCCGCCGCCACCAAGTAACACCACAGACTCTCCAGGAGCTCACTGATGCCCTGATCCAGGTCTGGGAGGAGATCTCCCAGGATAACATCCGCTGTCAAGAGCATGGCCAGATGTTGTCGGGAGTGCATACAGGCATTTCGGGGCCAGGCACACTTCTGTGTCACATTGAGTTGCCGTGATTTTGTTTACTTTGATTTTCGGTGTGAGTTTGAATATAGCCCTTAATTGGTTGGTGATTTTGGTTTCCACTGACCATTGATCATTTTGCTGTCAAGGAATTACATAATGTACAGTAAAGGTTTTGATCTTTAATATATTTTCTTCATCTGTGATTTTATCTGGGTCAAATGTTGCTTACCCTGAGTTGTTTTTGATGGTGCATGGAGTAATTCTTCACAAACCATAATTCACATCCATCCCAGTCTGGAATTAGCATTATTAGTTAATCGTCCAAATTCATGAGCTGAAACTGCCAATCCCAAGCAACAAAATCTGCATTGCAAGCGGGAAAAAACCCAATCTCAGTAATCTACTGTTATTTGACAATGATGTCATTGGTAGCTAGTACGAAGTGGTTGTAATGGGGTTGATCACATCGCAAAATCCACTTCCTGGAAAGAAAGAAAAAGATTAATGTGTATCATGGCTTGTTGTAAAAAATGGGTAAGTGGAATTTCCCCCAAATATGAATCTATGTCAAACTCCCTTTGTCTTAGTCCATGTTTCTTTCTTTTAGCTGTAATACCTCCATCTTTCTGTTTTACTGTGTGTGAGTGTGTAATAACCCTGTTTTTTGGGGGTTTGTATCGTTAGTAGGTGACTGTTAAATCTTTGTCATGTGTGTTGAGTGTTTTCTATTCTGTAACTGCTTTTTGTGTGTGTAACTCTTCATTGCTATCTGCCGCCAGTGTGTGAATGCTAGTATGGAGACCCTTACCCTGGCCCGGTATGTCTGTGAGCTCAGTCTACACGAGATGGACCTTGTAACAGAACGAGGATCTCTACTAGCATCTGCCTGTCTGCTGCTAGCGCTGGTCACCAAGGGCCTAGGAGGATGGGTGAGTGTCTAAACACTGCTTAATGGCCAAGGGTGTGCTTGCCTACCTTATTGCCCATCCAAATAAAACATTTAAATATGGCTGATGTATTTGGCTGTGATGCAAAATCGACAGATTGACATGTCATTCTCAAATAAATCACACTTTTTGATCTGGACGTGAAGCTTTTTTGTTTTCTAATTGTCTCTGTACTACAAATGTTAGGATTTTAAGTTCTAACAAACAATTGCTCTGATGAAGATAATTTTCTGCTTTTGAGAATTCTGTACACATGTTTATGGTAGAAAAAGCATTAGGGTAGAAAAATATAATGTTAAAATGAATCACTTAGGTTGAGTACTTGGTCCCATGTCCGTTGCATGCAATGACTGCCAGAGTTCAGACATTTGGACCCGAACAAATACTGCAGGGCTTGACATAATATTTTTTTAGCTACTTGTCCATTTTAGATACTTGTTTGAATTGGAATTTTTAATTATTTTGATTTAAAAAATTATACCAGGATTTTGTTTTGCTTTTAGTCTCATCTGCAGATGTAAAGCATTTTAATTGGATTCAAATTTGGAATTTTGTCTTGGCAATTCAAGAACTTTCCACTTTTTTTATCCTGAAATTTAGTGGTGTGTATATTTGCAGTTTAAGCAGTTTAGTTTTCTGTACACTTCAGAATAAATTCTAGGGGCAGCCAGGCTTGTCTAAGCCATTAGCACCCCCTCCATCATATTTCACGGTTGCGGTAGTATGCTTTGAATCTTGGGCCGTTCCTTTTCTCCATACTTTCTTCTTGCCATCACTCATGCATGGTAACCTCTTTCTCATTAGTCAAATATTGTTTCTGCAACTTGTTTGGGTGCAATTTTAGGCCATCTGTTTTTGAGGCTAACTAATGTTTTTTGCTGGACTGCATAAGCAGAGCCGGCCAAGAAGAGTGAATGTCTGTTACTGACTGAATGAATGTGTGACTGACTACCCCTTTTTGAATGGTGCAGTCAAAGCAAATAATGCATTAGGATTTGTTCAGGATAGAGAAACACTTTGCTGGCCACAACCTTCAGAAGCTACGTTATAGTAAGTCTAAAATATAACTGTTTACTGTTATATTCCGGTGGATTTTTGAAGTACGCATCCTTGCATGCTTTTTGGGGTAATACACAGTAAATCACAACCCCCTGTGCAGTAAAAGAGGGGTTTCCACAATTCTCTCATCTTTTCACTTAACTAACAATTCAGTTATTGTCACCTATATTGATGATTGTTGTATCAATGTCATTCACAAATTAATAAAAAACTGAGCATTGTTATGGCATGAAATGAAATGGCTTTGGCAGTGTGAAGTTCATCTTTATTTTATTTATTTATTTTAGTATTTGATATAAAATCTAAACTTTGGAATATAGGTCAAACTGGTGCAGTAATTCTAGAGCTGTCTCTTTCTCTCTCACCAACCATGGCCTTATGAGCTTTGTTGCATGTCTTAATCAATGAGCCCATATCTGTTATCGCGTGCGTGCGTGTGTGTATTTATATAATATAAAAACATTGCTGATTCACCAATGCCTTGTGTCTGCATTTGACCCACCCCTCTTCTCCCCCAGTCCCCCATACTGGTGTTTCACTCTGGTTACAGCGTGACCGAGCTGGTCCCTATTGTTCGGAAGCTCCACTGCATGCTCACCTCAACACCAGATGACAAACTGAAAGCGGTCAGGAGCAAATACTCACACAAGTAAGTGTTTTACTTTAATAATATCCCTTTTGCCGCACTCATTCAAGGATAATGTTGCATTTAAATATTTTTCAGTGTTATTAGGGTTAGTTTTACAGTTAGTGTTAGGTTTAGATTCATGGAAAGTGTGTGTGTGTGAGAATTATGTAATTACAATATCCTTAGTATATCAAAAGAATATTCTGCAGAGGAAGTCAAAATATGTAAATACCAATGAATTTTGGGTGCATGACAAGCTGACCTTTACTAATCATATTTTGAACCTGTTAAATTAATCTAAAGGCCAGAAAAGAGCTGGTAAGGTGTACATTCACATGTGTTAGACTACAGGGATGACATTTACTCTGCTAAAAAAAATTAAGGGAACACTTTGGGTCTCGATGAAGGAAATATTAAAGATCAAAATCTTTACTGTACATTGTGTAGTTGTGTAAACAAAATGACGTAACGGTCAATGGAAACCAAAATCACCAACCGATTGAGGGCTGGGTTCAATCTCACACTGAAAATCTAAGTAAACAGTTGAAATCAAGGCAACTCAATGTGACTCATTAGTGTGTATTGCCCCCATGTGCCTGTATGCACGGTCGACTACGTCTGGGCATGCTCCTGACAGCGGATGTTATCCTGGGAGATCTCCTCCCAGACCTGGATCAGGGCATCAGTGAGCTCCTGGAGAGTCTGTGGTGTTACTTGGTGGCGGCGGATGCACTGATGCATAACGTCCCAGAGGTTCTCAATTGGATTCAGGTCTGAGGAATGTGTGGGCCAGTCAATGGCATCAATGCCTTCGTCATCCAGGAACTGCCTACACACTCTGTCCTGATCAAGCTAGGCATTGTCCTGCACTAGGAAGAAGCAAGGGCCCACTGCACCAGCGTAAGGTCTGAGGATTTCATCCCGGTACCTAACAGCAGTCAGAGGGTAGTTTGCTTGCCTTGTGGAGGTCCTTGCGACTCTCCAAGGATATGCCTCCCCAGACCATCACTGACCCACAGCCAAACCGGTCATGTTGTTTGATGTTGCAGGCAGCATAACGTTCACCACAGTTTCTCCAGACTCACATCTTTCACATGTGCTCAGTGTGTACCTGCTCTCATCTGTGAAGAGAACACAGATGAGGCGCCAATGGCAGACCTGCCAATTCTGGTGTTCTCTGGCGAATGCCAATCCTCATGGAGTCTGTTTCTGACTGTTTTGGTCAGAAACATACACATCAGTAGACCACTGGAGGTCATTTTGTAGGGCTCTGGCAGTGCTCCTCCTGTTCCTCCACGCACACAAATTTTTTTTTGTGCAGTGTATAATGCCGGCCTCACGCTACGCCAAAGGCACTTGATCCCATGGGTCAAGCGGCATTATGCTCTTGAGAACTGTAACTGAACATATTCATTTGACTGATTTTATTCAAATGGTGTTTGTTCCTGTAAGACAGTGTAACCCTGCTCCTGGGTGACCCTGTCCTGCATGTTTTTAATCAACCGGCTCTGTCACACCTTATTCAAAAGATCGGCTCATTATTATGTCCTTCATGTAGTGATGGTCATTCGAGGCTTCATTACTGTTCTTCTAGCTGCAGGATATTATGCTAGGAGCGCTAACTCAGATTTTCTTTTTCAAAATAAGCCATCATTGAAATATATAAGGCAATATAGTTAACAACCTAGTCTGTACATTTTATGTTTAATGTCTGTTCCAATGTTATTCTTGTCTATTCTTTTTAACAGACTAGATTAACTATATTGCCTTATACATTTAAATAATGGCCTTTATTGTGATTGGGGGGCGTCCATGAGCAGGTATGAGGAAACACTGCTTTAAGTGTTAGGTGTGTTTGTGGGTTTCTCTGACATTGTCTGAAACACCTCCCTGGTCCCCACTCCCCTACCTGACGCTATCTTCTTTGGAACAGGTGTCTGATGGAAGATGCGTTTTATCTGAATGAGAATCTGTATAATGAAACTTTTTTTTTCCTTTCCTGACAGTGTATTCTTTGAAGTTGCAATGATTCCGACAGTGGACCTAGCGACATTGGAGAAAGCATTTTACAGTGATGGAACAAGCAATTAGAAAAGGTTATGGGTGTGTGAGAAAGTATGTACATTTTCAAAGAAACTGTAAATAATAATATCTGTAATATATATATTTTGCTTTGCCATCCTTTTATAATAGACATTGCATGTTTGCATTCTGTATAATCAAACTTAGATAAAACAGTTTTACAGGTTAGTTCTTTGTTTTTAGCTCTTTTTACACTTGTTCTTAAAAAGAGAAAGATGTTAAAGTTTTACACCTCTGTGTTATTCTGTTGTTACTAGGAGCTATTTGGACTATGTAGTGAGAAATAAGTCAGTATATGATTGTAATATCATTGGCCAGTGATATTCTTGCTATTGCATGTGTATACCGAAGTGTTCTTATAGGCTCAGGATAAACAAGCATTTTTCAGAAGGGGGCAACGTTTTGTTCCAACCCTGTTCAAAGATACACACTAGTGTATATTCAAATACTAGTCAGTGTCCTCATTGGGACATTTATTAGCTGAAACAGGTATTTTAAAGCAGAGCTGGAGCAAACACGTGCACAATTACTAGTAAACAATTACTAAGATTGCAATCTCTTTACTGTCTGTGATCTAAAATATGTTTATATGTACAGTGTATTGTATCATGTAAAAAAAAAAAAGTCTGGTACAAATTATTTCAGTGATGCTATTTTTAAATGGCTTTCTAAGCTCTGGACATTTAAATAAATCTGTTTTATTGCATAAATTTTTTTTGTTTATGATGTTGTACTTATTAAGTCATTGGACGATTCCATATAAATCGATCAATCTGTCGCAAGACGTAAAACAAATCAGTGAAGCACAGAAAACAAGTTTTATTCGCTATATGCCTCATATCCTTTGCATGTTGATTGTGGCCTATTTAAAGGAATAGTTTGACCTAGATTCATATTTGGTATAACGCTTACCTTGAGCTGTTTTTGAAGGAACATGGATTCATTTTTCACAACAAGTCGTTATTCAACTACTCTGTCCTAGTCTGGAATTAGCATTATTAGTAGTGTCCAAATTCAAGCGGAAACCTATTCCAAAACACTTCAAACTCAGACTATGATTCTTATTCGTATTCTTTGTAATGTTAGAATTTTCACTAGATAAATCGCATTTTTAGCATTTTACTTATCTTTACCGATCAGTTTTGTTCACGTTTGCTGTAAATGTATTGACCACCCGGGAACCACCACTTAGCGCACGCTGTCTAACGATGACATCACTGACGAATAACAGGCAGTGTGTGGTGGATACAAGAAACCGTTTGCCAGCTGTTTTGTTAATATTCAGTCAAAACAATCGATGATAGTGCGACAGATTAAACTGAATTGAGTAAAGTGCTTTTAAGTTAGTTTCCTCTTGCAAAGCAGCTTTGTCTCTCGGAACGCACAATTTGTATTATTAGGGTTCCCGCAGCTCCTATAAAAGCTCTCGGGCTACAATGGAAGTAAACGGGGCAACCGATATAGTGTTGAAAATTATATATTCGGTTTTTACAAAACGGGAAAGCCAGGATATATTGATATATTTGGTGCCGCATGGATGAATCTGTGAGGAGGCTTTATCCATAACCAGCTTTGGTTACAAAACTGTAGCTCACGTTAGCTAGTATAGACTATGAGCTCAAACTAAAATGCCAGTAGTATTAGCTGCTGGTAAACTGACACAGATATGTCTGCGCGAAGGCTTTATCCGGCAACCGGGTTTGTTCACAAAACTCTAGTTCACGTTAGCTAGTATAGACTACTAGCTCCGAGACAAATGCCAAAAAGTTGTATTGGCTGTTGGTAAACCGATGCACATCATAACGGGCTTTATTTACGAAACTGTAGATTATGTTAGGAGTGGGATTTATTGCTGCCTAATGCCATAGAGAACCTTGATGTGTCAATGGTTGAGGCTGAATCGATTCCAGCGTGTGCAACAGACGGCATTGACTTTCAAGCGCTAATCAACCGGGCTGTTTTGTAAACCTGAAAATCCCCAAAGAAATTCGAAGAAGAGGCAGAGGCCGGCATGTAATAGCTATTTGGAGAATTCTGTCTTAAGTCCCATTCTGCAGGAATCACAGCAACTCATAATGTGGAGTGGATCCCCAGATAAAAAGTATCCGCGCCAGATGTATTGGAACATCTGTTCCGGATGCGTGTTACGGGATCCAGATGCACAACGGACCAATGCCGATACGGATCTGGAATCCGGATCTAAAACAGACTTGGGCCAGCATGGGCCCAGCTCAGACCCAAATCTACTATATTTAATTTTACCAAAATCTCCCTGACTATTAGGGCAAAATGTACGATGTCAATATTCCACACACCCTAGATGTGTGTACATAAACGGGTGGTGGAAAAAAGTCTGCCTTTTCATCTTCCGCCGTTTGTAAAACGTTTTATGTGCCATCTTTAAAGAGTATCAAAGATATTGTGGATTTCCCCCTTTCCCCAAAGAGAACCGGTAGTTGCTGTATTATTGTTTGTCTTGTAATAATTTCAGACTGCAACAGATGACAACTGAACTGATGTCTTTATTCACTATCATGTGTGTTCACCTCGTGACGGCTTACATCATAACGTACAGCTTACGTCATCACGTATTACATATATAGAATATAGAATACATTACATCCCCCTTCTTTTTTTTCGTACAACTTTAACAATTATCTCAACACTCACTAAGGAATTCACCAACAAGTATTATTACTCCAATGTGTAATTAAACATTTACTCAGCTGCCTTAGTCAAGTTAGTGCATTTTATAGTCTCTAAATCTTGAAGGAATTTTAACCTCCCTTCCTGATCTTGTGATGATGTTTGGTTTGATTTATCCTTCAGTGGAACAATCTTGATGTGTGTCTGGATTTATTTCTCTCTCCAGTGTTGCACTTGCGTTTGACTCGGTGTCAAAGTCATCTTGATCATTTGTTGATGGAAATTCTTGTTCTTTTGTCTTTAACAGATGCTTTCTGTTTCTTCTGTAGATCTTTCCATCTGATGTGCGAAGAACATAAGATCTTGGCAAGTCATGTTTCCTCAAAACGGTTGCAGGATTCTAGATTTGTCCTTGCTGAACTCTCACTTTGTCTCCTGGTGATATCTCAGGCAACTGTTTGGTGTTTTTGTCATAGTACAATTTTTGCTTTAACTGCCTCTGTTTAAGTTGTTCTTGAACTTTCTTACTTCCTTTTGCAGTCAACAATTTGCTTGAAGTTGGCAGTTTGGTTTTCAATCTTCTTCCCATTAGAAGTTGTGCCGGTGACAGGCCAATGCCATCTAGTGGAGTATTGCGGTATTCCAGCAATGCAATACATGGATCTCCATTCTCACTTTGTGACTTTGTGAGCATTCTCTTGATGGTTTGGATCATTCTTTCTGCTTGTCCATTAGATTGAGCATATCTCGGACTAGACGTCTTGTGCTCGAACTCCCATTTTTCAGCAAAACGCTTGAATTCTTGACTGGCATATTGTGGACCATTATCTGACATTACCACATCAGGTATACCATGTCTTGAAAACAGTGATTTCATTGCTAGGATTACACTTTTGCTGGTAGTGTCATTCAGCTTTGCGATCTCTGGAAATTTGGAGTAGTAGTCCACACACATCAAATAATCAGAACCATTGTGCTGAAACAAGTCAGTGCCAACTTTTTCCCATGGTCTTTCTGGCAGGGGATGAGGTATTAGTGGTTCTTTTGCGTTACTGTTTCGATGCGTGTTGCATGTGGCACATTGAGATATCATTTTTTTCAATTTCAGCTGACATTCCAGGCCAATAAATGATGTCTTTCGCTCTTTCCTTGGATTTTACCATGCCCAGATGCGACTCATGAATTTTGTCCATTTCTTTTCTCATTCTACTTGGAATGATGAGTTTCGATGCTTTGAACACGAGACCTGATGCATAACTGATTTCCTCTTTAAAAGTCCAATACTTCTGAATGTCTTTGTGCACTAAACCTTTCTCTGTAGGCCATCTGTTCAATATGTAGTCTTTCAGTTTCTGCATTTCAAGAACTTCAGCTGTTGTTTTCCTGAACTCTTCCAGTTTCTTTTCAGACACATGTAGTTGAGGTGTGACATAGTTTACCTCTAGCTCCTCTTCAAGCAAGTCTTCGTTGTGTTCATCAAGGTAAGCGCGACTCAATGCGTCTGCTATGTGCATTTCTTTGCCTGGCTTGTACATGACTTTCAGATTGTACCTTTGAAGTCTTAGCAACATCCTTTGCAGTCTTAATGGCGTTTGATGCAGTGGTTTTTTGAAGATGCTCTCAAGCGGCTTGTGGTCACTTTCTACTTGAACTTCTCTGCCATATACATATTGGTGGAACTTTTCACATCCATATACAATGGCAAGGAGTTCCTTTTCTATTTGTGCATATCGGCGTTGGCAATCCGTGAGCGCTCTTGATCCATATGCTACAGGTCTCTGGTCTTGAAGCAGAACTGCACCCATGCCTTCAGAGCTGGCATCTACTGACAATGTTAACGGTTTGTTGACATTGTAATATTTCAATGTTGGTGCGTTGGTTGCTAGAGCTTTAAGTTTCTGAAAACTTTTCTCTTGTTCACTTCCCCAGAACCACTCAGCATAATTCTCCAGCAGTTGTCTGACTGGAGCACTTACTTCAGACAAGTTAGGAATAAACTTGACAAGATACTGCAGCATACCCAGAAATCTTTGAAGAGCTTGCTTATCTTTTGGTGGAGGTAACTGAACTACAGCTCTCACCTTCTCTTCGTCTGGTTTCAGTCCTTCTGCTGTCAGCACATGACCAATATACTTGATTTGTGATGTTCGGATTTGACATTTCTTTTTGTTTAGTTTGAGGTTGTACTCTCTTGCCCTCTGGAGCAGTTTTCTCAGTCTGGCATCATGCTCTTGTACTGTTTCACCCCAAACCAGCAAATCATCCACAATGTTTATCACACCATCCAGATCTTCAATCATCTGTACTACAGCTCTCTGGAAAACTTCAGATGCTGACGATATTCCAAATGGCAAACGCAGGAATCTATATCTTCCTATAGGAGTGTTGAATGTGCACAATTTGGAACTGTCATCATCCAATTTAATTTGCCAGAATCCTTGGTTGGCATCAAGCACAGAGAACACTTTAGCATTTGGCATGTTAGATACGACTTCTTCTACTGTGAGTAGTGGGTAGTGTTCACGTTTGATTGCCTTGTTCAAATCTTGTGGGTCGAGACATATTAGAATTTTGTCTGGCTTGACAATTGTAACCATGCTACTCAACCAATCAGTTGGATCTGTCTGTCTTGCAATTACATTCATCTGTTCCATCCTGTGCAATTCTTCAATTATTTTTTCTTTCAGTGCAACAGGAACTTTTCGTGGAGCATGTACAACATGCTTTACCGTCGGATCAACTTGAATGGGGTGATATCCTGGCATGCATCCTAAACCATTGAACAGATCTTCATACTGTTTCAGAATGTCATCAACAGAAACGTCATGTATCCTTTTTATCATCCCTAGTGCTTGACATGTGGACCTTCCTAGGATTGCAGGTGCATCTCTTTCAACAATCTGGAACTGAATCTTGTGTTTTTCACCTTTGTACTCACATGTTAGCTGTGCCTGTCCCAATGGCGACATCTGGTGTCCAGAGTAGGTAAGTAACTTGCAGGTAGATTTACTCAGCTTCTCAGTTATGCCCAGCATATTGTAGATTTTTAACGAGAGCACATTACATTCTGCACCAGTGTCCAACTTGAATTTCACTTGCATGTCACTTATCTTGAGCACTTCAGACCACTTTTTTTTTTCTTCTTGCGTTTCCGTGGTGAGAGCTTGAATGCTTTTCAATTTGTTTTTCTGAACTTCAACCGTGCCAAGGAACATATTTTTGTCATTTTCCTCTGTCTGTTCAAGCGTGTGCATTTTTCTTGGCTGTTTATGCTCAATTTGACACATTTTTGCAAAATGGTTCTTTTTGTTGCACAGTTTGCATGTTTGTCCATAGGCAGGACACTTTCTCGGTTCATGTTTGTACCCACATCTGCTGCATTTTGTGTTGTCACTCGAGTCATGTTGCATTTCTCTTGGCATACTCTTTATTTTCTGTTTAAATTTTACTGCTTTAATTTTGTGCATGTCTACTTCTTCATTTAGTGCTTTCACTTGACTAGATGTGATTTCGTTAGCTCGACAGATGTCCACAGCTTTTGCTAATGTGTGATCTGCTTCTCTTTGCAATCTTGCTCTTACTGTGTCATCTTTAATGCCACAAACAATTCTGTCTCTGATTAATGAATCATGCAATTCTCCAAACTCACAATCTTTGGCTTTGTTCTGTAGGTCCGTGATGTAGGATTCAATATTCTCCGACGGTCCTTGAGCCCTTGTGAAGAAAACGTGACGGATGTAAGGTAGGTTTTTTCTTGGTTCACAATAGTCTTTGAACTTTTGTTTGAGAACATTGATTTTGTCTCTCTCATCATCACCAAATTCAAAAGTATTGAAAACTTGAATTGCCTCCTCACCCGCGACATGTAGAAATGTGAGAATTTGAGATTTTTCCGCGATTCCGCTAGCCGTTATGAACAGGTCGAATTTTTTAATCCAAATCTTCCAGTTTTCGGATAGGTTTCCTTGTAGACATAGGTTCGATGCTGGCTGTAACTGTGTCATTCTTCTTTCTTTGCATTGACAACTTCTGACACCATGTATTATTGTTTGTCTTGTAATAATTTCAGACTGCAACAGATGACAACTGAACTGATGTCTTTATTCACTATCGTGTGTTCACCTCGTGACGGCTTACATCATAACGTACAGCTTACATCATCACGTATTACATATATAGAATATAGAATACATTACAGTTGCCCCCGAGCTCTTCGATTTTGGGACCTTCGGTTTGGTTTAAAACAAAGGTAAAACTCAGTATACATTTGCCCAGTATTCCCCCATTAGGCTGGTATGGTTGCTCGCCACCTGGTGGAATTTTCCAAAATAGATTTTTTTCATACTTTTTTTCAAAGAATTGTAGCTCGAGTGCCATGGGTCTCACCGACCCTTCCCTTTGATTTTGTTGAATGGGAAGATGGTCACTTCGATCCCACATCAACGGAATACTTTTAAAACGAAACTTGAGGGAGGGGACCTGGCGTATGGGAGACCAGTATGAAATCCAATCTTTTCAACTATACAACCGAAAGAAGACAAAGGCTAATTTGTTAACTTCATCCCATACTGTCACACAACCCGATTTCACATTTCTGCGGATCTGATTTCACATTTTCCACTTTCTTCACAGAAATGTTTTCTCTTTTTAACCAAAATATAGAAAATTATGCTTTGTGCATAGCATGATCCTGCTAGTCTTTCTCTTTCCTCAGTCTTCCTAAATCAGTAGGTTGTCTCATATTCTAAAATTCCCTCCTCTAATTAGAGAAATATGTTAATAATGTTAGGGTAATATATTGTACTTGGAAAAAAAACTAAGCTAGCGTAACTTTGCTTGTTTACAGTGATATGCGCTCCCTAAAGTAGAAACACATGCAGCACTGAGAAAATATTATTCTCTTGTATGCATAGAAAAAACTCTGACAATTTAAAAAAAAATAGGTTTAGCGTGACCAAGTTTTGAATGACACAGTGTTGTTTCTACACACCTGCATTATGATACCAAGCTTGTTCAAGGATGTTTTTGGAGCCTTTGTTTGTGGTTTTCATATGCCCTGATATCTTCAGAACGATGCTAAGAAATAGGGATGTTACTAGAATTTCCAGGAGCCTAGTTCAAGGCACACTAAAAATAAATAAAATAAAATACAACTTTTGCAACTGTGTTACGTTTAAACCCAAGAATTGAGCATAGGCTAACTAATCTCATAGAAGAGCCCCCTATTATTGGCATATACAACAGCAATTTTGAAAAACATTTCTTCTACCAAGTAATAATTTCATCAAGTCATCAATGTTTATGATAGCATGTCATTAATGATAATTTTTACCGGACCACGTAAGCGTAGCTGGCCAAGAAGAGAGATTGTCACTGACTGACTGACTCTTTTTATATAGTGTAGTGGTTAGAGACGGGGACTCCCACGCAAGGAACCAGTGTTTGAGCCTCGCTGCAGTGAAAGCAGATTAGGATTTGTTCAGGATAGACAAAATCTTTGCTGGCCACAACCATCAGAAGTCACAGTATTGTAAGCCTAAAATAAATATGTTTACCCGACTATTTCTGGTGGATTTTCGAAGTACGCATCATTGCATGCTTTTTGGGGTAATATACATTAGATCACAACCCCTTGGGCAGTAAAAGAGGAGGGGTTTCCACGATTCTCTCAACTTTTCACTTGATGAAAAAGTTAGTTGTCGTCACTTATATTATAGTTATTGCACCAATGTCATTCACAAATAAAAGAAAAAATAATGTTGTGGAGCCATGAAATAAAATAGCACAAATATTATGCCTTAGGATTTGTTCAAGGTAGACAAAAACTATAGACACAACCTTCAGTAGCTATGTTATAGTAAGCCTAAAGTAAAACTGTTTACAGTTATATTGCAACTATTTCTGTATTTTTGAAGTATGCTTCCTTGCATGCTTTTTGGGGTAATATAGGCTAGATCACAACTCCTTGCGCAGTAAAAGAGGAGGGGTTTCCACAATTCTCTCATCTTTTCACTTGACGAAAAAGTCAGTTATTGTCACATACACTCACCTAAAGGATTATTAGGAACACCATACTAATACTGTGTTTGACCCCCTTTCGCCTTCAGAACTGCCTTAATTCTACGTGGCATTGATTCAACAAGGTGCTGAAAGCATTCTTTAGAAATGTTGGCCCATATTGATAGGATAGCATCTTGAAGTTGATGGAGATTTGTGGGATGCACATCCAGGGCACGAAGCTCCCGTTCCACCACATCCCAAAGATGCTCTATTGGGTTGAGATCTGGTGACTGTGGAGGCGATTTCAGTACAGTGAACTCATTGTCATGTTCAAGAAACCAATTTGAAATGATTCGAGCTTTGTGACATGGTGCATTATCCTGCTGGAAGTAGCCATCAGAGGATGGGTACATGGTGGTCATAAAGGGATGGACATGGTCAGAAACAATGCTCAGGTAGGCCGTGGCATTTAAACAATGCCCAATTGGCACTAAGGGGCCTAAAGTGTGCCAAGAAAACATCCCCCACACCATTACACCACCACCACCAGCCTGCACAGTAGTAACAAGGCATGATGGATCCATGTTCTCATTCTGTTTACGCCAAATTCTGACTCTACTCTATCTGAATGTCTCAACAGAAATCGAGACTCATCAGACCAGGCAACATTCTTCCAGTCTTCAACTGTCCAATTTTGGTGAGCTCGTGCAAATTGTAGCCTCTTTTTCTTATTTGTAGTGGAGATGAGTGGTCCCCGGTGGGGTCTTCTGCTGTTGTAGGCCATCCGCGTGTTGTGGCTTCACAAATGCTTTGCTGCATACCTCGGTTGTAATGAGTGGTTATTTCAGTCAAAGTTGCTCTTCTATCAGCTTGAATCAGTCGGGCCATTCTCCTCTGACCTCTAGCATCAACAAGGCATTTTCGCCCACAGGACTGCCACATACTGGATGTTTTTCCCTTTTCACACCATTCTTTGTAAACCCTAGAAATGGTTGTGCGTGAAAATCCCAGTAACTGAGCAGATTGTGAAATACTCAGACCGGCCCATCTGGCACCAACAACCAAGCTCAAAATTGCTTAAATCACCTTTCTTTCCCATTCTGACATTCAGTTTGGAGTTCAGGATATTGTCTTGACCAGGACCACACCCCTAAATGCATTGAAGCAACTGCCATGTGATTGGTTGATTAGATAATTGAATTAATGAGAAATTGAACAATAGTTATTGTATCAATGTCATTCACAAATGAAAGAAAAATGTGTGTTGTGCCATGAAATGAAATAGCTTTGGCAGTGTAAAGTTAATCTTCAGTCTCGCTAGAGACATTTTCATACACAGTTTCCTTATTTCAGGTGCTAAAATGTAATTGGACAAATTAACACAATCATAATTAAAATGTTAATTTTTAATACTTTGTCGTGAATCCTTTGCTGGTAATGATTGCTTGAAGTCTGGAACGCATGGACATCATCAAATGCTGGATTTCTTCCTTTGTGATACTTTGTCAGGCCTTTAGTGCAGCTGTCTTCAGTTGTTGTTTGTTTGTGCCTTAAGTTTTGTCTTCAGCAAGTGAAATGCATGCTCGATTGGGTTGAGATCAGGTGATTGACTCTGCCATTGCAGAATATTCCACTTCTTTGGATAAAAAAAACTCCTGGGTATGATTTGGGTCATTGTCCATCTGTTTAGTGAAGCGCCGTCCAATCAACTTCGCTGAATCTATATATCCCCATACACTTCAGAATTAATCCGGCTGCTTTAGATCACGAGCCGTTCCAAGCCTTCTCCATACTTTTTTCTTCCCATCATTCTGGTACAGGTTGATCTTAGTTTAATCTGTCCAATGACTACTGTTCCAGAACTGGGCTGGCTTTTGGCAAAAAAAAAGCCTTTCTATTCTTGAGGCTTATGAATGGTTTGCATCTTGTGGGGAACCCTCTGTATTTGCCCTTGTGAAGTCTACCTACTGGAGAGTGTTCTTCACTTGGCTGGATGTTGTGAAGGGGTTTTTCTTTACCATGGAAAGGACCCTACAATTATTCACCACTGTTGTCTTCCATGGACATCCAGGCTTTTTTGTGTTGCAGAGCTCACCAGTGCGTTCTTTTTTAATCAGAATGTACCAAACTGTTGATTTGGCCACTCTTAATGTTCCTGCTATCTGTCTGATCGATTTACTTGTTTTTGCAGCCTAAGGATGGCCTGTTTCACTTGCATTGAGAGCTCCTTTAACCGCATGTTGTTTGTTCACAGCAACAGCTCCCAAATGCAAATGGCACACCTGGCATCAACTCCAGACCTTTTACCTACTTCATTGATGAAGAAATAACGAAGAAATAGCCCACACCTGTCCATGAAAAAGCTGCTGAGTCAATTGTCCAATTACTTTTGGTCCCTTGAAAAAGGGATTCAATTTGGATGTGAATACCCTCAAATTAAAGCTGAGAGACTGCACTTTAAGCCCATATTCATTATTTAACTGTAATTTTAATATATTTTGGTAAACAGCCAAAATAACAAAATTTGTGTCAGAGTCCAATAATTTCCGGACCTAACTGTGTAATAATCATTGCCATTCAGATTTGAAATGGATAGTAATGCATTCCTGAACATCATGGCAAGGAACACCACTTGTTTAATGATAATATTTATTTCATGTTCACTCTGGTGCGTTCAGAGTAACGAGAGAGGGAGAGAGAGGGCATGCGGATGCTGACAGGGCAGGGAGAGCAGGTAACATGGAGGTGAGTGAGAAAAGGACCAAGTATTGATGGCTGATCTGATATTGCTGTGTTGGTGTTTTTCCTACAACATCATAATTCATGTTGGCACAGCTGAGGTTAGGATCAGGCACAGGTGCCACTGAGGTTAGGTTTAGGCACAGGTGTCTCTGAGGTTAGGGCTAGATTAAAGGTTGGGGGGCAGGGGAATATTCTATCTTTGGTCTGGGGTAACTAACTACGGGTACGTTGCAATGATGGTCCTGGAGCAACATTAATGATGTTGTAGGAACAACACCAACACTGCGATATCAGACTATTGATGTCTTTACATATTTGTCTTTACATATAATGAAAGAAGAAAAGGTAAACAATTAAAAAGAGCAGTATGTAATACAATACACTATTAGACATTATTGTAAACAAGAAACCAGGCAATAATAACTATTAATAAAGGCAACGATAACTAACTTTTTCATCAAGTGAAAAGATGCAAGAATCGTGGAATTTAGCAGAAATAATTAATAAATGTTGTGGCTCTCAATAGATTAGAACTTCGGTCTTCCACATGAGAGGCACTGTCTTTAACCACTACGCCACGGCATTACACGGTTCAGCAGTCGCTAGACTCCATTGAGGTTTTGTGTTAAACTGACTAACGTTTCTTATCAAGTTTTCTTCCACCATAGCGTCTATGAACTATATTGCTTTTGCCACTGGCCGTTTTAACAGCTTATTAGCCAGTAATAGGCTTACTAATATCTACTAACTTCCTAGGAATAAGCATAAGAATTGATCAATTGCTAGCGAGACTCGTGAACTTTTCCATGCCAGAAACAGTCGCAATATAACCGTATACAGTTTCAGTTAAGACTAACGTAACTTCTGTATGTTGTAGCCAGTAAATGTGTTTGTCTATCCTGACCCAAAACGCATGCAAGGATGCGTACTTCGAAAATCCACCAGAAACAGTTGCAACATAACCGTGAACTGTTTTATTTCAGGCTTACTATAATGCAGATACTGACAGTTTTAACCTGCAAAGTTTTCATCTATAAGGAATAATTCATAACGCGTACTTCGCCTTCGAGGAGATATGAACTTGGGATCTATAGTTCACCAGTCTGCTTCTCAAACCACTACGCGATTTAACAAGGGGTACTTAGTCAGTCAGTCAGTCACTCAGCAAAAATAAAGCATAAAAAGTTAATTCCATTTTAAAATATGTAAAAAAAACTAAAACATTCTGGGTGGGGACCCTAGACCCCGGGGCAGATTTGGTCCCCCCCAATGTTGAAATTGTTAAAACGGCCAGTGGCAAAAGCCATGAAGTTCATAAATGCCATTTGTGGTGAAAGTAAACCTAAGCTCAACACAATGCTTAATGGTGTCTAGCAAAATATTCAAACTTAGCGTGATGTTAATGCTTGACAAAATGATCTAATGTCGAAATGCTATACCGACACGTGGTGTAAGTATAGCTTTGTGGCATAGTGGTTAAAGACACTAGGGATGTGCGGATCGATACAAAAGTATTGATACTTTTGATCTTCTTTTTGAGAAACGATTGTGTTTTCGATGCTGAAAATAAGTTGTTTATAGGAACTAGTTCTATGCAGAATATTCCAGTGGGTGCATTTACATGTAAACTAATACCCTGATACACTGAATAAGGTTAACAGTCCAAACTATGTAAAAGTTGGTCATATTTTCAAACAACATCTGAATTCATTATATCCATTTTGAGGAAAAACAAATATGTATTGCTCAGAATTACTAAAGCACAGAAAAGATCTCATAAAATTTTCTCAAAGTAAAGATCTCAATGATCTATAGGGAATAAAGCTCTTACGCCCGCCATAATTATATCACTTATCAAATTGTTTAATGCATTTTGGATCTCTTAAATTCTTTAATAATTGCATGTAGCTACCTCTAACCATTTTAGGTTGTATGTGAGTTATATGGTCCAGATAGACTTAAAAACATAACATTTAGCTTGTAGTATTTTCTTCCAATAGATGACTCCCAAAGAACAGCAGAGATTACAAGAAACCTGGGAGTGTTATGGGTAGGCTCTGTTTTCCCTGTCCCAGCCTGTTTTCCTCTTCCCCTTTTCCTTGTGTGTGTTGTCTGTGTTTGTCTCCACCTGCTGTGCAAGTGTCGCGCTCACAGAGGATCCTGGCCAAGGGGCGTGGCCACTCTCTCCTGCTCTGTTTCCAGCCAGCTGCAGCACATTTCCATTAATCAACCAGCAGAAATCAACCCGGGCTGTTCACCTCTTCAGCACCAGTTTGTTACAACATTACCCTTGGTAACTTGGCTCTGCAACCCTCAGTCATCCCGCGCCTAGTCCCTATGCGCTCTAACCTGCTTTATTCCTGTGTGCCTTTGCTAACTTGCATCTCCTCTATCCAGATTATGCTCCGACATTGCTGCCTGTTCACCTGCTGCCTGCTCACCTGTTGCCTGCCCACCTCGCCTCCTGGAACCACTCCACCCTGAACGATTCCCCTTTGTTTAATTCCGGTTGTGTGAATAAACACTTCAACTGCCTCCCCGAGTCTGTGTGCCTGTCTCAGCATCTGAGTCACAAACCAGAGCCTAACAGGGTGAGATGAATGTGAAGGACATCCATCCAATCGCAATTGTTAAAGACAGATTTTAAGGCAGGGCGGCCCAACCATGTTCCTGGAGGTTTTCTCTTGAAACCCATTTTGTGACTAACCCGGTTAAGTTTTTCAACCAGTTAATTATTAGATTCAGGTGTGCTAAATTAGTTGGAGAAACCCCTACAAGACAGTAGATCTCCAGGAACAGGGTTTGGCAGCCCTGTTTTAAGGTATTTGTAAAGTCCCTTGATTGGTATTATAAAATCCCAAGCCGCAAAACGCTTGTTGGAGGGTACAATTGCAGACCTGTATAAAGACTGTCAAGACATAGTAAGGGCAACTTTACAACGTGCAGACAGTGTTGTCCTCAAAACAGAAATTTGGGAATATTTGACTGTCCTTTCCTTTCATTACAACCGGCAAATACATACACAAGACTTTTACAATTATTGGTATTGGTATACTAGCCTTGGTATTACTTGATATCATGTGACGTTTTTATATGTAAAAAATTGGCACAAACATCTCATCATCTCATGTTCATCCGCTTATCCGGTATCGGGTCGCGGGGGCAGCAGCTCCAGCAGGGGACCCCAAACTTCCCTTTCCCGAGCCACATTTTCCAGCTCTGACTGGAGGATCCCGAGGCGTTCCCAGGCCAGTGTCGAAATATAATCTCTCCGCCTAGTCCTGGGCCTACCCTGAGGTCTCCTCCCAGCTGGACGTAACTGGAACACCTCCCTAGGGAGACGTCCTGGGGGCATCCTTACCAGATGCCCGAACCACCTCAACTGGCTCCATTCGATGCAAAGGAGCAGCGGCTCTACTCCGAGTTCCTCACGGATGGCTGAGCTTCTCACCCTATCCCTAAAGGAGAAGCCAGCCACCCTTCTGAGAAAACCCATTTCAGCCGCTTGTACTCGCGATCTTGTTCTTTTGGTCATGACCCAGCCTTCATGACCATAGGTGAGGGTAGGAACGAAAATTGACCGGTATATCAAGAGCTTTGCCTTCCGGCTCAGCTCTCTTTTCGTCACAATGGTGCGGTAAAGCGAATGCAATACCGCCTCCGCTGCTCTGATTCTCCGGCCAATCTCCGGCTCCATTGTCCCCTCACTCGTGAACAAGACCCAGAGATACTTGAACTCCTTTACTTGGGGCAACGTCTCATTCCCTACCCGGAAGAGGCACTCCATTGGTTTCCTGCTGAGAATCATGGCCTCAGATTTAGATGTGCTAATCCTCATCCCAACTGCTTCGCACTAGGCTGCGAACCGGTCCAGTGAGTGCTGAAGGTCACAGACCGATGATGCCATCAGGACCACATCACCCGCAAAAAGCAGCGATGAGATCCCCAGCCCACCGAACTACAACCCCTCCCCACCCCGACTGTGCCTCGATATCCTGTCCATAAAAGTTACAAACAGGATTGGTGACAAAGTGCAGCCCTGGTGGAGGCCAACCCCCTCCTGGAACAAGTCCGACTTACTACCGAGAACCCGAACACAGCTCTCACTTTGAAAGTACAGGGATTGTATAACCCTCAGAAGGGACCTCCTCACCCCATACTCCCGCAGCACCTCCCACAGTATCTCCCGGGGGACCCGTTCATACGCCTTCTCCAGATCCACAAAACACATGTAGACTGGATGGGCATATTCTCAGGCCCCCTCCAGGATCCTTGCAAGAGTAAAGAGCTGGTTGGTTGTTCCGTGACCAGGACTGAATCCGCATTGTTCCTCTTCAATCTGAGGTTTGACTATCTGCTGAACCCTCCTTTCCAGTACCTTTGAGTAGACTTTCCCAGGGAGGCTGAGAAGTGTAATACCCCTGTAATTGGCACACACCCTCTGGTCCCCCTTTTTGAACAGGGGAACCACCACCCCGGTCCGCCACTCCTTAGGCACTTTCCCCGACTCCCACACAATGTGGAAGAGGCGTGTCATCCAAGACATCCCCTCTACACCCAAAGCTTTCAACATTTCTTGACGGATCTCTGGCGGACGGTTTTCCAGAAACACCTTGGTGCCGACCGAATGTCCTTCCCATGGCTTCCCCAAACTCCTCCCACACCCGCTGTTTTGCCTCTTTCACAGCAGAGGTCGCAGCCCTTCGGGTCTGTCGGTACACAAACCATTTCAAAATATAGGATACATACCAGTAAAGCTACAAAACTTCCTCTTGCTACTGATGTGTTTATTTAACACATCAACAAACACCGTGGCTCCACAAAACACTTTTAACGACAGAGTGGCTTGCTTTTACCAGGTGTTGTAGTACACATACTGGAGAGAGAGAGAGAGACCTTCTTGTGTAATTGCTCTCCTTCTCTCTCACACACATAAAATTACCACTGTCACATTTACAAACCTAAATTAGGAATGCAACCAAGCTAAGAAGCAATGTGCCTACAGGGCCATACGCAAACAGCAATGAGCTCAACACCACTGTAGGCCACAACGAAGCGGAAAGACAACTTTTTAGGGATACAGATCCATTCTATGACAACAGCATTAATAGAAAAACAATGACACACTGACACTCGTCACCATCTATATCAATCGATCCAGCACAAAAATATGACCAATGCACGGACAAGCACCACAAAGGCAGGATGATAAAATGTGCTTTCACTCACCAACTTGAAGAGAACGGCGGTTCTTCCTCTTGGCAAACTTTTCGATGACTTTGGGAATGAAGTCATGTAGCTGCTGAATCAGCTGGCTTTGGATGGACAACATGGCAAATGCGTTGAGTCGCGGCTGTCCCTGGTATTGCGAGTGAAGGTTTTTACCCTCTTCAAGGTGGAAAAGTTCCCCTCTGACTCAGATGTCGTCATAGGTGTTGTTATGATAATTTTCAGTGAGTGACGGTCTCAGCAAAAGCCTCCTCTAGGATGTTCTCATGGATGGATCTTAACAGAGACAGGACCGTCTTACCAGTGTGAAGTTCAGTGTGGCAGTACAAAGTGGTCAGCTCAGACTTAAATTTTTCCTCGTTTCCTAGAGGCACAGTCAAGCTCAGATGTAGGGAATGACAGGACAAATTGTGGGTCATTTTGTGAATACCTCTGCTCTACCAGGGAGATGCCTGTGTCGCATGCTTCCTTCATCACCGGCGCTGTGTTGGTTACTCATGGGGCCTGGCTCGTCTGTTCCATCGTGAAGAGTGGCAGCCCATTCATCAGTTTGCTTCTGCAAATTCTGTACATTCTCCTTGAAATGGGTGAGCGCACTTCTAATCCCAGATGCATCAATGCTCCATTTTTGCAGAGTGTTGTATAAAACATAAACTTCTGGCATAAGGAAGAAAAAGGGTTCCAATAGCTGCAGAAAGTCTCGGTCCCCAAGTTTTTTTGACAGGGCGTATGCCTCACTTATGGTGGCCTCATCCCATCCTGGTTGTGTGTGTATGTCCTGAGCGATAAATCAGAGCGATAAGCTTTTCTTCCAGCTTCAGTGATTCCAGCATACCCTTGATGCTATTAGAGAGGCCGAGTCCAGTTTTATCTTTGACTTCCACAAACCCCAAAAACCTCTATGTCACTGTATTGTCAGGCAACATGTATTGCAACACAACAATCCCCTCAATCGCAGGCCAGACGAACTAGGCATACCTGCTTCCTTTTCTTGTTTAAATATCAGGGGAAATAGTAATATTTTCAGGTAATTGGTTAGTGATGTAGGTAAAGAATATGCTCCAGCTATTATCGGCCCCGTCACCAATTATTGACCACCTTACTATTGTGTTAAATTACATTATAATTGCTTGTTATTTGAATACGAAATGACAGATCGTAGTCTTCTCTGAAGTATCTACTAGAAAGTTCAAACAAATTTAATCACATTTATTTATAAAGCCCTTTTTACAACAGCAGTTGTCACAAAGTGCTTTACAGAGACACCCGGCCTTAAACCCCAAGGAGCAAACAACAGTAGTGTTGAATTTCAGTGGCTAGGAAAAACTCCCTAAGAAGGTCGAATTTTAGGAAGAAACCTAGAGAGGACCCAGGCTCAGAGGGGTGACCAGTCCTCTTCTGGCTGTGCCGGGTGAGATATTAAGAGTCTAATTGGAATAATAAATACATTTCTCTGGGCTAAATCCAGAGTCTATTTGATTTTAGACTAGGTCAGAAGTATGACCAGGTGGACAAGGACAGGGACAGCAACGGGCCCCCCAAACCAGGTAATCCGCAGGTGTTAAAATAAAAAAACTGGAGGAGTCTGAAAAAAAAGTTAGTTGTGCATTCCTCATATCCCCCAGCACAATAATATAGCAGCGTAACCTCTCGGAACTGAGACAGGGGGGTCCGGTGACACTGTGGCCCTACCCGGGGGAGGCCCCGGACAGGGCCCAACAGGCAGGAAATCAATCCACCCACAGAAAGTTGTAGCTAGCTTTCTTGACTTAGGGTAAAGAAAAAAAGAACGAGCTCTTTGATCGTCTAGCCTGTCCCGCAACTTGAATTTCACAAATTGCAACTTGTGTAAAAGTACTAGACCGGCACATCGGGGAACTTTGGCTCGCAGCACGTTCCTGCCCCTTTTTGGGGAGCACAAACAACACTCGCCATAGACATGTAAAATAGCCGATATTCTGCACATTGTATTGATGATATTGCTGAACTGCTCTCTGTTATATCAGTTGATTATAACTTGTTTATTATTACAGGGGATTTTAACATCCACATAGATAATAGTACAGACAATAATGGCAACTAACTTTTTGCACTACTTGACAATTTTGATCTCACTCAACATGTGAAAGAGCGTACACACACTCAAGGCCACATTCTAGATCTGGTTATCTCTAAAGGTCACGATATTTCCTCTATCATGGTTAAAGACTTGGCCCAGTGTGATCATTTCTGTCTTTTTTTATTCACTTATCACACCAAATGTTCCAGTAATGTCACATTTGTTGAGTTGGAGACAGAGGTAGGCGCCGAAGTTTAAGGGTTTCCCCTGTTTTATTAAAAAAAAAATAAAGTAAACCAAAACAGAGTGCCGAGCACTTCAAAATAGTCCAGAGTTCAATGGGTCAGTGGTTCTGGCGCACAGGAGATGACGTGCATACACGCACAATGACCAACAATGACAGGGACAAAAGGGCTGAACTAAATACACTGATAAACGAGGAGAACAGAAACAGGTGGGGGCTAAAACACAGGTGAACTGAATATACTGATTAACTGAAACAAGAACAGGAAAGACCATACAAGACAAGGACACACAGAAAACATGAAGTGGAATGGTCCTTTCAGGAAGGGACCGTTACAAGTAAACTTATTATATATAAAAAATTATAAGTATTAGACAGAACATCAGAACTACACAGTCTAACAAGGACTCTGTATCATCACCACGACCACCAAGACATGACTTGGTTATTATGTCACATTGTAATACAATAGATCAAAAATCCCTAGAAGAAAAAGTTCAACATCTTAAAGCTTCCACTTGTTGTATCGACACATCAGACTTTTTAAAAACTATTTTTAACTCTATAACAATGGACCTACAGCAAATAATTAACAGCTCTCTGCAATCAGGCATTTTACCAACATCTCTAAAAACAACTGCCCTTAAGCCCCTATTAAAAAAGAGAACACTGGATGTTTCTATAATCAACAACTATAGCCCTGTATCAAATATTCCTTTTATAGCCAAGATCATTAAGAAGGTTGTCTTCAATCAACTCAGCAATTATGTGACCTCAAACGGTCTCTTAGACAAATTTCAGTCAGGTTTCCTACCACACCACAGTACTGAAATGGCCCTGATTAAAGTTTTAATGATATACACTCACCTGAAGGATTATTAGGAACACCTGTTCAATTTCTCATTAATGCAATTATCTAATCAACCAATCACATGGCAGTTGCTTCAATGCATTTAGGGGTGTGGTCCTGGTCAAGACAATCTCCTGAACTCCAAACTGAATGTCAGAATGGGAAAGAAAGGTGATTTAAGCAATTTTGAGCGTGGCATGGTTGTTGGTGCCAGACGGGCCGGTCTGAGTATTTCACAATCTGCTCAGTTACTGGGATTTTCACGCATAACCATTTCTAGGGTTTACAAAGGGAAAAGGGAAAAACATTGAGTATGCGGCAGTCCTGTGGGCGAAAATGCCTTGTTGATGCTAGAGGTCAGAGGAGAATGGGCCAACTGATTCAAGCTGATAGAAGAGCAACTTTGACTGAAATAACCACTTGTTACAACCGAGGTATGCAGCAAAGCATTTGTGAAGCCACAACACGCACAACCTTGAGGCGGATGGACTACAACAGCAGAAGACCCCACCGAGTACCACTCATCTCCACTACAAATAGGAAAAAGAGGCTACAATTTGCACAAGCTCACCAAAATTGGACAGTTGAAGACTGGAAGAATGTTGCCTGGTCTGATGAGTCTCGATTTCCGTTGAGACATTCAGATGGTAGAGTCCGAATTTGGCGTAAACAGAATGAGAACATGGATCCATCATGCCTTGTTTCCACTGTGCAGGCTGGTGGTGGTGGTGTAATGGTGGGGGGGATGTTTTCTTGGCACACTTTAGGCCCCTTAGTGCCAATTGGGCATCGTTTAAATGCCACGGCCTACCTGAGCATTGTTTCTGACCATGTCCATCCCTTTATGACCGCCATGTACCCATCCTCTGATGGCTACTTCCAGCAGGAAAATGCACCATGTCACAAAGCTCGAATCATTTCAAATTGGTTCCTTGAACATGACAATGAGTTCACTGTACTGAAATGGCCCCCACAGTCACCTGATCTCAACCCAATAGAGCATCTTTGGGATGTGGTGGAACAGGAGCTTCGTGCCCTGGATGTGCATCCCACAAATCTCCATCAACTCCAAGATGCTATCCTATCAATATGGGCCAATATTTCTAAAGAATGCTTTTAGCACCTTGTTGAATCAATGCCACGTAGAATTAAGGCAGTTCTGAAGGCGAAAGGGGGTCAAACACAGTATTAGTATGGTGTTCCTAATAATCCTTTAGGTGAGTGTACGGCTGAATATGGATTCAGATAAAATAACAGTTCTAGTTCTATTAGATCTCAGTGCAGCATTTGACACTGTAGATCATAGAAAACATAGATAGACTGGAAAATTGGGTAGGACTCTCCGGGACAGTCCTCGATTGGTTCAAATCTTATCCAGGTGGCCGGAGTTACTTTGTCACCATTGGTAATCATGAATCTGATAGGGTGGCTATTACATGCAGATTTCCACAGGGATGAGTTCTTGGACCGGTTCTGTTCAATCTCTATATGCTACCTTTAGGCCAAATTCTACAGAGCAACAACATTAACTACCACAGCTATGCCAATGATACTCAAATATATATGGTTCTCGAACCCTATGACAACAGCTCAATAGACTCTCTGTGTCACTGTATAGAGCACATAAATACCTGGATGAGCCAAACTTGGGAGATTATTGTGTTTGGCAAGTATTAGTAAAGAGCTGGAATCTCTGGCCTTTAAAACCAGGGATCAAGTGCGTTATCTTGGTGTTCTGATAGACTCAGACCTGACATTTAACATATCAAATCGGTTACCAAAACAGCATTCTATCATCTACATCAAATATAGCCAGAATCAAATGCCTGGTGTCCCAAAAAGACCAAGAGAAGCTCATCCATGCTTTTATCTCTAGTAGGGTTGACTACTGTAATGGCCTCTTAACTGGACTCCCCAAAAAGTCTGTAAATCAGCTGCAGGTCATTCAGAATTCAACTGCTAGAATGTTAACCAGGACCAAGAGAACAGAGCACATCACTCCAATTATAAAACCTTTGCATTGGCTTCCAGTCAGTTACAGAATAGATTTTAAAGTGGTGCTTTTAGTTTGTAAATCTCTGAATGGTTTAGGACCCGAATACATTTCTTTTTGAAGAATTTAAACCGAGCAGGGCTCTTAGATCCATGAACACAGGTCAGCTAGTAGAGCCCAGAGTCCAAACTAAACATGGAGAAGCTGCATTTAGCAGTTATGCTGTACACAACTGGAATAAACTACCAGAAGATCTCTTTTCACATGCCTATGACGGATCTCTTAAACTCATTTAAACTTAACCGCATTGTTTAATCTTATAGCTTTTATAGCTTCCTATGTTTTTATCACATTTTATTTAGTTTTATTCTATGTTTTATTATTAAGCTGTATTGAATTTTTCTTTTATAGATTTTTTTTGTTATTAAATGTATATTTTGCTATATTTTACCAATCATAACGCATGTTCTGGTGCTATCAGAGGAATAACCTCTGTGTAAATGTAACAATAGCGGATGAAGGATAATGCAAATTCTTGTGCTGCTGTTTAGACATCTATGTAGGGTATTTTCTCACAAAAGGACTGACAAGTTTATCTAAGTGCTGGAGCGTGAGGATTGAGATACCAAGGTGGTATAGTAAACAGTTATGGTAACTGTAATTAATTGAGGTTGAATATAAAATGCATGTACCGCCATGGCATAAATGTCCCCCTGGAGAGAGCCAAGTAAGACATTGATGCAATGATTATCTCACATAGGGACTGATGGGTTCATCCTCTCATTGGAATGCGAGGATTGAGATACCGGGGTGTTGAAGTTCATGCAGTCCCCCTGGAGACAGCTGAGCTATGCAGGGGTGTTGAAGTTCATGCAGTCCCCCTGGAGACAGCTGAACTAGAGAGATACCGGGGTGTTGAAGTTCATGCAGTCCCCCTGGAGACAGCTGAGCTAGAGAATTGCAACAATCTAATTCCATTGTATTTTGTATTTTCAGTGTAAAGAGGATTGCATTTCGTATTTTCAGTATAAAGAGGATTGCATTTCTTCTATGTATGAATTGTGCTATGTAAATTAACAAATAAACTTGCAGGTCATTCAGGGCCATAACATCCTCCAAAATCAACGAATATAGTTTTGTTTGTTTGTGGTTTGTTTTTGCCGGTTTGTGCTGTTAAAATATTAGTTTGTACTGCTTCAGTATTTTTTATATTAGAAATGTAATTATTGGCAATGACGTCAGTCAGCCCCCCAACATGCTCCAAATTTGACCAAAATAGTCTCCTTTGTTTGTGCTGGTTTGTGCCGTTAAAAGTTTGTGCTGATGCAACGTTTTATATATTAGACATTTAATTTTAGGTGTCACCAGCCCCACAACCTGCTCCTCAAAATAGGCTCAATCATTTATGCTCCATTTGTGTCAATTAAAGTTTTGTTTGTGCTGCTACAGTTTTAGCAGGACAAACACTGGATAGCACACTGGTAAGAAAGCAGTCTCAAAAACAAACCTTTATCGGCACAAAAGGAGCACAATTGATTGAGCTTATTTTGAGTGAATTTGACCTATGAAATATTATTTAATATCTAAAACAAATGAGACTATTTTGACCAATTTTGGAGGGGCTGGTGACACCATACCCTATGATTAGATGTCTAATATTTAAAAAACAGAAGCAGCCCAAATGAAACTTAAAATGGCACAAACCAGCACAAACGAAGCACAAACAAACAATACTTTTATGTGTATTTATAGGATTTGGTGGGGTGAGTGACCTAAAATATTTTAAAAAATGACAGCAGCACTGGAGCAGAAGCGATTAAACTTATTTTACCTGTGTATAGATAGTCCCCCATCCACCGCAAAACTACAGCAAAATAGGCTTAATCGTTCTTGCTGGTTTGTGCCTTAATTTTTTTTTGCTGCTATAGTTTTTTGGATATTAAATAATATTTCATAGGTCAAATTCACTCAAAATAGGCTCAATCATTTGTGCTGCTTTTGTGCCAATAAAGGTTTGTTTTTGCGACTGATTTATCGATAGTGACAGAGCTGTAGTGGAAAGAGAGTAAAGCCAGTGCACTATCCAGTGGGAATGTATAGCTATGTACCTAAAACTGTAGCAGCACAAACAAAGGGATCTCATTGTTGAAAGATATCAGTCAGGAGAAGGGTACAAAATAATTTCCAAAGCATTAGATATACCATGGAACACAGTGAAGACAGTCATCAAGTGGAGAAAATATGGCACATCAGAGATATTACCAAGAACTGGACGTCCCTCCAGACGAGAAGAAAACTGGTCAGGGAAGCACGTGGGAAAATGTGTAATGGTCTGATGAAACCAAGGTTGAACTTTTTGGCCATAATTCCAAAAGGTATGTTTGATCTCTCATCTCATCTTCATCCGCTTATCCGGTATCGGGTCAGGGTACAGCAGCTCCAGCAGGGGACCCCAAACTTCCCTTTCCCGAGCCACATTTGCCAGCTCTGACTGGGGGATCCAGAGGCGTTCCGAGGCCAGTGTCGAAATATAACCTCTCCACCTAGTCCTGGGCCTACCCTGAGGTCTCCTCCCAGCTGGACGTGCCTGGAACACCTCCCTAGGGAGACATCCTGGGGGCATCCTTACCAGATACCCGAATCATCTCAATTGGCTCCATTCGATGCAAAGGAGCAGCGGCTCTACTCCGAGTTCCTCACGGATGGCTGAGCTTCTCACCCTATCCCTAAAGGAGAAGCCAGCCACCCTTCTGAGAAAACCCATTTCAGCCGCTTGTACTCACAATCTTGTTCTTTCGGTCATGACCCAGCCTTCATGACCATAGGTGAGGGTAGGAACGAAAATTGACCAGTAAATCGAGAGCTTTGCCTTCCGGCTCAGCTCTCTTTTCGTCATAACAATGCGGTAAAGCAAATGCAATATCACCCCCGCTGCTCTGATTCTCCGGCCAATCTCCCGCTCCATTGTCCCCTCACTCGCAAACAAGACCCTAAGATACTTAAACTCCTTTACTTGGGGTAACGCCTCATTCCCTACCCGGAGGAGGCACTCCATCGGTTTCCTGCTGAGAACCATGGCCTCAGGTATGTTTGATACAAAAACAAAACTGCACATCACCCAAAGAACACCATACCCACAGTGAAGCGTGATGGTGGCAGCATCATGCTTTGGGGCTGTTTTTCTTCAGCTGGAACTGGGGTCTTAGTCAGGGTGGGGGGAATTATGAACAGTTCCAAATAACAGGCAATTTTGGCGCAAAACATTCAGGCGTCCGTTAGAAAGCTGAAGATGAAGTTCACCTTTCAGAACGACAAAGACCCAAATACATACAAATCCACAAAAGCATGCCTTCACCAGAAGAAGATTAACGTTTTGGAATGGCCCAGCCAGAGCCCAGACCTGAATCCAATTGAATGTCTGTGGGGTGATCTAAAGAGGGCTGTGCACAGGAGATGTCCTCGCAATCTGACAGATTTGTAGCGCTTTTGCAAAGAGGTGTGGGCAAATATTGCCACGTCAAGATGGGAATTGCTAACAGACTCCTACACAAAAAGAATGAGTGCTACAATAAAATCAAAAGGTGCTTCAACAAAGTATTAGTTTAAGGATGTGCACACTTATGCAACCAGGTTATTGTGAGTTTTTATTTTTCACTCTCAAAGATTTCAGTTTGTTTTACAATTGAATTTTTCACGTTATAGGTCATATACAAGGTGGAAACATTTCTAACATGATTTATCTTTGTCTCATTCTTTTACATCACAAGAACCTGGCATTTTAACAGGGGTGTGTAGACTTTTTATATCCGTTGTACATAAAGATTAAGGAGGTACTAATTTTCATGAAGCTGGTTTGGGGACAGCAAGGTAGTCATCCAGACTAATTCTAAATGTCAAATTGCGTACTATGTACTAGTATGTACTTCGTGGATGATGGTGAAATACATACTGTTTAGTATATTGTAAGCTAGTATGCCGTTATTGGGACCGATTAGGACATACTACTTCTTCATACAATTGCGTCTCAACAGATGAACAGGGAAGTATGTCACCAACCTGAGTGCAAGTAGCCCATTTATTATCATCCTTAATGTTCCCAAGTAAGAAACTTTATCTACTGTAAATATTATTAGAATAGGCTGTGATTCAGCTGTCAAGTGATTGCCTGTATAAGGATTGGCGCCCTTGAAAAAATACAGTATTCCAGCTTTATTATTATGGATTGAATGTTGGTTATCCAACATTCTCCTCAGGGACATTTTAGAATTTTGTTGCAGGCTTGGCACGCTTGATTGACTAATCATGTTCGTCATGATTAGCTGACTAGTTTCATCAGGTGTGCTAGCTGGAATAGATTACATTGAAGGGCTGGGTATCCCTGAGGAGAGGGTTGAATACCTATGATTCAAGGGAATGAACCAAAATTACACATTTCTCAATCAAATTATTTTAGTACTTAGTGAACAATAGTGGAACTCAGCCATCCATAGAGACCCTTTCCAGATCCTTGACATTTTTCAGTCTACACCTATTGACAGTCCTCTTTAATTGAATTCATTTTTTTATGGGATTAGTCTGAGATGGTCATCGCAAAATCTTGATTTCATGGTCAATTAACATTTTGTTTCTGGATTTCAATGTGAGCTTGAGTCATTGTCTTGTTAGAAGATTTACCCAGCCTCCTGGCAGAGACAACCAACATTTTGGCTAAAATGTCCTAGTACTTGGAAGCTTGTAATGTTGCTGAACTTAACACGTACCCCAGGAATAGTGGAAGGAAAAAAGACAGATAATATCCCAGATCCACCACCTCATTCTTAAACCTTATTGAAACAGGAAGCCATGAATAGCCACTACACACTTTCTTAAGAGTGAGTTGTACTTAAAACAGTAGAATGTTAGTGCTCTAGCTTTTTTCATTCATAAGAATCATTAGAGGTACATGTACAGATGTGGGTCTTTTCAAATAATATCTGATCAATTAAACTTAACCACAGGTGGACTGTAGTCCATTTGCGGAAACATCTCAAGGATGATAAATTAGCTCAGGATGCAGCCGAGCTGAATTTCCACTGTCATATAGCAAAGAGTCTGAAAACCGGGTAAAGAAATGTTGCTCATTAACTGTATTGTTTATTTTATACAGCCTTTTTTGCTCATCGTTATCAAGGGTGCCAATCAAGGGGCGTCAAATATGGGAACATGTTGATTAGAGGTTGAAGTGAAGGATGTTCATTTAAGGTTCTCCCAGGCTAAATTCTTATTATTGTCATTAAATCGACTTCACTCATGAAATTCACACTTGTTATCCTGAAAAAAAGCCTGCATTAGGTATCAATTTTCTATTTCAATTCTCATCAATAATAATGTAGTTTCCTCAATCCCAGCCATTTCCTCTCAGCCATCCATTTGCATGTTCACGTGTTTCACTTGCACTAGTGTCCCAAAGCTGAGGGTGTGAATATCTTTGAGGGAGTAGGTGCTAATTAGACTATTTTGGCCCCTGCCAACGAGTGTGCAACAATACCACCTCCCATTGCAAAGAAGAATCCCATAATATGCCATGTTATTTGTGGTTGCACAATTTTACACAAAATGATGGATAGGCATGTCCCTTATTGTGCATGTGTTTTTATTGGATTTCAAGACTTGAAAAAGAAAAGATTAATAAGTTAATTAATTTACTGAAGTTTCATTTTTCTAAACCTTCAGGAGGGATTTGTTAATTGAAATTTCATTATTGTTTTATTCATTAAAGATGAACATGAATCGCATCTTTTAAGTCACAAAAATGTGGTGAGAAAATGTGTACATGTATTGATTCTCTCAACAGCCACTCAACAGTGACAGACGATGTCACCCAGTGACAGTTTTGTCATCAAAAGCAAGTTGGTAGAGGTGAGTGTCTGGTTCTGGATTTGTTGTTATGCTCCTCCCACCTCACTTGTACTCCCTCCCCCCTACATGATAGAGATTAACCACAATTCACTAGGTTTACACTTCCATCAAATATCTGTTAAATCCAAGCCTGTAAATTAAGTGAGTGAAGGAAGGGGACTTTTTTGTGGAGTTGGAATTTAGCCCATGTTTCTAAGCAAAACTCTTGACCACAAGGCTATCTGCAGACTGTTTCTTAATGACATTTAGAATCCCAATTTGACCAGTGGATGGCACTAGTGAAGCATCTCCCTGCCAACTCCGAGTCTGGGGTTCAACAACAGGATAATGTCATAGGTGACTTTATGAAGAGAAATCGTCTAAAATATTTTTTCCCGAACTGATTTATGTCAGAGTAGCACTGGACCTATAAACAGGCTTTAATAGACCTCCTCACCTTGAAGAGTTGGATATACGTAGCTTCCTCTTCAGTACATTACTGGTAACACACACTTTGAGCATGTAGAGTTCAGTCCTAGCAGCACATCCAACACACAATTGTAACACACACACACACACGACTCTCCATCAATTTATTTGATTTATTGCCCCTACCGAACCAATCACATCACACACATGCACACACAAGTGGTTAACCTAACTTAATAGTACTAAGTTGTGTTCAACAGGTGGATTCCTGTTGGCTTTGAAGGGTCAGACTGTCTGCGTAGATGGGTTTCTTTGCAGTTGAGCACTAGCAATACCCATACACACGCTGCACTGACACACCTCCCTTAAAGTTCAGATCTGCAGCGGATGGCCACGCATATGTTCTGAATGCAGCCTTTCCACTGTGCTTAGTAGACACTTTCATTAAAAAAGACATTGATCGACAGTCCAGTTGGAACATTTCTAAACAGAATTTATTTGTTTCAAATATACGATTTGTCATTTTTCAAGTGAATACTTTTTATTTAATTTCATCACTCAGAGACAACATTATTAAAAAGGTTATTTTCAATCAATTTCTAATGTGTTTTTTGATTGACCTGATGTTTTCAAGTTTTAGTGCGCCTGCGTCATCGACCTTGTAAAGCAGATAGCAGGCTGCACCACGAATAGGTGTATGCAGACGTGAGTAGATTGCGTTGATGACAGAGCGCAGCCATTTTAAACGTTTTTCCAGTCCTTTTGTAGCTCAATATCCTGTGCTAGCAGCACACCATACACACACAAAATATATATCACTCATCCAGACAGCTGCAGCACACACAAACACACACACACACACATATTTTTCGATCTTAGTGGACTTGTACAGTTGCCTCTGTAACTCTTCATAGAAGTGCTGAGTCCATTCCTTTTCTAATCTGTTCTCTATTACACTTCTCTTTGTAAATCAATTAAAGTGATTGATACCAGTCTCCATTCACCTCCCTTCTACCCAATCACTTTACAGAAAAACACACACAAACACAGACTGATTACAATCTATTGTTGTTAACTGGTATTGTGACAGGGAAGGCACTATATTGTTTGGAAACAATAGGAAATATGGCCCACGTCCTAGTCAATTTGAAGTTTGGTCTGAATTCAAGGTAATCTTTTCATAAGTTTTGATAAAGAACTGATGAGAAAAAACAAACTGGTAGAGTTGGATGAAAGAATGAATGAGTAGGCAAATAAAGTCTGCCCATCCATCTATCTCTCCATTTCGCTCTCTTTTCATCTCCAGATCTGTTTCTCCTTCAGCCACCGTCTCGCTCCATTTCCCATGGATATAAAAAGTCTACACACCCTTGTTAAAATGCCAGGTTCCTATGATGTAAAAGAATGAGACACAGATATTTCATGTCAGAACTTTTTTCCACTCTTAATATGACAACAAACTATATGACAACAAACTGAAATCTTTGAGGGGGAAAAATTAAAAATGTAAACTCACAATAACCTGGTTGCATAAGTGTGCAAACCCTTAAACTAATACTTTGTTGATGCACCTTTTGATTTTATTACAGCACTCATTCTTTTTGTGTAGTAGTCTGTTAGCAATCCCCATCTTGACGTGGCAATATTTGCCCACACCTCTTTGCAAAAGCGCTACAAATCTGTCAGATTGCGAGGACATCTCCTGTGCACAGCCCTCTTCAGATCACCCCACAAATGTTAAATTGGATTCAGGTCTGGGCTCTGGCTGGGCCATTCCAAAACGTTAATCTTCTTCTGGTGAAGTCATGCTTTTGTGTATTTGGATGTATGCTTTGAGTCATTGTCGTGCTGAAAGGTGTGCCAAAATTGCCTGTTATTTGGAACTGTTCATAATTCCCTCCACCCTGACTAAGGACCAGGTTCCAGCTGAAGAAAAACAGCCCCAAAGCATGATGCTGCCACCACCATGCTTCACTGTGGGTATGGTGTTCTTTTGGTGATGTGCAATGTTGTTTTTGCCCCAAACGTAGCTTTTGGAATTATGGCCAAAACTTTCAACCTTGGTTTCATCAGACCATAACACATTTTCCTCACATGCTTTTGGGTGACTTGATGTTTGTTTTTGCAAACTTCAGCCAGGCTTGGTTGTTTCCTTTGTAAGAAAAGGCTTCCGTCTTGCCACCCTACTCCATAGCTCATCATATGAAGAATACGGGAGATTGTTGTCTCATGAAAAAACACAGCCAGTACTTCCTGCAGTTCCTTTAATGTTGCTGTAAGCCTCTTGGAAGTTTTCTTCTGGTCTTTTCATCAATTTTGGAAGGACGTCCAGTTCTTGGTAATGTCTCTTTTGTACCATATTTTCTCCACTTGATGATGACTGTCTTCACTGTGTTCCATGGAATATCTACTGCTTTGGAAATTATTTTGTACCCTTCTCCTAACTGACATCTTTCAACAATGAGATCCCTCTGATGCTTTGGAAGCTGTCTGCTTTTGCTCTGAGACGCAACTAAGAAAATGTCAGGACAATCCTATAGAACAGATTAACTTTATTTGTGATTAATCAGAGTCACTTTAAATGATGGCAGGTGTGTAATTACTTTTATTTAATGTGAGTTTGAATGTGATTGGTTAATTCTGAACACAGCCACATGCCCAGTTATAAGAGGGTGTGTGCACTTATGTAACCAGGTTATTGTAAAGTTTTAATTTTTCCCCCTTGAAGATGTCCTTTTTCAATTGAATTGTTCACATTATAGGTCACATTAAAAGTGGAAAACGTTCTGACATGATTTATCTTTGTCTCATTCTATGTGACAAAAACCTGCCATTTTAACAGGGGTGTGTTGACCTTTTATATCCACTGTATGTGCAGAATGTGAATTATCTTGCTGAAAAAAGCAAGGCCTCCTGTTAAAAATATGTAATCTCAATGGCAGCATATGTTGCTCCAAAACCTGTATATACACTCACCTGAAGGATTATTAGGAACACCTGTTCAATTTCTCATTAATGCAATTATCTAATCAACCAATCACATGGCACATGCTTCAATGCATTTAGGGGTGTGGTCCTGGTCAAGACAATCTCCTGAACTCCAAACTGAATGTCAGAATAGGAAAGAAAGGTGATTTAAGCAATTTTGAGTGTGGCATGGTTGTTGGTGCCAGAGTATTTCAAAATCTGCTCAGTTACTGGGATTTTCACATACAACCATTTCTAGGGTTTACAAAGAATGGTGTGAAAAGGGAAAAACATCCAGTATGCGGCAGTCCTGTGGGCGAAAATGCCTTGTTGATGCTAGAGGTCAGAGGAGAATGGCCGACTGATTCTAGCTGATAGAAGAGCAACTTTGACTGAAATAACCACTCGTTACAACCGAGGTATGCAGCAAAGCATTTGTGAAGCCACAACACGCACAACCTTGAGGCGGATGGACTACAACAGCAGAAGACCCCACCGGGGACCACTCATCTCCACTACAAATAGGAAAAAGAGGCTATAATTTGCACAAGCTCACCAAAATTGGACAGTTGAAGACTGGAAGAATGTTGCCTGGTCTGATGAGTCTCAATTTCTGTTGAGACATTCAGATGGTAGAGTCAGAATTTGGCGTAAACAGAATGAGAACATGGATCCATCATGCCTTCTTACCACTGTGCAGGCTGGTGGTGGTGGTGTAATGGTGTGGGGATGTTTTCTTGGCACACTTTAGGCCCCTTAGTGCCAATTGGGCATCGTTTAAATGCCACGGCCTACCTGAGCATTGTTTCTGACCATGTCCATCCCTTTATGACCACCATGTACCCATCCTCTGATGGCTACTTCCAGCAGGATAATGCACCATGTCACAAAGCTCGAATAATTTCAAATTGGTTCCTTGAACATGACAATGAGTTCACTGTACTGAAATGGCCCCCACAGTCATCAGATCTCAACCCAATAGAGCATATTTGGGATGTGGTGGAACGGGAGCTTTGTGCCCTGGATGTGCATCCCACAAATCTCCTTCAACTGCAAGATGCTATCCTATCAATATGGGCCAACATTTCTAAAGATTGCTTTCAGCATCTTGTTGAATCAATGCCACGTAGAATTAAGGCAGTTCTGAAGGTGAAAGGGGGTCAAACACAGTATTAGTATGGTGTTCCTAATAATCCTTTAGGTGAGTGTATATTGTTCAGCATTAATGGTGCCTTCACAGATGTGCAAGTCACCCATGCCATGTGCACTAATGCACCCCATACCATCAAGGATGCTGGCTTTTGAACTTTGTGCTGATAAAAGCCGGCTGGTCCTTCTCTTTAGTCCAGAGGATGCGGTGTCCATGTCCCAAAAATAATTTCACATTTACATTTGTAAGACAACAGGACAGTTTTCCACATAGCATCAGTCCATCTGAAATGAGCTTGGGCCCAGAGAGAGCAGTGGCGGTTCTGGATCTTGTTTATACAGTGGGGAGAACAAGTATTTGATACACTGCTGATTTTGTAGGTTTTCCCACTTACAAAGCATGTAGAAGTCTGTAATTTTTATCGTAGGTGCTCTTCAACTGTGAGTTACAAAATCTAAAACTAAAATCCAGAAAATCACATTGTATGATTTTTAAGTAATTCATTAGCATTTTATTGCATTAATTAAGTATTTGATACATCAGAAAAGCAGAATTTAATATTTGGTACAGAAACCTTTACATGCTTTGTAAGTAGGAAAGCCTGCAAAATCGGCAGTGTTTTTGCAGGTTTTCCTTTGTTTTTGATTCCATAACTCACAGTTGAAGAGAACCTATGATAAAAATGACAGACTTTTACATGCTTTGTAAGTGGGAAAACCTGCAAAATCTGCAGTGTTCTCCCCACTGTATATGAATGCATTGAACATAATTTAGAAACATTACACTTGAAAACATGACTAGCTGCTTCGCTGTAGTTGAACAACATGACTAGATGCTTCACTGTAGTTAAACAACATGACTAGGTGCTTCAATGTAGTTGAACAACATGACTAGGTGCTTCAGTGTAGTTGAACAACAGGGCTAGGTGCTTCAATGTAGTTAAACAACATGACTAGATGCTTCAATGTAGTTGAACAACATGACTAGCTGCTTCACTGTAGTTGAACAACATGACTAGGTGCTTCACTGTAGTTGAACAACATGACTAGGTGCTTCAATGTATTTTAACAACATGACTAGGTGCTTCACTAGTTGTTGCTGAAATGGCAGCATATATCCTTAATTAAATAATTTTTCAATTTGTTGATTTACTTTCTTCAGAAAGGGGCAGCAATGCAAGTGTCTTAGGAAGCGGCATTTCCAATCAACCATAAAGAAAAAAGGAAATACATTATTTAGGGGCCTCAACCAGTCTCTGCCTAGGGCCCCCAAATCACTAGAACCACCTATGAAGACTGGCAGCAGAGTTCTACCCAACCACGGAATACGCTGTTAGTTTTACTTTCGCAAAGAAAAATAGATCAAAACAATTGCATAATAAAGACTTGTTTGTAACAGATCATTGGACACATGGTAGGTCTAAAATGTGGTAGTTGATTTTTGATTATAATGATAAACACATAAAATCATACACTGAGCCTTTGCCTCAGTTGTATGTCCCCTTCAAACTACTGGAAGACTAAAAACTAAGAAAGGTGTTCAATAACAAAAATCAGTACTCCACATAAGGAGGTCTCAGAGAAAGTCTTATGAAAGATGAGTTAATCCTCCATGTGGATTATGCAGTAAACTACCAAAGCAAGTGTGCCACTGAAGTATGGGAAGTGCATTTTAGTGACTCTCATTTTGGTGACTCTCACCCTGGGGTTCCATACATAAGGTACTCATCTCATCATGAATCCTGTGCAATTTGGGCACCTCTTTCCAAAGTTATCTCCCACAGAGAGTGAGGATGAAGATAAGGATGAGAGAGAGCCCACAGAGGAAGAGGGGTAGGGAGAGGAAGAGGGGTATGGAGAGGTATAGGTAGACCTGGAGGAGGACGTGGACCATGTTGTAAACCATGGATTGACATTGAGAGAGGAAGAGGTAGACCTGGAGGAGGACGTGGACCATGTTGTAAACCATGGGTTGACATTCAGAGAGGAAGAGGTAGACCTGGAGGAGGACGTGGACCATGTTGTAAACTATGGGTTGACATTCAGAGAGGAAGAGGTAGACCTGGAGGAGGACGTGGACCATGTTGTAAACCATGGGTTGACAATGAGAGAGGAAGAGGTAGACCTGGAGGAGGACGTGGACCATGTTGTAAACCATGGGTTGACATTCAGAGAGGAAGAGGTAATGTACTGAGGGGAATTGGAGAGTGGTTCGAAAGGTTTACCACTAGAGGGATGGCTAGGGAAATGAGTGCAAGGGAACGTAACCTTCGTGATAAATAAATATAAATATTAGGGCATTAGCGCGTGCGATTATTTAAAAATACTTAATGGCGTTGATACTTTTGTTGCTGTTAACGCATTTTTTATTTTTGAGCCTCTGTGCAATCCAGTAAGAGCTTGACTTTAATGGGAGCTGACAGGATTGCGCTACAATCATCCGTTTATTGTTTCCCAGTAACTTTATTGGTGGTTGACCTGACCTGAGCGCTTCACAGGCATTTTTTTCAATATATCATGTTGTGAATTGTTTTTACTCTGCATTAGTTTAACAACAACAGCCTAAAAACACGTTAGTAGGCTACACATGCGTTTGTGCAATGGATGTGAGGAAATGGGGATATCTCTCCTTGCGGCCCACACCCCAGTCTTGCTACAAAACCCATCAAACGAGAATGCTAGTCATTGCTCCCCTAGCTCTGTTGGATGAATTCACCTGCTAACCCTTTGCTTGTAGCATGGTAAGTTGTCATTAAATGTTTTTGCTAATCTGAGCTAAGCGTTAATGTTTCCACCAAAGCATATTCTCATAGTGAAATTAGTAAACAACTGTGTTCTGTATGAATTACAGATGCACCCTGATTTAATGTTTGTATATAACATATTTAGCCCCCATGACTACCTATGCCATTCCCTATTCAAGTAGCCTACCACATGCATTTGGCAAACATTTAATAGAGTTACTTAATGAAGTATTTGATTGTGGCTAACATCTTTCAGGAAATCTAATGTTTACAGGCATTCACCTAAACCCCATTCTAACCACATTACAGCCTAAACATCAAAGGACAATAACTTGACCAGCTTAGGTGTAATTCAATGGGTTAAATGCCTGCAGACCATGTAGTTGTTCAGATAAGAGGGGCTGATATGTGTTTTATACAGTAGCCTATGGTAGCAGATACCGTTAATCAAGAATAAAATATGAGATGGCAAGATTCTGTTTAGATTTACACGGGCTACATTTAGAATCAGCCGGTTATTGTGGAATGTTATGGACTGACATAATATGTATATTCAACTAAATTAAGGGCATTGACAACTTGAATTGATTTAATTCCAAGTCAAGCACTGTCTAGTTTTCAATAAAACAAAGTATGTCTTTACCATGATGCATTGCTTTTTAAACCGAAAATTGTGTATTAAGGGCAAAATGTTAACACATTCAAAAATTGCGAATACTCGTGATTTACTACAGAAGATTATGCGATTAATACCGATAAATTATTTTTTGCGTTTGACAGCACTAATAACTATATAATCTGACTACATATTGTTTGTAAACTTACGCAACCATAACTGACCATGATATTCTGTAAGTTCTTAGAAAAGGTAGCTAATCTTTCATCACAAGCCAAACATTTAAAAGATGTTTCATGGCCTATGTTATCCTCAATGCTCCTCATCAGTCAAGTCCAGAAGACAAGGGACGGTGTAGCAACACAGGAACTCAGAGACGATCAGTCTGGTCACTTCGATTCACGTATGTGTATGTGCCTATACCAGTTATCATAAGCGCCCTTAGGGTGTAGGTTGTTTAACACGAACCATAAAGTAAAATGGCATGTGTACCTGGGGCTAACAGTAGATTAATATGCCCACGACTCAGGGATGACTTGACAATGTCATGTGTACCTGGGCCTAACCAGACTGCTTCAAGAATCCAGGACTCAGGGACACCAAGTCTGATGGCCCACACCTGGTGTTCCAGATTTTAGAGAAGCAAATGTTACCCAGTACACTGAATTACATCACCAAGGTTCTGTTGGAGACTTGGTGGGGCCAGACGCACCTCTTCTTCAAAAACACTTCCACTCTTCCTCAACCGACATTTCTCACCACACTACAGTAAAGGTAGACCTGGAGGAGGACGTGGACCATGTTGTAAACCATGGGTTGACATTGAGAGAAAGAGGTAGAGGAGGACTTGGACCATGTTGTAAACCATGGGTTGACATTGAGAGAGGAAGAGGTAGCGGTAGATCTGGAGGAGGACGTGGATCATGTTGTAATCCATGGGTGGACCCAACACAACCTCAGGAGATATACTGTTGCAACAGTTTTCAATAATGTCCATCAGGTCTCTATTAACACTGGGGCGATTCCTTAAAAAAACATCACATACAGATGAAACAACCCTAAGATTCTTCCCTTGCTATCTTTTGAGAGATGACATAGCCTGTGATGTGGATTACGTGCTATGGCCAGATCCAGCTAGGCAAAGATATTTTTTTATTTCTGCTTTCTTTTTTGTCATCACAAATGTTTTTGCTGTATTTAAGTACTATATTCTATTTAGAATATGTTCTGTTCTGATTTTCAGTGCAAAATGCAACCTTTGGAAATGCATGGATGTATTGACTGATTTTACAGTGAGGAGAGAAATATTTTCATCAGAGTGCAGCACTGGTCTTGCGTTTTGTGTTTGGTCATTATATTCATATACTTTAACAATGTCTCTGAAAAAATCAATTAATGATGGATGCAATTAATTATGAGGGCCAACAGAAAAAGAATCTGGTAGAGTAAGAATTGAATACCCACGTAATAAGTGATGCACCAATTATGTTTGAGCACCATTCCATTTTAACTCAGGTTTCTGGAATTAGAATAGAATATAATTTATTTATTGTCATTGTACTTGTATATACAATGAAATTCAGTTGCACTACCAGAGCGGGCTTGTATACAGAAAAAGAAATACAATAAATATGCATTTAGGTAAAAGGTTATATAAAAACTGTACCAACACACGCACACCCTCACTCACGCACATCCACACACACATACACATTATGCATAGGCCTACATATCCCCCTCTTGTATTTCACAGGAATTTTGGGTTTTATTATAGAATAGATGTAGGCTGGAAGATATAGGCACAGAGGTAGCTATTGCACAGATAAGTATTGCACAGAGGCGATATTGCACAATATGACATTGCCTATGGGGGTAGGTCTTTCAGTGCAAAGTTCAGTCTGGTGATGGCCTTGTGGTAAAAACTGCTCACTAGACCTGTAGTGATTCTGAGGGCAGGAGAGTAAACAAGTGATGGGCGGGGTGAGAGATGAAGAGGGCTTTCCGCCAGCAGTGGGAGCTGTAAATGCCTTCCAGGACAGGCAGGTGTGTATTGGTGATCTTCCAGGACAGGCAGGTGTGTATTGGTGATCTCCCAGGACAGGCAGGTATGTATTGGTGATCTTCCAGGACAGGCAGGTGTGTATTGGTGATCTTCCAGATCAGGCAGGTGTGTATTGGTGATCTTCAAGATCAGGCAGGTGTGTGTTGGTGATCTTCCAGGACAGGCAGGTGTGTATTGGTGATCTATCAGGTCAGGCAGGTGTGTATTGGTGATCTTCCAGGACAGGCAGGTGTGTATTGGTGATCTTCCAGGACAGGCAGGTGTGTATTGGTGATCTTCCAGATCAGGCAGGTGTGTATTGGTGATCTTCCAGGACAGGCAGGTGTGTATTGGTGATCTTCCAGGTCAGGCAGGTGTGTATTGGTGATCTTCAAGATCAGGCAGGTGTGTTTTGGTGATCTTCCAGGACAGGCAGGTGTGTATTGGTGATCTTCCAGGTCAGGCAGGTGTGTATTGGTGATCTTCCAGGACAGGCAGGTGTGTATTGGTGTTCTTCCAGGTCAGGCAGGTGTGTATTGGTGATCTTCCAGGACAGGCAGGTGTATTGGTGATCTTCCAGGACAGGCAGGTGTGTATTGGTGATCTTCCAGGACAGGCAGGTGTGTATTGGTGATCTTTCAGATCAGGCAGGTGTGTATTGGTGATCTTCAAGATCAGGCAGGTGTGTTTTGGTGATCTTCCAGGACAGGCAGGTGTGTATTGGTGATCTTGCAGGTCAGGCAGGTGTGTATTGGTGATCTTCCAGGACAGGCAGGTGTGTATTGGTGATCTTCCAGATCAGGCAGGTGTGTATTGGTGATCTTCCAGGACAGGCAGGTGTGTATTGGTGATCTTTCAGATCAGGGAGGTGTGTCTTGGTGATCTTCCAGATCAGGCAGGTGTGTATTGGGGATCTTTCAGATCAGGCAGGTGTGTATTGGTGATCTTCCAGGACAGGCAGGTGTGTATTGGTGATCTTTCAGATCAGGCAGGTGTGTATTGGTGATCTTCAAGATCAGGCAGGTGTGTTTTGGTGATCTTCCAGATCAGGCAGGTGTGTATTGGGGATCTTTCAGATCAGGCAGGTGTGTATTGGTGATCTTCCAGGTCAGGCAGGTGTGTATTGGTGAACTTCTGGGCTATATTGATGACTCTCTGCAACACCGTCTTGTCAGCCGCAGAACTATTTCCATACCACACTAGGACCCTCTGTGTCAGGACTCTCTCAATGGAGCAGTGGTAGAAGGACTCAAGCAGCTGTTGGGGCAGGTTGGCTCTCCTAAGTGTCCTTAGTAAATAAAGCTGCTTTTGTGCCTTCTTAACCAGAGAGTTTATGTCTGTTGACCACTTAAATTCTTCAAAAATGACCCACTACTGTCATATCATTTGCAAATTTAATGATCGTGTTCATGTTGTGAGTTGCTATGCAGTCATTCCTGTAGAGGGAGTAGAGGAGGGGGCTCAACACACAGCCTTGTGGGGCCCCTTTGCTGAGTGACAATGTAGTGGAGTGGTTGGGGCCCATCCTAACTGTCTGCGGCCGGTCTGTTAAGAAGTCCTTTATCCAAAGGCAGATGTTATGTTCAAAGCCTAGGTCAGACAGTCTGCTAGGGATTATGGTGTTAAATGCAGAACTGTAATCTATGAACAGCAGCCGTGCATACCCTCCACGTCGTTCTAGGTGGAACAGTACAGTGTGGAGGGCATCGTCTGTTGATCTGTTTGCTCTGTAAGTGTACTGGTATGGATCCAGGGTGGGTGGGAGAGCAGCTTTGATATGCTTCAAGACCAGTTGCTCCAAGCACTTCGTTATTATTGGTGTTAGTGCAACTGGCCTGTAGTCGCTGGGGCAGGTCATGGCTGCCTGCTTCGGGATAGGCACTATTATAGAAGATTTTAAGCATGTGGGAACAGTGCACTGTACCAGGGACATGTTGAATATCTTAATCAGCACTCCTGCTAACTCAGCTGCACGGTCTCTGAGGACCTGTCCTGGAATCCCATCCGGGCCAGCTGCTTTCCATATGTTGATGTTGAGGAGCATGCGTGAGACATCAGCAGTCTGTATGATGCAGTGGGCAACTCTGTTCTTTCCACTTCAGGATGACTGAAGCTGCTCTGCCAATGAGGCATTACTGCTAGTTGAAAGGTTGAAGAGGTTTATTTATCTCTCTCCAAAATAATATTAAAGATCGCTGATCCAAGTAGTGCTGAGCCGCTGTACCTGCTTTCGCCGCCATCATCAAAAAAACTTGTGGAATTGTGTGGATGCTGGAATCGGTGCAGCTGTGAAGAGAAAAGCTGATTCCATGGTGACAAAAGCAATTTCAGAATGGAAGTGTTTTTCAAAACAGCAGTCAAAAATGAAGCTCTTTCACGTCTTTCACGTATCCCTTGCTACCAGCTTGTCTCGACACTCTTAAAATCAATCTTAATCATATAATTTGAGTTGGAGATTTCCTGTACGTACATCAACTTACTGCCACTGCCATTCCAGGACAAATCACATGGAGAGTTCTAAGTTGTTTCTACTCAACTTCAGCCCACATACTGTGATAATTGAACAAACAGGAAGAAAAAGCTCAATATTAAATTTCAACGTGCACCGCAGTTGTGTCCTAGTGCAATATAGCCCATTGCAGACACACCCGAGAGACTGATGGGAAAGTGGTGTTGTGAAATATGATGAAAGCCCTTACCCTGGTATTATACAATACGTTGATGCAGTGAGCTGCTCTCTAGTCAAGACAATGAGTTGTGTGGGACATAATTGAGAGATGATGTGTGTGGTGTCAACCAAAGAATGTACTTGGGCTAATCCCTGTGTCTATGATGTTTGTTGTTGCAGTCTAGAAGGAAATCTGCTTTCTCGTTAAGCAATTAAGATCATTAAAAGGCAGCATATTGTGGATGTGTGGTTCATTTTTTTTTTCATCATTTCTAGGTATACAGAAAAAGAAACTTGTCAAATTATTTTTATTATTTTTGAGTGTTTTCTATCTCTGTATCTTTCAAATTCACCGCTTGATACCGTGGTGGTCTACAGTCAGATGCTAATATTAAGGAGCCATGACCATAATTAGATTGCAATACTGGCGACTGCTCTGCTCATGTTTGCTCTCTGAACATAAATGCTCTCATGTGCCTTTCAAGTCGGTAGCGTATGACCCTGAGGAACCAGTTCGTCAGTACAGAGCCCTGCAGGAGGGTTCAGAATGTTGAGTTGATGCTTGTTGAGCATTCACATGATAAGCTCAAGAACAGCGTAGCCCCCAAATAGCCATTACTTTCAATGAAGGACGTAGCTGCACTTTCATAAACTGCTGTGACCATCAAAAACAAACACACTGCCTGACAATCCTGCCCGACAGTCACTGAAATAAGTTTGAATAATTTCAACTTCCGAAGCAAAATCTAATCTTGTGTGAGCACACACCTGTCTCATGAGTCTGAATCAATAGACTGCAGCCAGTGAACTCTAATTTAATCACTTTTACATGTACAGTGGGGAGAACAAGTATTTGATACACTGCAGATTTTGCAGGTTTTCCTACTTACAAAGCATGTAGAGGTCTGTAATTTTGATCATAGGTACACTTCAACTGTGAGAGACGGAATCTAACACCAAAATCCAGAAAATCACATTGTATGATTTTTAAATAATTAATTTGCATTTTATTGTATGACATAAGTATTTGATCACATACCAAACAGTAAGAATTTCATCTCTCACAGACCTGTTAGTTTTTCTTTAAGAAGCCCTCCTATTCTCCACTCATTACCTGTATTAACTGCACCTGTTTGAACTTGTTACCTGTATAAAAGACACCTGTCCACACACTCAATCAAACAGACTCCAACCTCTCCACAATGGCCAAGACCAGAGAGCTGTGTAAGGACATCAGGGATAAAATTGTAGACCTGCACAAGCCTGGGATGGGCTACAGGACAATAGGCAAGCAGCTTGGTGAGAAGGCAACAACTGTTGGCGCAATTATTAGAAAATGGAAGAAGTTCAAGACGACGGTCAATCTCCCTCGTTCTGGGGCTCCATGCAAGATCTCAACTCGTGGGGCATCAATGATCATGAGGAAGATGAGGGAAGATGAGTGGAGGTGGAAATCATTCTTTGGGGATGCTTTACTGCAGAGGGGACAGGACGACTGCACCGTATTGAGGGGAGGATGGATGGGGCCATGTATCGCGAGATCTTGGCCAACAACCTCCTTCCCTCAGTAAGAACATTGAAGATGGGTTGTGGCTGGGTCTTCCAGCATGACAACGACCCGAAACACACAGCCAGGGCAACTAAGGAGTGGCTCCGTAAGAAGCATCTCAAGGTCCTGGAGTGGCCAAGTTAGTGTCCAGACCTGAACCCAATAGAAAATCTTTGGAGGGAGCTGAAAGTCTGTATTGCCCAGCGACAGCCCTGAAACCTGAAAGATCTGGAGAAGGTCTATATGAAGGAGTGGGCCAAAATCCCTGCTGCAGTGTGTGCAAACCTGGTCAAGAACTACAGGAAACGTATAATCTCTGTAATTGCAAACAAATGTTTCTGTACCAAATATTAAGTTCTGCTTAATCAAATACTTATGTCATGCAATAAAATGCAAATGATTTACTTAAAAATCATACAATGTGATAAAAATGACAGACTTATACATGCTTTGTAAGTGGGAAAACCTGCGAAATCAGCAGGTTATCAAATACTTGTTCTACCCATTGTACATACAAAAACAAGTTATCATACTAATAGGAAAACAAGATAGGTCCCTACACTCTCATGGCAACCATAGTTCTAGGTCAGAGTTAACAGACCTCCTGATCTGAGCTACCCCTAGTCTCTGACCTACACAAACGGAAGAATACAGAGGAGACACAGGCAACTTCACCTTGGAGCCATCTGGACAGGGGCGTATATAAGAAAGGTTTGAGGCCTGGCGCCTTGGTTTTGGCCATAATCACTTCTAGGAACAGGGCATGCTGACCTAGGTCTACTTCTATCTGTGGCATACATGAACAGTCTAAATCAAATTTAGGCCTAGTCTAAAACAGTCCATTTATTACAGTTAATTTGCAGAATAATAGATAAATAAGGATATGGTAATACATTAATCCTTAACAAGTCCTCCCTTTTGTCCCATCAGGGACAATACAAACAAAAATAATTAATGTATTAATTTATTAAAATAAATCTTTACTTTGATTGTGAAACACATGTCTGTATAATATCAGAGAATTATTATGTACTTTGACCATGTTCTCTTGCCTAGACCAAGGAGCAGGGGTGGTAAAAGTACTCAAAAATTATACTCAAGTAAAAGTATTTGTACTTAAATAAACAATTACTCCAGTAAAAGTAGAAAGTCCTCCATTCAAATATCACTTGAGTAAAAGTACAAAAGTATCCGATTTAAAAAGTACTTAAGTACTGGAAGTAAAAGTAAATATTCAAATTAACTGTAAATATCAATAATTAATCAAAGCAATTGTTTGGGAGCGATATCCAATGTTTTTATTGAACAAATTATAACATTATATATTGCAATTAAGAATTTGTTCGATTTCCTATCAATGAAGCACCTTAACGCAGTATAGAGGTTGAACTTGAAAAATAAATGTTCCATAACATTAGCTGCATCAAACAGAAGATGTGCAAGAGGTAAGAATATCAACAAGGAAGAACCACCTCTTTAAGTTGAACTAACTTCAAAGCACACTATTAATCTACACAGAATGTATTCAAAGTTGTAAAAGCTTTTGTTCAGCTTTAGCAGAGTCCATCCTGGCTCTTCTGGGGCTAAATAAAAGTCCTGCCGTACTAAAAAGCCTCTCACACGTCACTGAAGAAGGAAGGGGTGTGTTTAACCTGATGAACAGCTTGCAGAGAGAGGGGAAGGTCCTCAGCAGACTGGTGTGGTCAGCACAGTATGCCAAATATCCCTCAAGTTCTTTGGAGCTTTCTTGTGCGTTTGACTTGATGGATGAGAAAACGTTGTCATCATCAGAAGAGGTGGCATGCAAGTTACTTAGGGGATGCACGGGCTCCAGCTCCAGATTGATGTAGTCCAGTCCTGAAAAACAAACAATGCATGTCCCATACACATAAAAAAATTTAAGAGAATGGCATTCAGAACATTAGTTAATGCTGGCAAAATTAAATTTTTTATAGTTCTATTCTTAACTGTAATAGCAAATAGCCATGATATCATTCTACACTGTTAAGTTAACAGACATAAACCTTCCCAGAGCTTACTAGCTTGATTATTTCCTGAATCCAGCTTACAGTTTAATCACACACAACCCCAAGTCTGCCACCGTTAGCTATCAATGCTATCAACATTTGACTAATGGTAGCTTATCTATCAATATTAACTAACGTTAGCTTAGCTAGCTGTGTACAAGGCACATTTCAATATGAAATCAAATCACTCAGCAAACAAACTCAGCAAACAAATTTGAAGGTGAAGTTTTAAAGGCTGAAATGTCATTCACCCGTGGCAGGCAAAGTAGACATCTCAACAGATACGAATCTCCCTTGACAGCAATGAATTTGAACATATCCCGTAGATATGGCCATGGGTGATGATCCCTGTCAGTGTCGGGAATCTCATTGCTGGGCATGTTCACCTGTTTCAACGCAGGACATCTTCTACTTCGCAATGACAGACTGACAGCTATGTGAGCGTATGCTTACTTACCACCACTGCCAAGGAGGGTGTCAGTCCTTTTGTTCCTTAGGAATGTGGCCCTTGGGGGGAAGTAGGAGCAATTGGCTTGTTTAGATAAACACAACAGTAAACATTATGGCAGGAAGGATAAAGTGGGGGAGACAGCCCTCCCTTTTGGTTAAACCTATGTGACACAAGACAGATGGCAGCAACTTACCACACCCCTTTTTCCTCTATAAATACAAACTCTTCATGTATTAAGTTAGAGACTCCTCGGATTATTAGGTTTGTAAGCGTTTGACGTTTCTCTCTATTTGCAAATAAACTTAATAATGCCAAGAGTATTTTGTCTCTGTACTTCCTCCTTTAAGAGTTCTGATCGATGAAATTGCCATCACTATGCTAAACTGATCCTTCATGCAAAACCCACTCAGAGCCAGTCAGCAGCTGATGCGCATGAGAAACTAAAAGGGCTATAACTACTATGATTAAAATAACTATACCAACCCATTCAAAGCCCACCCAGCAGTACTGACCCCACAACTCCAGGAGAATGGTCCTTTGATGTTATAACTGTGGGCCTGGTAGGAGACTTGTGTCATTTCATTAACTAGGTTATAGATAGTTGCGTTGTAGTTTGGTATAAATGTACAACATTCTTGTCCTATCAGAGCACAGGTCCCTCCTTGAGAGGCCAACAGATAGTCTAAGGCTGCCCTGTTCTGTAGTGGTCACATTAGCAAGATGTTTTACCTCCAAAGCTAAATCATGCACCTGACACAAGGACTGCATCACACCGGACATGGGCAGTAGCATGCCCATCATTCGAGTGCCCCAGGTCTGCTTATGGGTCAGTCAAGATATGTCTTGCTGGCTGCTACTGACAACAACAGGGAAAGAATCTGAAACTCGCATAGCCAATCAAATGTAATCAATTACATTTCTTTATAAAGCCCTTTTTACATCAGCAGTTGTCACAATGTGCTTTTACAAAAACCTAGCCTTAAACCCCAAGAAGCAAACAAAAGAAATGTTGAATTTCAGTGGCTAGGAAAAACTCCCTAAGAAGGCTGAAATTTAGGAAGAAACCTAGAGAGGACCCAGGTTCAGAGGGGTGACCAGTCCTCTTCTGGATGTGGCGGGTGAACATATTAAGAGTACAAATTGTAATAATAAATGCATGTGGGCTGAGTCCAGAGTCTATTTAAACTTAGTCTAGGTCAGAACTCAGAAGCATGACCAGATGGACAAGGAAAGGGACAACACGGGGGAGGGAGGAGGTGTCAGCACAGCGGCAGCTGAAATCGTCAGGTATCATCTTGATCAGCAACACAACCAGGAGGACTTTGGACAGGGACAGCAACAGATCGTTCAAGCCTGGTACTCCTCAGGTGTGGGCCAAGACCTCATGTCCTCCTAAGTTTAAAACGGCAATAGACAGGGAACATTTTGAAAATGCATTCTTTAGATCTACAAGGATTTATAGTGGAGAAGGAGAACTGACCCTACTCCCCCAGCACAATAATATAGCAGTGTAAGACCTTGGTCCTGAGAGAGGGTGGTCCAGTGACACTGTGGCCCTATCCGGAGGAGGCCCCAGACAGGGCCCAACATGCAGGAAATCAATCCACCCACATTGCCAAGCATCAACCAAAGGGGAAACCAACCAACCGCATCCACCCTGAATGAGGGCCGAGTATTGCTAACAGAGTACAGCCCAATTGTGGCAAGTGCGCAACAGAGATACAACAACAAGCCAGTGACTCCGTCCCCAAATGGCATTGGAGGGAGGGCATCCCAGTGGCGATGAGAGCCGACCTGGCAAGACGGCAAGGGGGTACAGTATCAAGACTTTCTGGTCACCTTCACGCCCCTGGGCCAGACTACACTTAATCATAGACCATGCTGTAGAGATGAGTCTTTAGTAGACACTTGAAAGTTTGCCCTGAGTTTGCATTTCTAACCTTAATTGGCAAATCATTCCACAGTAATGGAGCTCTATGAGAGAAGGCCCTGCCTCTGGCTGTTTGTTTAGAACTTCTAGTTACAATTAAAAGGCCTGCATCTTGCGAACTAAGGTTACGTGTAGGTATGTATGGCTGGATCATTTCAACTAGGCAAGTAGGAGCAAGTCCATGTATTGATTTATAGGTTAACCATAAAACCTTAAAATCAGCCCTAACCCTAATAGGCAGCCAGTGTAAGGATGCTAGTACAGGAGTAATGTGTTCACAGTTTCTTTGTTCTAGTTAGGATTCTAGCAGCCATGTTATTAGGTAGAAAATCACAAGCCTGAGTACCACACACCCAATAAGTGCCTTCTAAAGCAACTATGTCACAGGTAGCGGCTACAGATAAGAGAGCGATTAAAGTGGCTGTTCCATCCACTACACATTTTAAAGATGTCTTGGTAAATGACATACCTATAACCATGCGACAGATCGAGTGTCCCAAGAGTACTGACCCTGTGCCTTCACGACATATACACCAAGTCAGAGGTTTCTGGACAGAGACAGAGACCAGGACAGCCTTTCTTTTACAAGAGTAGCATAGGGTGTATGTTTCTTCACATCGGATGTTATCTTTCACCATTGGACTTGGCCCACATTTCCTGTTTGGCCGGGTACTGTTGGGAGACAATAAAGTACACGTGTCACAGTTAGAGATTGGAACAGACATAAGGGGCACACCCTTTGAGGCTCTTCCATGAGCAAGAGCCAGTTGACTATATAGATTACTGGTCCTGCTATTAACAGCACAGCCCTGAATGGAAAGAGAGGCTGGGATCGGGGGGTGATGACCAATCATCTCTGGTGAATCGTGGTGGGTCTCAATTACCTTAGGCTTTATTACAGTTTATTACTACCACCTGATGGCCTGGGTGTATCACTTGACACTCCAGTTTTTGAGCACCTTTAGGAGAAAGGGTACAGAGTACAGTAGAACAGTAGAACACAGTTCCATGTTACTTTTTCGGGGCAGTTGTTACCTAGTATGGCAGTTTTCTTCTCCTGGTCCCATGAGGCTGTTTTACACATTCGGGCAGAAGATTTTGGTGAGGCAGAGAGGAGACTTACTGTTGTCTTAGGGGACACTGGGGTTAACAGACATTCTATGTGGGCTATCCTATCTCGCTTGCAAACAGTGTGGGTTATCAAAGGAGGAGGGGCCGCTCTTCTACTTCTTACCTCTGGTTCTAATTGTTTTGCAAATTGGGGCATTAGTGGGATGAGTGCTGGTTCTCCCTTTTGTCCTATGGGCCACCCGCTCCCTCTAGCTGGCAGACCATCGCACCTGGGTACCTCGACCAATGAGAGAATCCTGCTCCTGATTAGTTCCCTTTCTGAGGTAAAGTGATGAAAGACATGGGTAAAAACCTGTAAGGGAACCTGTGAGGGATATTTAGCCTGTCATGTAATGTTAAAGAATAGAAGAAAGAGACTCTATTTTCCCTAGTAATTGGTCTGGAGAATATATATGAGTGTAGGGTGGCAAAGACTTGTTTTAGGGGAGAACCCCTGGGGGAGCCGTTCTTTGTTAATAGAAAAATGTTGTCCTCCTTCTATGCAGTTTGCCCCTGTTGGGAACCCTTGGATACCCAGGGCTAGATATTCTGCTTTCATAGGGATCTGGGATCTTACTACAATTTAGGTACATCTGTGTCCCTTCACATTGTTGATGTATGTTCACACTAAGGTCCCTTCAAGGTCTATTTTTCCCCCTTTTTACTTTGTTTTCCCCAAAATGTGTTGTTTGAGTGTGTTGAATGGTGAGTGTTGAGGTGCAGTGTAAGTGTGTTTACGTGTGGTGACATCTGGTTTCTTTGATTGTTCGGTTCAGAGTACATTTTCCAGGCCCACCTTGGTGGTTCCCGTGGACTCTAGACTCCACAGAAATCCCACCAGTAGGCTGACCAGGAATGCAGCTATCATACCGAGGAAGCAGAGGAGGAGGTCACCTGATTTTCCTGCTCTCGTGTTTATCTGCCAGATTTGTCTTTCTTTGAGCCCGGGCTGGACTCCTGATCCCGGGATGGACTCTTGACCCTCCTTTGCTGGAGGGTCGTGGTCTGGTCGGCAGTGGCAGGCGTGGACCCAGGTATCTTTCCCCGAGACTCGCAGTGCTGTGTTGGTTGTCAAGAGTACCTGGTGTGGGCCGCTCCTTCATGGATCCTTCCATTTTCATTTTCCATAGTTCTTTTGTCAGTACATTTTTGAAATGTGTCCACACAGATTAATATGTTTAATAGCAGAACAAGTCACAGCAGCGATTAAAGGCATTTGTGCAGCCTCCTTCGCCGCCATCGAGTTCCTCACAGACACCCTGTTGTTACCTTGTGTATGTGCAGGGCATTTGATTATGGCAAGCTGGGAGGGGCGCTGAATAGCATGTAACAAATCGCTGACCTGTATGGAGTTATTGATATGTGCACCAGTGGAAGTTAAAAAACCCTCTGTGCATCCAGTTCTGGGTGAAAATCACCAGCATATATGGTATGTATGACAATAGCCGCTCTGGCGCTCATTCGGAAGTTACTTTACAGAGAATGTAATTTCATCATTAACACACTCGTAAAGTATAACACAGTTCTAGTCAGTAACTTTGTCGTTCCAGCTCTAAAACATTTCTAATGTGATGGCAATTTCTAAAATCCAAATAGTTCTATGAAAATGGTAGGTAAGACAGGAGAAATCCATGTGCGCAATAGGTTTTAATTTACTTGCAAGGAGAAAGTATGCAGGTTACAAGGTAACAGTGAATAGTCTCTAAATAAAAACATCATTTCGACAGTATTTATTACACAGGGGGGTGTGGTAAGATGCTGCCATCTGTCTCATGTCAATCAAACACCTTTCCCTTTGTTCTATCACACAAGTCAAATGCTATCTTCCCCCACCTTATCCTTCCTGCCATAATGTTTACTGTTGTGTTTTCCCAAAGGGGCCAACTGACCTTACTGCCCCCTGTTGTATCTTCTCCTATCTTGTCCTAAAACCCACTGATCTGCATCTGGACAGACGCCCCCTATGCAAATACCAGATCCCCCACATTCCTCTACTTATCTTAACAGTGGGACTCAGTCCTTTACTCAGTGAGAACACATTGTATAAAGAAATTTCCACAACACTAAACTAAACCTTTCTAAACTTCCCTCAAATGAACACCAGTTGGCGCTAAATGAAGAAATAGGGAGCTGTGACAGAACATGTCATAAAAAAAAAATACATTGAACAAAGTCAATGGGTCATAGTCTGTTGTTTATAATCTAACATATGCCTTTTGCTACTGTCTTTTATCAGAACACAGATCAAAGAAAACACAGGTATAGTAAAAACATATTTTAGGTAAAATTCAAAGTTGTAATAAGAAACACAGCCAAATCACTCATTTTATTGAACACAGTGTTTTGTAAATCAAAGAAACACCAACATGGGTTTAATAAGAAACACAGCCCAATCACTCATTTTATTGAGCACGCATACACATTCACACACACATCCAATTCTTCCTGTGTAGCACAGAATTATCCATGCTTCCACTATTCACTCTCTCTAAACTCATTCAAACACTCATTCAATGCCGGCCATTCAAACATCTGTTGAGTGTTTGAATTGAAAAGCAAACACTGTTGTCGTGAGGACACTGAAGTCCCATCAGGGGTGCCAAATTGTAATAAGAACTCTGTATAAAAAACAGCTGACCCATGCATAAGTATATAAACCACTGTTCAAAAGTTTGGGGTCACTTAGATATTTCCTTGTTTTCGAAAGGAAAGCAAATTTTTTGGCCATTAAAATAACATTACATTTATTACAAATACAGTGTAGACATTATTTATGTTGTTAATGACAACTGTAGCTAGAAACGGCAGATTTTTTAAGGAATATGTAAATTGGCACACAGAGGCCTATTATCAGCAACCATCAATCCTGTGTTCCAATGGCACATTGTGTTTTGTAATCCAAGTTTATAATTTTAAAAGGCCCATTGATCATTAAAAAACCTGGAGCTGTAGTAACTGCAAAACACCAGAAGAGGCGATTCCGGGATGCTGGCCTTCTCGACAGAGTTGCAAAGGAAAAGCCATGTCTCAGACTTACCAATAAAAATAAAAGATTAAGATGGGCAAAAGAACACAGACACTGGACAAATGACACATGGACAGACAAATCTAAAAACATTGACGAGACAAGGACTAAATGAAAAGTTGGTGGAGGAGTGCTTGATGCATCTGTCAAGCATGGTGGAGGCAATGGGATGGACTGGGGGTTCTTTTTTTTCGTGGTGAAATGGGAGATTTGTAAAGGGTAAAAGGGATGTTGAAGAAAGGAGGCACTCCATTTTGAATCCCACGCCATCACCTGTGGACAAAACTTGAATGAAGAAAATGTCTGCCTACAACAGGACAATGACTCAATGCACAGCTCTAAACTATTTAGGGACAAAGCTATCAGCTGGTATTTTGTCTAAAATGGAGCAGCCAGCACAGTCACCAGATTTCAACCCTCTTGTGTTGTTGTGGAAGCAACGTGACTGTATTGTACGTAAGAAGTACCCATCAAGCTAATCCAACAGGAAGCATGGGCTGAAATCTCTTCAGATTGCCTCATCAAATTAACTAGAAGTAGAACGCCAAAGGGCTGCAAGGCTGTAATTGCTGCAAATTGAGGATTCTTTGCCGAAAGTAAACAATTATTATTTCTAACCTCTTCAATGATTATATTTCCTATTAATTTTTTCTATATTTCATATTCAAACGCATTTTATGTATGTTTTTATGGAAAACATTTGTAAGGAAAGGATTATTAGGAACACCTGTTCAATTTCTCATTAATGCAATTATCTAATCAACCAATCACATGGCATTTGCTTCAATGCATTTAGGGGTGTGGTCCTGGTCAAGACAATCACCTGAACTCCAAACTGAATGTCAGAATGGGAAAGAAAGGTGATTTAAGCAATTTTGAGCGTGGCATGGTTGTTGGTGGCAGACGGGCCGGTCTGAGTATTTCACAGTCTGCTCAGTTACTGGGATTTTCACGCACAACCATTTCTAGGGTTTACAAAGAATGGTGTGAAAAGGGAAAAACATCCAGTATGCGGCAGTCCTGTGGGCGAAAATGCCTTGTTGATGCTAGAGGTCAGAGGAGAATGGGCCGACTGATTCAAGCTGATAGAAGAGCAACTTTGACTGAAATAATCACTCGTTACAACCAAGGTATGCAGCAAAGCATTTGTGAAGCCACAACACGTACAACCTTGAGGCGGATGGGCTACAACAGCAGAAGACCCCACCGGGGACCTTTCATCTCCACTACAAATAGGAAAAAGAGGCTACAATTTGCACAAACTCACCAAAATTGGACAGTTGAAGACTGGAAGAATGTTGCCTGGTCTGATGAGTCTCGATTTCTGTTGAGACATTCAGATGGTAGAGTCAGAATTTGGCGTAAACAGAATGAGAACATGGATCCATCATGCCTTGTTACCACTGTGCAGGCTGGTGGTGGTGGTGTAATGGTGTGGGGGATGTTTTCATGGCACACTTTAGGCCCCTTAGTGCTAATTGGGCATTGTTTAAATGCCACAGCCTACCTGAGCATTGTCTCTGACCATGTCCATCTCTTTATGACCACCATGTACCCATCCTCTGATGGCTACTTCCAGCAGGATAATGGACCATGTCACAAAGCTCGAATAATTTCAAATTGGTTTCTTGAACATGACAATGAGTTCACTGTACTGAAATGGCCCCCACAGTCATCAGATCTCAACCCAATAGAGCATCTTTGGGTTATGGTGGAACAGGAGCTTCGTGCCCTGGATGTGCATCCCACAAATCTCCATCAACTGCAAGATGCTATCCTATCAATATGGGCCAACATTTCTAAAGAATGCTTTCAGCACCTTGATGAATCAATGCCACGTAGAATTAAGGCAGTTCTCAAGGTGAAAGGGGGTCAAACACAGTATTAGTATGGTGTTCATAATAATCCTTTAGGTGAGTGTATGTTAACCAAGACATATTAAAACAGTTTTAATGTTGGGGTTTGCTTTATCTTGGCAACTATTCAAACTAGTCTTGAGAAAGCTTTTAGTTCTTCACATGGTACACAATATCTGTTGCTAATTTGTTGCCCCGATTGGTGAAGACTGACACAGCGATAGTAATTGTAATTTTAAAGCTACATAGAATTAATAAAAAAAGAATGAAATTGAAAACAGTATCCTTGTTCTTAACATTGTGAAAATACCCCACTTATGATTACATTTCATGTATGATTTGAAAAGGTCACATTAAAACAGGACCGGGAGTACACTGACTCTGACACACGCACACACAAGCATTCACAAACACCTTACATCATCAATATTCATGCAGTGATTTGAATTCAGAGCTGTTGACAACAGCCAGTGGGGGCCTCATTGTTTGGACAAGTCATTCTTTCCTTTCCCAATTCTTCAATTCTTTCTTCTCTTTCCTCCATCGTTTTCCGACCCAAGGAGGGGTTGCCCTTTCCTTTTCTGTGTCCAGGGAATCCTAATGCCAATATATCATTGTAACCAGACAACTGCGCACACACACGCGCACACACACAGACACACACACGCAATTATCCTTAGCTTTTGTTTCGTCAGCCAGCCTCAGACTCCCTGCAGACCAAAAGGATAGAGAGAAGGAAGAGAAAGAGGTCACAGAGAAACATGGTGGAGAGCGTGCAAGACCGAAAGAGAGCAACGGGCATAGAGAGGGTGGGAGAAACAGGAGTAGGGAGAGAGTAGGAGACGTAAAGCGAGAGGGTAGAAGAGAGAGAGAGATGAAGAAGGGAGGAGGTGGGGGATACGGAGTGAAAGGGAGCGAGCGTCTTTGTGTGTGTGTGAGAGAGAGAGCGTGAGAGTGAGAGAGATTGGGAGAGGGATAGAACCTAAAAGGCATCATTCAGATCCTCAGCATATCCTCCTCACAGCTAATGGTCCAAAGCTAAATCAGACAAAATCCTTACTGGAAACTATGAAACACAAAGCATTTACTATCTCATGCTGGAACATACAAGGTCTGAGGTCTTTCTGAGGTCCTAAAGGACAAAAACTGGACTTTACCAACACATGTTGAAATACAGACATTCATATCTTACAAACAAACTGGGTATAGAGGAGATGCAGACACTGACTCCTCTCCAGTTTACAGAGAGCTGGTAGTCCCATCTGACAAATTACCAGGAGACAAACATGGAAGAGACTCGGGGGGTATGTCAATTTGGAATAGATTTGAGCTTACTCACTCTGTTAAATTCCTCAAAATAAGAATATTTCCCATAAATAATCCAATTGTCTAGACAGAGAAAATGTCCTCCTGTGTACCACCTACTGTGTAATACCTATCTACTACTAGAATCAACATGAATGATGACAGTTTCTCCATTCTGGTGAGAGAGGCCAATCATTTCCACACCCATGGACATGTACTTGTCTGAATAACCCAAAAAAATTTGGGGAAAAATGTAATGGTTAGCACACTTGGCAGCTTGGCAGAGGTTATAAAAGTTAAGACTGAACTGTCCACTGAAATGTATCACATAAAATACAGTGCGATCCATAAGTATTTGAACAATAACAAGTTTTGGGTCTGTACCCCAGTACTTTGGATTTGAAATACAATGCTAATAGGGTAAAGTGCAGACTTCCAGCTTTAATTTGAGTGTATTTTCATCCATATCAGATGAATCATTCAGAAATAATGGAACATTTTTGACTTGCTCCATCAAAATCAGTCACTGATTTTTCTATACCCCTGAAAACAGGATTATCTTGGCTCTCTTTTCCAAACAATAAGTGAATTTCATCTAGATGGAACTACGGTTTAACCAAAACGAAAAAAATAACTGAGTTTGTGTTAGAATGACCCTTTAGCGGCTGGATGATGCAGTATACAAAGAGGCCAAAGCGATGGTGTGGTATACCAAAGCATGCTGATTTTTATTCAAACACCAATTGTAAATATTTACAGGTAGCAACCCAGGAATTGAGACATAACCAACAACACAGATGGATGGAAAATAGTGCCCTTTATACTGTGTTCCAGGTCTACTAAATTGGATGGTTCAATGAGTAGGTGTTCTCACCATATTCTCACATGACAATAGTATCTTAAGCAATATGTAGAATATAATTCAATACTTAATATACATAATAATTCACCCCCTGCTGGTTGCCACCTAACAAACACATAAAACAATTACAATAAATATAAATAAATACAAACTAACAAGTCACCCCCCTATCCTAACACTTGGTCTTTCCTGGAACGTTTATCTCGGTGTTCATACACCAGGGGGCTCTTTTGGCCGAACACTCTGGAGCAGACAAAACAGGACAGGTAAGTGATTATACCAACAATTAAAACAATATTCAACCAAATATTGCCCTAGCACGTTCCTACTATGATATTTATGCACCTAGACAAATATCACTGGATAAAGTCAAACAAACCCTACCTTAACTGTTCTGTTGTCAATTACCAAACATACACACAGTATTATCATCAGAGCTTTATCTAATGACGCTCTCCCTTTCAGGTGGCGCTGAGTACTCACACTGCCGGCAGACAATCAATCACTGCAACAAGTATGCTATCAATCGTCAATAAAGTGCATCAGTAAATGCTTCATAGAAAATGTGCAAACATCCAATGTGCAAAATGCTCTGTGCAAATCCTGCTAATAAAGTGCAAAACATTGCCACACATATGCCAAGTGTCATGATTAATGTGCATAGTTAAGATCTCTTCATATGCAGTTGTTAGCCAACCCCATGGCTCCATATTAACCAGGCCAAAGCAGTCAGTCACAAGTAACGAAGTGTTCACACAAATAAAAAACTATAATATTAAATAAATACCTTGAAAATGCAGACACCACACCTATAGAATGTATACTCTCTAAAACTTTTTTTTCGGACACATTCTCATCACCACCCACACAAGTCTTCCCCTTTTACATGCATAAGTGCATTTGCATACACAGTTTGGTTCACATAGATGTACATGTGCACATACACTACCGTTTAAAAGTTTGAGGTAATTCCCTTGTTTCCCTTCACAGAAAAGCGCAAACTGTCTCTAACCAGAATAGAAAGAGGAGTGTGAGGGCTCATTGCACAACTGAGCAAGAGGACAACTACATTAATGTCTAGTTTTGAGAGACAGACACCTCACATGTCCTCACCTGGCAGCTTCATTAAATAGAAGCCGCAAAACATCAGAAGAGGCAACTCTGTGATGCTGGCCTTCTCGACAGAGTTGCAAAGGAAAAGCCATGTCTCAGAATGATAATAAACAATAAAATAATATAAAAAAGATTAAGATGGGCAAAAGAACACAGACACTGGACAAAGAAGATTGGATTTTTTTTATGGACAGATGAATCTAAGAAAAATGTCTTCACTGTATTTGTGATAAAAATGTTGCTTTTTTCCAATGTAAACTGCATGAATCAATAGGCTTTACGTGCTATGATTGTAAATACAATTTTTTTTGTTCTCTTCCCTTTGGGTCAGTCACACAGCCCAACAGCTAGGGGACACTTGCATTTGCATACGCTCAAACTGAACAGAAAATGTAATCACGCCAAACAGGTGTTGAGCCAGCTGGGGGCCCCACCTCCAAGGCTATAAAGTCCAGCTCACAACTGAGCAGTTACGCTGAATTGTATCACTAATGTATCTACTCGGCTAGCTATCATTGCCTTTTAAATCACAGATAACTTGTAGGCTTTTAAACAGACAGAAATTTGAGGGGTACGACAGGGTGAGTCTACAATGTCACTCAATCGAGGGTGAATGCCAGGAGCTCAACAGTCAGCCACATATAATGGATCTCTTGAGCAACGGTATTGATGAAATGGTTCTCAGTTTGACAGACGACAGACACAGAAACTGCTTTTGAATACACTTTATCTGAAAGACAGACACAACATATGAACGTCTTCATATGCTATATGTACAAGGGTCACGCAACATCGACAGGATCTCCAACACAGAAATACATTTTTCAGCTCTTTTTATATAAACATATAAACCAAAAGCACAATTTTCATTATACCATTTTCTTAACAAACCTGCACCAGTATACACTCAAAACATAATGAACACACAGGCAGTGGCAACCCTAGAAAATATTAATGGGGTGGGCAGATGGGGCCACTGAAAATCTTGGAGTGGCACATAAAAACCAAAAGTCGTAACTAAATGTCAGGAATTCTGTTATGCTGTTGTGATATATAGGCTAGTTGGAAACTATGTCAATATGAGAGTTAAGGAACTGCATACTGATATACTTTGGTTTCTTGTTTTACAGTTAATGTTAATAATTCTCTGATTTACATAAAATAATACCGGTACAGTTAACATTTTGAGTTCCACAAGAATCCTGTTTTAATATATTATGTATCTGTTTATATACATGTGTGAGGCGATTCATAATCATAATCAATTATGTATATTTTTCATAATAATGCAATTACATTAACATATTAATCAATAGTAACCAAACTCCAATTTGGACAAATCGTGTCCTGCCATTGATTAAGACCTAAGGAATCCAACAACTGGCTAAATACTGTACACCTTTGTTGTCTTGCCAGACGGCTCTCATCTCCACTGGGATGTCCTCTCTCCAATACCATTCAGGGGGAGAGTCACTGGCTTACTCTTGTTTCTCCGTTGCTGTCCTAGTGCAATGGGAGTAAACTCTGTGAGCGACACTTGGCCCTTTTTCAGGGTGGATGCAGTTGGTTGATGTCCCTATGGTTGATGCTTGACAATGTGAGTGGATTGATGTGGGACCCCAGACAGGGACCCCAGACAGGGGTCCTGCCTGTTGGGCCCTGTCTGGGGTCCCTGTCTGGAGTAGGGTCAGTTCTCCTTTTCCACTGTAGATCCTAGTTATTCAAAGGAATGCATTCTCAAAATGTTCTCATAGCTGTCCCTGTCCAAAGTTCTCCTGGTTGTGTTGCAGATCAAGATGATAACTGACAATTCTAGCTGCCACTTCGCTGAGCCATCAACATGCTTCACTGTGGGTATGGTGTTCTTTGGGTGATGCGCAGTGTTGTTTTTGCGCTAAACATACCTTTTGGAATAATGGCCAAAAAGTTCAACCTTGGTTTCATCAGACCATAACATATTTTCCCACATGCTTTTGGGAGACTTGTTGTTTGTTTTTTGCCAACTTCAGCTTGGACGTTTTTCTTTGTAAGAAAAGGCTTCCGTCTTGCCAGCCCAATCATATGAAGAACACTGGAAATTGTTGTCTCATGTAGCACACAGGCAGTACTTGCCAGAAATTCCTGCAGTTCCTTTAATGTTGCTGTAGGCCTCTTGGAAGCCTCTCTGACCTTTGACGGAAGCCTCCGTTTTCTTTTCGTCTTTTCATCAATTTTGGAGGGACGTCCAGTTCTTGATAATGTCTCTGTTGTGCCATATTTTCTCCACTTGATAATGACTGTCTTCACTGTGTTCCATGGTATATCTATTGTTTTGGAAATTATTTTGTTCCCTTCTCCTGACTGATATCTTTCAACAATGAGATCCCTTTGATGCTTTGGAAGCTCTATGTGGACCATGGCTTTTTGCTCTGAGATGCAACTAAGTAAATGTCAGGAAAATCCTACTAGAACAGCTGAACTGTATTTGTGATTAATCAGAGTCACTTTAAATGATGGCAAGTGTGTAATGACTTCTATTTAACATGAACACAGCCATGAACACAGCCACATCCCCAGTTATAAGAGGGTGTGCACACTTATGCAACCAGGTTATTGTAAAGTTTTTATTTTCCATTTTTCCCCCTCAAAGATTTCAGTTTGTTATTCAATTGAATTGAATCACATTATAGATCATATTAAAAGTGGAAAACGTTCTGACATGATTTATCTTTATTTCATTCTTTTACATCACAAGAACCTGCCATTTTAACAGGGGTGTGTAGATTTTTTTATATCCACTGTATATATACTGTATATCTCACAAAAGTGAGTACACCCCTCACATTTTTGTAAATATTTGATTCTGATTGATGTGACAACACTTTGCTGCAATTTAAAGTAGTGAGTTTAAACAGCTTGTATAATAGTGTAAATTTGCTGTCCCCTCAAAATAACACAACACACAGCTATTAATGTCTAAACGGTTGGGAACAAAAGTGAGTACACCTCTAAGTGAAAATGTCCAAATTGGGCTGAAAGTGTCAATATGTTGTGTGGCCACCATTATTTTCCAGCACTGCCTTAACTCTCTTGGGCATGGAGTTCACCAGAGCTTCACAGGTTGCCACTGGAGTTCTCTTCCACTCCTCCATGACGACATCACGGAGCTGGTGGATGTTAGAGACCTTGCGCTCCTCCACCTTTCGTTTGAGGATGCCCCACAGATGCTCAATAGGGTTTAGGTCTGGAGACATGTTTGGCCAGTCCATCACTTTTACCCACAGCTTCTCTAGCAAGGCAGTGGTCATCTTGTAGGTGTGTTTGGGGTCATTATCATGTTGGAATTTTGCTCTGCAGCCCAGTCTTCGAAGGGAGGGGATCATGCTCTGCTTCAGTATGTCACAGTTAGGGTTGGGTATTGGTTGGGTTTTATACCAGTACCTACTCTGTATTTTTTAAATGGTTCCGGTGCTTAAACGGTTGTTGAACCGGTACTTAAGAAAACGAAACTGCACACACGTTGTAAAAAAACAATACCCTTTTATTTACAGGGCCAAACTGAACACAATATTAACTTAAATCTTTAAACAATATAAATATAGGTAACATATGGTAAAAATAAACCAATATAAAATAAAAATTCACATTCAAACAATATAATAATACTGGAGATTAATAGAGATTACTACCAGGGTAATCTAATCTCCATTTTCTCTTCCTAATGACCTGACCAAAAATAGAAACCAATATAAAACACAAATATAGAACAAGATATTACACAACAGTATTACATATTTAAAAAAACTTGGTGAGGACACTTTACATCAGTGTTTGTTTAACAATTCTTCTGCAGGAATATCACCATATTGGCCTTCTCTGGCAATATACGGCATCTTTCCTGACTGATAGCGTGCCCAGCACAGGAGAAAACCCTCTCAGAGGGGGTTGATGAGGCCTGCACACACAAGTACACCTCTGACAGGACAGACAAATTAGGGAGGGTATCCCTCTTACCCCCCCACCAGGCCACAGGGTCTTGTCCAGATGGAATGGCTGGCAGGCCTTTGTAGATCTTTATCTCTTTCTGGACCTGCTCTGTGATGGAGAGGGCACTGCTTGTGGTCTGAGTTGTATGAAGAAGTTCTCGGTCTTCATCCTCAAACAACTGCTCCAAGGCTGACATCTAGTACAAACAAACAAGTTCAGTATGGCACAAAAAACCATTATTCATTGTACATACATAACACTAAATAGATAGTATATGGTTGAACTTACACGTCTGCCTGCTTGGTCCTCCTCCTCACCTGCCTCAGTCTGATGAGGGTCCTCTATTGGAAGCTGTAGACACAAACAGAGTGCCCATAAAACAGCAATACTTAATTACAGAAACTGTAAGACAGGTATACCTTACCAACCAACCTACGTTTCTGATTAAATGAAAAGTTGCGCCGTTTAATACTGATGTAAAACACTTAATATCAACATTTTGTTTATTTAACACACACAGTATAGCCTCGTATAAAGAAGTGTTGGAACTTTGTTAAAACATTTTGCACACATTGTTACACACGCTATTGAATGGCAATGGTGTTTGCTAGCCTACTTGATATGCAAGATTTGCGATTGACATTAAATTACTAGACTTACCCGAAGAGGAATGGCTGCTGTTATCATCATCTGTGATGTCTACCACCACTCTGGCAGGGCAGGGACTGTCTTCAATTTGTCCGGCGGCAAGGCCAACACTAGCTGCTGCTGTTGACGTGCTTGGCTCTGCGTCTCGTAGGTTGTCAAACACGGTGCATTGTTCGGCTTTTAAGTACACTCCATGTCTCGTCAGATGTTTCATTAAATTTGAAGTGTTACCTACCTTGCATGATATTATTTTAAGGCATTTGTTGCATGTCGCAGAGTCTGCATCCTTACTCGTGAAATGCAGCCAAACCTTGGAGCGTTTAGCCTTCTCGCTATCAGTTCAACAAGTGTGCAGAGTTAGCGGCACTGACGTCACGTAAGTTGACGCCGGAACACCAGGGAGCGGTAAAAAAAAGTCAGGCACCGAAATCAGGCAGCAATGCTGGCAGCACTCATATGTCTATTTCTCAAAGACAACCTCTGGATATGACGCTGAGCACGTGCACTCAACTTCTTTGGTCGACCATGGTGAGGCCTGTTCTGAGTGGAACCTGTCCTGTTAAACCGTTGTATGGTCTTGGCCATCGTGCTGCAGCTCATTTTCAGGGTATTGGCCATCTTCTTATAGCTTAGGCCATCTTTATGTAGAACAACAATAGTTTTCTCTAATTGCAAACAAAGGTTTCTGTACCAAATATTAAGTTCTGCTTTTCTGGTGTATCAAATACTTATTTATTGCAATAAAATGCAAATTCATTACTTAAAAATCATACAATGTGATTCCGCCACTCACAGTTGAAGAGACCTATTGTAAAAATTACAGACTTCTACATGCTTGTGGGAAAACCTGCAAAATCGGCAGTGTATCAAATACTTGTTCTCCCCACTGTATATTTATAATAGCTCTGAAAAAAATAGAGACCACTGCACCTTTTTCTTTCCTTTCCAAAAAAGTTGGAAAGGAAGGTTTTGAGTGAGGCCCTTAAAATCAAGAGACGCTTCTGTTCCTCACTCAAAACTTTCCTTTTCAACTTTTTTGTGAAGAGCAGTGGTCTCTTAATTTCTTCCAGAGCTGTCTGTATGTATGTACATATACACACACAGACGGGTGACAAATTACATAAAGGAAAAACCTAAATAAATGAGTGGAGGAACATATGCAGATGCTTCCATATGGGTGTACTGCATCATTCAATTAACATCCTATTACGCTCTGTGACATAAAATAAAAATACTGCACAGGCCCCGCTGACCTCAGTTTTGGATCAAGATGGCAAGAGGGAAGGATCCAAGTGACTTTGAAAGAGGGTTCATTATATGATTTGTTCCAGGATGATTGGGGCAATTGATTGGGGCACAAGAGGTCACTGAATGGTTTTCTGAATATGAATGATTAATCATATGATGTGGCATTCACAGTCACCAAATCTCAACCCAATCAAATGCCCATGGGAGATCTCGAACTACTGTGTTAAACAGCGCTGTCCACCACCATCATCAGAACAGCAACTGAGGGAATATCTTTAACAATCGTAGATTCTCTAGTAGAGTGCAAGATACTCGTAGAATCTATACCGAGGCGCATTGGAGCTGTTCTGGCGGCTCGTGGCCCAACACCTTACTGAGAAAATGTATGTAGGATTTTCCTTTAATTTCTCACCTGTCTGTATAGATACTGTATTTGGGTGGGCAGGGCTTCATCCAGGGGCCATACACTTTCTATTGCATGCAAATAGTTGTGGGCTGCCTACTCACTGCTACATTGCTGCAATACAAAGTCACAATCAAGAGGACCAGAGAGAACAATGTATAAGTGATTGATGTTGGTACATTTTTGACCTATTATACAACTGGATATAAATGATTCAGACAAAACCCAGTTTTCCATTTAAATGCTGCCAATAACAACACATCCAATCTGAATTAACAGAAAATATAAGGATTGGTTGACATTTGGAATGAGAAAGACGATTAGGAAGATAAGCTGTGTATCAGAATTGGGTTTCAAGCCTCATTAGTTAGCCTTCTCTTCTGTGTGTGCAATATTCCATAAAAGGGTTGTTATCAGTTAGGCCATTGAACAAGAGACAGAGTAACAGAACAATTTAAATGGTTTTGATGTTATGGTCTCAAATGGTCTTCAAAGGTAAATAACCCCAAACACAGCATATCCAGTGAACAGTGACCAATTGTGACCTTCAATGACCTCTGGAAATCAAATTCTTACTGCAAGTATATTGAATGTACAGTACCAGTCAAAAGTCTGGACACAACTACTCATTCAAGGGTATTTCTATATTTGTACTATTTACCACCATGTAGAATAATAACAAAGACATTAAACTATCAAATAACACACTAAATGATGTAGTAACTGAGAGAATTTGAACAAAATTGAACAAAAGTGGTCCAAGCAAGGAAAAGCAGTGAGAGGGTCATGGGTGGCCAAGGCTCATTGATGCACGTGGGGAGCGAAGGCAGGCCCGTGTGGTTCCGATCCAACAGACAATCTACTGTAGCTGAAATCACTGAAAAAGTTAATGCTGGTACTGATAAAAAGGTGTCAGAACATACAGTGCACCGCAGTTTGTTGTGCATGGGGCTGCGTAGCCGCAGACCAGTCAGGGGGCCCATGCTGACGCCTGTCCACTGCCGAAAGCGCCTACAATGGGCATGTGAGAATCATAACTGGACCACGGAGCAATGGAAGAAGGAGGCCTGGTCTGATGAATCACGTTTTTGTCTACAATCACGTGGATGGACGGATGCGTGTGTGTCGCTTACCTGGAGAACATGGCACCAGGATGCACTATGGGAAGAAGGCAAGCTGGCGGAGGCAGTGTGATGCTTTGGGCAATGTTCTGCTGGGAAACCTTGGGTCCTGCCATTAATGTGAATGTTAGTTTGACATGCACTACCTACCTGAGCATCGTTGCAGACCATGTGCACCCTTTCATGGCAACGGTATTCCCTGATGACATTGGCCTCTTTCAGCAGGGTAATGTGCCCTGCCACAAAGCTAAAATGGTACAGGACTGGTTTGAGGAACACAACAATGAGTTCAAGGTGTTGACTTGGCCCCCAAATTCCCCAGATCTTAATCCAATCAAGCATCTGTGGGATGTGTAGGACAAACAGGTCCGATCTATGGAGGCCCCAGTTTGCAACTTACAGGACTTAAAGGATCTGCTGCTAACGTCTTGATGCCAGATACCACAGCACACCTTCAGAGGTCTAGTGGAGTCAATGCCTTGACGGGTCAGGGCTGTTTTGGTGGCAAAAGGGGGACCCACACAATATTAGGCAGGTGGTCATAATGTTATGGCTGATCGGTGTATATACAGCTCTGGAAAAAATTAAGAGACCACTCCTAATTTTTTTTAAATCAGCATCTCTATATGTAAGGCAGCCATTCCATTCCAGTGTCTTTTAAATTCCAACACAGGCACACCTCATTTTACTTAATGCGGTACTTATTAGGTGATTACCTGAACCAAATCTAATTTAACGAGGAAAAGTATAAAAATCACTGCTGTGGTCTTCACTATCTTCTTGCAATAGGACCAGCTGGATAGCAAAAACAGTGCAAGTAGTACCTCAAAGGTAATTTGAATAAAATAACTATTCAGCATGACAAAAGAGTTGAAAAGAAAAGCCTTGAGTGAGGAAAAGAAGGGTTCAATGCTGGCTTTACTGGCAGAGGGATACAGTGAGCACGAGGTTGCTTCCATCCTGAAAATTTCAAAGATGGCAGTTCATAAGAACAAGGTCAAACAACAGACACTGGGGACAACAAAGCCACAGACTGGCAGAGGGCGAAAATGACTGTCCACTGACCGAGATGTCCGTCAACTCATTCAAAGGTCACTTAACAACCGTAGGATGACATCAAGTGACCTACAAAAGAATGGCAAACAGCAGCTGGAGTGAAGTGCATGACGAGGACGGTTCGAAACAGGCTCCTACGTGCAGGGCTGAAGTCTTGCAAAGCTAGAAAAAAGCCCTACATCAATGAGAAGGAAAGAAGAGCCAGGCTGAAGTTTGCAAAAGACTATAAGGATTGGACCGTAGAGCAATGGAGTAAGGTCATCTTCTCTGACGAGTCAAATTTTCAGCTTTGCCCAACACCTGCTCGTCTGATAGTTAGACGGAGACCTGGAGAGGCCTACAAGCCACAGTGTCTCGCACCCACTGTGAAATTTGGTGGAGGATCTGTGATGATCTGGGTATGCTTCAGCAAGGCTGGAATCAGGCAGATTTGTCTTTGTGAAGGACACATGAATCAAGCCAATTACAAGGTTATCCTGGAAGAATACCTGCTTCCTTCTGCCCTGACAATGTCCCCCAACTCAGAATTGTTTTTTCCAGCAGGACAATGCTCCATGCCACACAGCCAGGTCAATCAAGGTGTGGATGGAGGACCACCATATCAAGACCCTGTCATGGCCAGCCCAATCTCCAGACCTCAACCCCATTGAAAACCTCTGGAATTTGATCAAGAGGAAGATGGAAGGTCACAAGCCATCAAACAAAGCTGAGCTACTTGAATTTTTGTGCCAGGAGTGGCATAAAGTCACCCAACACATGAAATATTTTTTCCGCCAAATATTGATTTCTGAACTCTTCCTAAGTTAACACATTAGTATTTGGTTGTTGAAAAATGAATATGAATTTGTTTTCTTTGCATTATTTGAGGTCTGAAAACAATGCATCTTTTTCTACAAATAAATACTGAGGAGGGCTGAGGAGGACATGCATGTCCAAAATCCCTGAAAAATTAATCGGTTTACTTTGCTGTTTTCCTGAGATTCCACTGAAATTATAAATTGTTTACGTGAGGCCTTTCCTGGTTGTCGTCATCCTGTCCAAATTCAACCAAACCCTTATGCACCTGACCAATGGATGGGCTGTTGGGTGAAAGCATCCAATGCAGAATCAACCAATAGGCTGTTGCTAGGCAAAATAGTTCATTTTACCCAATCAAGGGAAGGTATCTGTTATTTATTTGTGCAAATCAAAAGGTTGCGGGGTGGGACATAATGAGTTTCGTTTTCTTTACGTGGTCACTGACAAGAACAGAGGTGGAGGCAGTACCTTAGCTTAGCATGATAACTTAGCATTTGCTATCGTTTTAGCATTGTGTCCTTGTCCAACGCTAACGTGTTGAACAGACAAAGAAAGGTTATGTGTTTTCTACAGTTTTATAAGTATTATTATAGTATAAAATGGCAAAACGTAAAAACACTTTTATTTAATGTAGCCATAGATGACAATATTTTTATTTGGAATTTGGGAGTAATGCTGACAGTAGTTTATAGAATACAAAAAACATTTTACTCAAACACATACAGTGGATATAAAAAGTCTACACACCCCTGTTTAAATGCCAGGTTCTTGTGATGTAAAAGAATGAGACAAAGATAAATCATGTCAAAACTTTATCCACCTTTAATGTTACCTATACATAATTATAAATGTACACATACATACATATATTATATTAGCATGATAATTATGTTTTAATTCCTGCCTAGGCAAGCTAGGTATATGTGCTTCTGATTCAACACGTTTAATGTTTTAATATCCGCTCTGGTATTATTCTTAATTATTTCATATTTTCATCTCCGAATGCCTATATAGTACCATTTGATTATTGAAAATGAGCTAGTTTAATTTATAGTCTTTCAAGCATACAATTCAAGACAGGCCTGATAGGTTCAGTGAAAACTTTATTTCATTTAATTAGGCTGTTGGACTGAACACATTCATTATCCATTCATATTTTGTGTTATTATTTTGCCCATAATCATCCGCTTGTCTACTACTGATATCTTTCTCTCTCCCTCCTTTGCTCTCTTTCTCTCAGTCTCTCTGAAGATGTAGCCGATAGATGACATAGACATATTTTATTTATTTTACTGTCAGACTTGGACAGTCAGCATGTTCTGTCAGCTGTGTTGTTGTAAACTGTGCTGTAAGCTTGAACAGTAAAGACTCTTCCTTGATACAAAAATGACAATGTTTATGATTATAATGTTTGGGTGTTCATTCATTTCTAAAATATACAGTCTGCAGCTTGCCCAGATCTAAAATTCAGGCAATGTGCATACATTCCTTATAAGACAACAGAATTGCAGGTGCTAGTTAGCTAAATAAGAAAGTGTGAATATAACCAGTGCAATCTGCATCATACATGATGTCCTCAGCAAAGCCACTTGCTTTTGGAATATGTTATTCTGTAGTTTAGATTTAGAAATAACTATGAACTGTTATATGGTTATAGCTAGATAAGAGAAAGAAAACAAGCTTACAGTTACAGTAGCTGCACTAGCTTAACATTAGCTTTACTAGTTATTTTTGGTTGATTCTTCAGGCATTTTTAAAGTATGTTTTATAACAAGATGATTCAAAAACAGTGCTACTGACAGAGGTAAAAAACTGTTTAATGTTATAAAAGATTGTCCTAACAAGCTACCAGGTTGCTCTAAAGTGTTTTTTTTTACATGACCTTTTCTGAGAAATGACAGCATCTACAAAATACAAATGCTGATGCAATTTGTGATGGCCCAGAATTGTCTGAACCATGTGAGCGGCCTTCCCCTTTAAATCCTTGATTATATGCCTAGATTCACCTGTTAATAAATGACAAACAGACGACTGGGTGAGATATTATAACCCTTCATGTTCTGAATTTTTTGTTTGTTTGTTTTGGATAAGTACATTATTTACAACATTTCCATTTCACAAGAAATTATACATTAGTCTATGGATTAATTACAAGTCAAATCTTTGCTGTTGATGTTACCATTCAAGCTGGATCACCGTTGATGGCCTGACTACTATTTACCATATGGTATTTCCTTGATTTCATAAATTGACTTTGTTGTTGGTTTGTAGTACGATTTTATGGGCAGATTATATGTGGTGAATCCTGAAGATGGTTATATTGCATGAGCCAGAAAGCCAGTAAAGAACAGTCAATATTTTGTCTTCCACACATCACTATGTGAATGAACAATGCGGCCATAATAATTCTGTAATACGTTGCTCAAAAACAATTAACCTCCTGAGACCCGATGTACAGATGCGTGGACATTTTAGGCTTCCTGCATCAAAGCTCAGGTCTAACACGTAATATTCACAGTATAACACCAAGTTAATTAGGCTTTAAGGATATGCATCTATCCAGTGCGGGAGCACAAGCAATTGTGAATCAGTGTCACCTGTTTTGGTGCAAATGAATGTGACAACAGGTACACTGGAGAGGCAACAGCAAGACAACCCCCAGAAAGTGAATGGTTTTGGAGGTGGTGATTCTCTCTTTATCCTTCCTGACAGATTATTCACAAGTTTTACATTTTGTTAGTGTCCTTGTTACTACTGGTAGCATGAGGCAGAACTTGCAACCAATTCAGGTTACACAGGTAGTCCAGCTTCTCCAGGATGGCACATCCATACGTGCCGTCGCAAGAAGGTGTGCTGTGTCTCACAATACTGTTTGAAAAGCATGGAGGAGATACCAGGAGACAGCCATAACATGAGGATAGCTGAAGAGACCCATAGAAGGGCATCAACCCAGCAGCAGGACCGGTATCTGCTCCTTTGTGCAAGGAGGAACAGGAGGAGCACTGCCAAATCCCTACAAAATGACCTCCAGCAGGCAATTGAGAGCAGGTTTACACTGAGCACAAGTGACAGATATGAAAGAGTCTGGAGACACTGTGGTGAATGTTATGCTGCCTGCAACATCCTCCAACATGACCGGTTTGGCTGTGGGTCAGTGATGGTCTGGGGAGGCATATCCTTTGAGGGTTGCACAGACCTCCATGTGCTAGCCAACGGTACCCTGACTGCTGGATAAAATTCTCAGATCCATCATTAGACCTTACGCTGGTGCAGTGGGCCCTGGGTTCTTCCTGATGCAGGAAAATGCCCGGACTCATGTCAATCAATCAATCAATCAAATGTATTTATAAAGCCCTTTTTATAACAGCAGTTGTCACAAAGTACTTTACAGAGACACCCGGCCTTTCCAGAGCTGTATATACACCCGACCTACTTTACAGAGACACCCCACCCCAAGGAGCAAACAACAGTAGTGTTGAATTTCAGTGGCAAGGAAAAACTAGTGGATGTTGCCAGAGTGTGTAGGCAGTTCCTGGATGACAAAGACATTGATGCCATTAACTGGTTCTCAAGTTCCCTGGACCTAAAGCCAATTGAGAATCTCTGGGACGTTACGTATTGGTGCATCCGACGACGTCAACTAGCACCACATACTGTCCAGGAGCTCACTGATGCCCTCATCCAGGTCTGGAGGGAGATCTCCCAGGACACCCATCCGCCGTCTCATCAGGAGCATGCCCAGACGTTGTTGGGAGTGCATACAGGTACGTGGGAGCCATACACAATTGGTTGGTGATTTTGGTTTCCATTAACTGGTGTTGTCATTTTGTTCTCAACAAATTACACAATGTACAGTAACAAGAAACCAGGCAAGCCTAGTTCAGTGGGCCCGCAATAGAATATGTTGATTTTTGTTGCCCTGCCAAGATTCAAACCCGGGTTGCCCATGTGAAAGGCTGTATCACTACGCCACAGAGCTATACATTTGCAGGGTGTCGATATAGCCTCTTGACATTATTTAATTTTGTCACGCGTCACATCAGGCCAAGTTTGAATATTTAATTAGACACCATTAATCATTGTGTTAAACTGAGTAATGTTTCTTATTAAGTTTACCTCTCCCACAAATTGCATCTATGAAGTGTATGGCTTTTGGCATTGGCCATTATAACAGCTTATTAGCCATTCGTGAATGACATTGATACAAAAACTACTGTATCAATATAGGTCACGATAACAGACTTTTGCGTCAACTGAAAAGATGTGAGAATCGTGTTGTCAGCAAAGTTTTTGAAAAATCTTAAGGTATAATGCGTTTTGACAGTGACTGGAGTCAAACGCGGGACCTGTTTTCTGTAGTCCGCGTCTCTAACCACTAAAACTTTTATATATTTAGACAAGATGTGTGATATGTGTTTCCTTAATTTTTTTGAGCAGTGTATTTTATTTTTGTTCAGAGATCCATTCTTATTAATTGTGCCGTCTTGTGTTCTATCATTTTTTTTTATGATTTAATATGAATACACATACAAAAGGTACTATATAGGTCTTAGGTTATTTAAATGTTTTAGGGTTTATGTTCTTATCCATCTGATTCCTTAGTTGTACCTAAGGTGAACTGTGTTTTGAATGTACATTCCTGTCTGTTAATAACTTGGAGCACCATGCAATCTTTTTTCAGTCCACCCCAAAAAGTACATGTATTCAAGAAAACCCCATATCAGCATTAAGCACCTCTGACCAATCATCTGTTAATTACTACAGAACAAATTTTTCTACAGTTGGAGCGGGAATCCCAACAGAGAACAGGTGGCAGAACAAATTGGTTGCGTAGGAATGTAGGATTTTATCACTGCCTAAAGATAGTGACAGTCAGTTCCAGTTGACTTGTAGTGGATTCTTGTAGTGGATTCAAGTTTCAACAGGAAGCCAATGGGGTGAACGGTGTGCCTTGTTTAAAACCTGTTCCACTTCCTGTGTAAGGTAAGGTCATACTTTGTAGATTTTGTTGAACATGAATATGTGGGAGTCAATGCATTGCTATTTGAGGGGAATGGAAGGGTGTTTTCCATGGATACTGCCAAGAATCTTTGCACTCTGGAATGGGGACACCATGGCGTTGTCAACCTTGTGGGAAAGGTAATGAAGTGGACTGACCTTCCCCTGGAAAAAGAGCAACTCGAACTTGTCAAGGTTGAGCTTGAGGTAGTGGGTCAACATCCAAGCAGTGATGTCGGTCAGGCATGCAGAAATGCATGTTGCTATCTGGCTGCCAGAAGGTGGATTAAGAAAAATAGTTGATGAGAAGAAAGGTCGTAGAAGCAAGCCTTGGCGGAAACCAGTAGTGAGAAGTTTATCAATATTTCACTGACACACACACAGCCAGCATAAAGTGTGTAGGTGTATATCTTAATACTACACACTAAATGCAGACAAACATTATGAACCGTTACCTCTATGTCCATTCTTTTTTGTTTTCCCTCCCTCTGGGTTTAAGCCCAAAATCTGAATACATTTAGCTATTCCTTGAATAATTAATCTCTTGATGAGGGATGTTTTTCACTGTTGAGGAGAAAGTGCATCTCTTTCTCAACTTCACCCTGTCATGCAGTGACTACAAACACACTCCTCTTTGGATAACCATGTCTTTTTATTTTTTTCTGCACGTTTCTATGGCCAGCTGATCTTGTAAATGGTAAGTATCTGCCTCTGCTTTGTTCCTCTGATAGACTAGAGATAATTGGAAGATGTGTATTCTTTGTTTAGGGCCCACTTAGTCAGCTTTCAGATTTTCCTTTGGTTTCCAATGTTCTAATTATACTTAATTTCATTGTTTCTTTCCGGTATTTCTGCTAACTCTTCTCTATCCATCTCTTAAATCATTTCTCTATTTTGACCTCTATGCTTTCTCTCTTCTCTCTCCCCCTTTTCCTCCCTTTATCTCATGCTTTCCATTTCTGTGGATTTAGGAGAAGCTTTATTCCAACTCTTCTTAAAATTAGACTATTCACGCTTGGTGGGATAACCACAAAGTGTGGTCAGAGTTTATATTTATTAAGGCATGTATCAGCAAATTCTAGGTAATATTGGAAAAAGTGCAAGTGCGCAAATGTTAGTCCATGCTTTTTGGGGGTATGGCAATCTGCTGTCCTAACTTTTGTTCTAACAGAGGTGTCATAAAATAACACCTATTGTGTCTGCCAAACGTCCCAAGTTTGCAGAATGAAGAGCTCTGGCATGGACGTAGGGTATGAGCTTTGTCTGAAGGTAGAGGCATTTCCCTAGCTACTCCATAGGTGGCCATGTTGTAGTGTAGATGCAAGACTTAACTGGAAACAAGTGGAGTGTGTGGAGAGGTGGGCTGACATTGGAGAACATGGGAAGGTTGAAGACCAGGCGGGTTGCTTCTGGAAAAGCTACAGGGGGTTAATGCCACAAGGGGGAGCTTAACCCACAGCAAATTGCAGCATTTCAAAAGGAAAATGGCAGGTGCCTGGATTACCACCGGATCCACTTAGTGTTTGAGGGAAGGTCATACTCTACAGATGTTGCTGAGCATGAACCTGCAGGAATTTAGTCACTGTGTTACTGCAAAGAATGACAGGGTTTCATACCAAGGTTCTTTACACTCTGAGAAGTCTTGGAGCATGCAGGCTTTTCCCACAAGGCATGGTGGGGGGTCAACATTCAAGCCTTTAAAGAACTCATTACTTTTTGAAGTGTTTTCTACATTTCTTACAGTCTAGAGGTATGTGTTTACAGGAACCCTCTTTAAAATGTCTAATCCGACTCTACATTTGCAAAGTCACTGTCGCTAGTGGTTATAAAAGTAACAAAACAACACACACACACACACTCCCCATACTTCTCTACTATTTATGATGCCCCATCTGGTTCCAAAATTGTAGCACTGCTTTTTCTGATGAGGGGGGAGAGAACAGGAAAAGGACAGTAGTGATGAGAAAAGTAAGGCTGAGACAAGTGAAAAGGAAGAAGGTAAAGGTGAGGGTAAGCAGAAGAGGGGGAGACATTTTGGGTAGAGAGTTAACAAAAGAAAAGGTGCAGAAAAATGTCTTAAACAGGTTGTGAAGAATAGAATGAGAAGGAAGAGGGGTACTAAAAAAAGGGATGAAGGATGGCAATAAAGCTATGGATAACACAAGGCTTTCACACCAGCCAGCCAGGCATATCCTAATTAAAGTGGTTCTGCAGTGCTCTAAATGTATAATTCTCCACTGGGAAATGACACGTACAGTACAGAAGATGTTTTTACTAATACTTTTCCTGCTTTCCAGCATTGCATTTCCACAGCTCTCCCTCAACCACTCTCTCTAGTTTTTTGTATTGCTCGTATCCGGCTTGAAGGACCATAGAGCATTGTGTGAGATGATTTCTAATAGACAGGAGGTATTTGCTTAGTGTTTGTCCATTCCCTCTAGTTGTCAATTTGTCTGGTCTGACATTGTGTTGAAATAAAGTAAATCAAATAAACTCGGCTGATGCAGAAGTAACAAGGACTGTGGCGATTTACTGCAGTATTCAAACCAATAAACAAGCCTCTTAAAGTTAATCGGTTTGGCAGAATGTGTCTCTGAGTGTTTCCTTCCCTTTTTTCCCTCTCCTGCGCATCTCTCGCATATAATAATGATCAAATTGACAAGTGTGGGAGGGAATGAAAGGAGGTAAGAACAGGATATAGAAACTTCTTTTAGAGGGCTTTGGAAGAGCTCAAATGACAGATCCAATAATTCGACGTTTCCCGGAGGATTAAAAAACAAAACTGCTATGATGCAACTGTACATCCACATTTTACAGGACAACTCGGAACAGAGTTGAGAGAGAAAGAGAGAAATCTAGATAGTGAGAATGAAATAAAAAACAGTGTGACAGAAAGACAGAGGAAAAAGGAAGTCTGTATATCAAGTGTAGCTTTCAGACCATATTTCTCAGCCAGAGATTTCAGGCTCAATTAACTCTTGCTATTGGTCCCAAACGGCACCCTATTTCCTGTGCAGGGCATCACTTTTGAGAAAGGCCTATATGACTGCGGTTTAGGACAGCGTGTTTTCCGTCAGGTATGCTCCCATCTGTGTTTGTAACAGGCACGCCCGCCCCCACACACAACTTTGAGAAAATTGCGAAAATATAATGACTCACACAGTACATATTCACACAAACACACACACAGTCACACATCGTTGATAGTTGTAATGCAATGTGATAGTCAAGCTTAACTGCTGTCCCCTGATCAGTATTAGGTAGGATGTACATCTGTATGTCTACCCCCCTAACATTATAATGGAAGGAAACAGGAATAATTGCCACATGCAGAGCTTATATTTTCTATCAGTTCATTTTGCAAGCTTGTGTCTTTGTTATCAAATGCTGAGACTGGACTGGCGTAGTCAGCCAAAAAGACTTTTCAGCAACATGAGCAACCTATAGAATAAATACAGTGATCCCCTCAACGTAACAATATACAGGTGCTGGTCATGAAATTAGAAAATCATCAAAAAGTTGATTTATTTCAGTAATTCCATTAAAAAAGTGAAACTTGTATATTAAATGCATTCATTAGACACAGACTGATCTATTTCAAATGTTTATTTCATTTAATTGTGATGATTATAACTGACAACTAATGGAAATCCCAAATTCAATATCTCTGAAAATATTAGAATATTACTTAAGACCAATACAAAAAAAAGGATTTTTAGAAATGTTGGCCAACTGAAAAGAATGAACATGAAAAGTATGAGCATGTACAGCACTCAATACTGCAGCAATGCGGTGTGGCATGGAGTCGATCAGTCTGCTCAGGTGTTATGAGAGCCCAGGTTGCTCTGATAGTGGCCTTCAGCTCTTCAGCATTGTTTGGTCTGGCGTATCGCATCTTCCTCTTCACCATACCCCATAGATTTTCTATAGAGTTAAGGTCAGGCGAGTTTGCTGGCCAATTAAGAACAGGGATACCATGGTCCTTAAACAGGTGCCATGTCCTGTTGGAAAATTAAATCTGCATCTCCATAAAGTGGGTCAGCAGCAGGAAGCAAGAAGTGCTCTAAAACTTCCTTGTAGACGGCTGCGTTGACCTTGGACCTCAGAAAACACAATGGACCAACACCAGCAGATGCCATGGCACCCCAAACCATCACTGACTGTGGAAACTTTACACTGGACTTCAAGCAACGTGGATTCTGTGCCTCTCCTCTCTTCCTCCAGACTCTGGGACCTTGATTTCCAAAGGAAATGCAAAATTGACTTTCATCAGAGAACATAACTCAGCAGCAGTACAGTCCTTTTTGTCTTTAGACCAGGCGAGACGCTTCTGACGCTGTGTCTTGTTCAAGAGTGGCTTGACACAAGGTATGCGACACCTGAAACCCATGTCTTGCATACGTCTGTGCGTAGTGGTTCTTGAAGCACTGACTCCAGCTGCAGTGCACTCTTTGTGAATCTCCCCCACATTTTTGAATGGGTTTTGTTTCACAATCCTCTCCAGGGTGCGGTTATCCCTATTGCTTGTACACTTTTTTCTACCACATGATTTACTTCCCTTCACCTCTCTATTAATGTGCTTGGACACAGAGCTCTGTGAACAGCCAGCCTCTTTAGCAATGACCTTTTGTGTCTTGCCCTCCTTGTGCAAGGTGTCAATGGTCGTCTTTTGGACAGCTGTTAAGTCAGCAGTATTCCCCATGATTATTTTGCCTACATAACTAGACCGAGAGACCATTTAAAGGTGTTTTCAGGTGTTTTGGGTTAATTAGCTGATTAGAGTGTGGCACCAGGTGTCTTCAAAATTGAACCTTTTCACAATATTCAAATTTTCTGACATACTGAATTTGGGGTTTTCAGTAGTTGTCAGTTATAATCATCAAAACTAAAATAAATAAACATTTGAAATATATCAGTCTGTGTGGAATGAATGTATAAATTATACATGTTTCACTTTTTGAATGGAATTACTGAAATAATCAACTTTTTGATAAAATTCTAATTTTATGACCAGCACCTGTATTTAGAATGAACCACATGTTCTGTACAGGACTTTATTTTCCTAGTTTCAACAATACATGTTTAGGAGAAGAGGGATTTTAATAACCAATAACTCTTTACGCTATTTAACAAGGGACCAGATTGTATATTCGTAATGACTGGGAGTAAATGGTCTCAGCACAAAAAGCATTGCTATCGTAATGAAATACCAACACAATTGTAATCGATTTCAACAAAGTACTCCCAGAAGTCATGGCATAACTGCTTTACTGTGATTCTACTAAGTTGGGATTGTTTTTTAAACCAAGTTTAGAGCTGTACCATTCCTAGGTTTTTTTTTAACTGTTTTTGTGGTCATTGTCTTGCTGGAAGACCCATGAGGTTTTATATTGTCTAACCCCGGGTTTGAAATTGTTCTCCAAAATTCTGTGATATTCTCCTGATGTCCTGATGCCAGGCACATGTCGAAAGCACCCAATGCCAGAGGCAGCAAAGCAACCCCAAAACATCCCTTATCCTTCTCAGTGTTCTTATCTTTGAAGGCTTCATTTTGTTCTGTAGACACAGAGATGATGAGCTTTTTCCTGACACTGGCTGGTAGTCAAGTTGATTATTGAAAACAAAAACATAGACTGAATTGGTATTGTATCTAAAAGTTATGCTTTGCTTGTTGGATTGTCACCCATGAAAGCTGTAAGATAGTTGGTTGACACTCTCACATTCAAGAGACACAGATAATCATGATCACATAAATAGCTTTGTTTTATGAAAAGTTACATAACAGCAGGCTCTTATGTACTCCCTCTCCATTTAAAGGCATAGTTCCTCCAAAAATCATATTTTGGTGACAGTTCCGTTACCCTGAGATTGTCCTTCAGGTACATAGTCATTTTTTTAAAACAATCCATTATTCACCTCTGTGTTATTAGCATCGTACAAATTAACCCTTTAGTGTCTCTGTTGATTAACCAGACATTGTGTCTCCTCAGGAGTTGAGAAGGATAAGGTGGTGGGACAGCCCGCCCTTTGGGTAAATGTTACACAAGACAGATGGGCAACAACTTAACACACCCCTTCTAACATTTGAAATAAATACGGATTGTTCATGTATGGAGTTAGAGACTCCTTGGATGATTATGTTTGTGTTTGACGCGTCTCTCATATTTGCAAATATTAATAAAACTGTTAGAATGTGCCAAGAGTAATTTGTCTCTGTACTTCCTTATTAATCAGTTCGATGAAATTACCATCACAATTACAATCAATGCAGCAACTTTGCCAACAAGACATGCAATTTTTGCACTTTCACATGTTCACTTAGAAGTGGACAAAAGGCAAATGCAATTCCATCAAGTTACCCAGTTCAACCTGTGGAGACACAAAAGGTCGTAAGTAATAATTCCGATTGCTATGTCATAATACACCAAGTACACATTGCCTCCGGATATTCTGGGCAAGGGTTGGGGATTCACCATCGCCCCCCTTTAGCAGCTGTCCATGCTCTATGCTTCCTGCTCCTATTCAGAGTCAGATATAATATATATGTATTTTCCTTTCTGTCTTAAGTATATAAAGTTTGACTGTCCAAGGGTGAATATCAAAGACAAAATAGACAACTTATTTTCTAGCTAGCGAATATTAACTTTTGTTTACTGTGTATACACTTACTCTTCCTGAACGAATGTGTCATGTTCTTTGAGGTAAACAATACCACTTGTCTTAGTTTTTAGTGTTTTAGAGTAGTTTTCTGCTTGCAATACAGCTTTGCGATAGGAGTATGTAAAGTTTCCATTCATTAAACAACATGACCCAGTCAATATCATTACCCTTACTGATTAGAGAACAGAACAAATCTGAAATGTCTGGATCCTACATGCTTCTAGACCTTTACCTTCATATTAACTCCAAGAATCACACATTGTCATTATACAGAATTATAAGATAGTACAGCAAAACCTTTTATGTTAAAATCATTGGTCAAAGGAAATTAATTTAGGTGACACATATATTTACAATATGGGATATGCATCATTGACACGTGAGTGTGTTACCACCTATCACTGAATACATTATTCAATCCCTCACTGTTACAAAGTCCTCTCATGCCAATTACTCGATTCACTGATAAGTCCTCTCCATGGTTCCAATTAGATGTACTTCCAAAGTCATCACAAATGGTCTGCTCCTCCAAACATCAGACAGTCAGTTATGAACCATTTCTTGGAAGGCCGATGTAATAGAACGTAAAAGTCAGATGTATATTCCAAGGTGTTGTCCTTCTTTCTCAAATGCAGACACATCTCTTCATTCTAGCTGCATTATCAGCCAGGTCAGGAGAATCTGTGTGTTCTCCCTTGTGAATGCCAAGATGACCAGTTTTAGCTAAGGGCTCTATAGCTAAAGGTACTATCGGTACTATAATCAAATTCACCTTTGTTTCACATAAATGATCAAATACCTTATTTCAAATCGAAACATGTCACAGCATCTTGAAGGTCAGCTAGCATTAACTGTTATTTAGCCTAATTTCTCCTCAAGATGAACTCAATGTGAATGTCTCCAAGTCTCTTCTTACAATCCTAGCACATAAAAAACACTTCTGTGATCCTGTCATAAATCATGACCCCCCCTTTTTACGCCCTATCCCAAGAGCTCAACCTGGAGTGGGGGATGATCTACTAACCTAAGGATAACAGACCCTGTTCTTGAAGAATGGTCACCTTATCAATAAGGGACACATTGTTATCTTGAGAAACAACCCAGGCCAGACAATAGTGAAACAACCTTTTTTTTTCTTCTCATCATTCACCTCAAAGAAACCTCTGTTAACCATTAACTTTCCAATGATTGCCTAATAGGACAGAAATTAAATTTGAATACCCAATTTTGATAATGTCTGTTTCTCTTCTAAAGAGTCCAAACAAGTTAAAACCCATCTCAAACAGTTTTTTGTGTCAGTGAGTGGAGTGCTCCAGGGGGTCTGTACCTCTCAGAATGACTTTCTCAATATCAATTAAAACATGGCAAAATTTTGTAAACATGTAAGGAATAACAAAATGTGCTCCCTGCACGTTTTTACCCACTTATTCCATAATGCATGAGATTAAAATAATTACTTCTAATCAAATATTAAACAAACTGAACAGTAACACTCCCATCAAAGTAATTATTTTTGCTAAACCATTTCAAAATGGTAAGATGTATTCCACTCAACCATAGCCACGTTAGATTTTGTATAAAACAAACGTTTCAAAAACCCAATTAGACAACCACTGTGAACGGACACTTTAAGGGATGTTCCAATGCTATAATTATGGAAACAGAAAAACAAAAATTCTTCATGTAACTCTCTAAATACCTATTTAATTCGCTTTGAACTCTAAGTTCAACTCTTTTTCAACATAGATAATAATTTCATACAATCCCCCCCTGCTTTCACAACTCAAAGTGACTCAAAGTGAAAGCAAAACCATTACAGGACAGACATGAAAAAAAAATCGATAGTTGGGAGGAATCTAACATTAATCCAGTAAAACGTTGCAAACTGAATATGCAACCAAAACAAACGTGAAAATGATAAAAACACCCACAAATAAAATAAAAAAAACATCCATAAAGGAAATAAAAAACAACTGTACCACATGGTCGCTCGTGTGAAGTAAGCATATTGAAACAACTCCCAAATTAGCATATAAAAATTAGCATTTCCACAGGCAACGGCCAAACTACGTTGAGACCAAACAAAGGTCTCCACCCTTACTACAAGTAGGTTTCAAAATCATAAAGTTAAACATTAAAACCATTGAAAGGAAAATGTATTTAACTTTCACTTAATGTTTCGTCCCAAAACTAATCATACTAATGTAGGGGAAATTACCACGGGTAAGGACAGGCTGAATACTACAAAAGCGTGACATGGTCTCCAGACTACCTGGAGTAAAAGACGTCATGCCTACAACCTAGCTGATCTCCTACGTTAACTAAAAGCTCAGAGTCATAGCTCTACCCAGCTAACATCGTTGCTGTTCGCAAAAAATAAATTGCTTATCTTATCAACAGCAACAGTAGGGGGAAAAAGTCTCAAAATAAAGGCAAATCAACAGAAAACAGATGCATGAAGTCACTACAATCAAGGAACAATCAGCGAGTGAACCCCATGATACCCCAGGCTAGAAATCTAAATGCAGACACATCAATCAACCCCATGTGTCAGTTTACCAGGCTAGAATTTAAAACGCCAGGAACGAGCATCAGGCGTAGGTCCGAGAACACAAGTATTATCCCAGGTATCATTGTGAATACAAACGAAGTGAAACCACATTAATTAACCAAATCCAATTGAACATTTAAAATAGGACATCTAATCATATGGGTTATTTATTCGAGGAACAAACGGGCCGTAGTAATTTTACCCTCTTTTGCAGGCTATGACTATATTGGCTGCGAATCCAGTCTTTATGGAAAACAGCGTGTTAACTTAATATTAAAGTCAATCGCCACGGTCTGCATTCTGCTCTATACAAGGAGAGAGAAAACACTATTTCAACCCCTCATCACGAAACCACGAGACCATATTTAACCAAATCAGAGAAGCATCATTATACCAATTTCCAATATATCCCTCTAATTAAATTTAGGACATTATTTTCGCATACACTCCAGTGGACACCAAACAATGCAAAACCTTGCGATTTCAAAACTTCCAAGGTAACAACAACCTTGAACAAATACACATATCCCACCAAGGAACACACAATGCAGCCAATCTGAACCCCCGTGCACAGGGATTACCAAAATGGACAAATGCATTTACTAGATGATGACCACAAACAGATAATGACAAATGCCCGTGACTCGGGCCATAATCACATACAGAACAAACACAAACGGCGCGCATAATTTACAGGAGCAATCCCTACTCCTTCCTACAGTCTCTAAAATTGGTGGACATAGAGCTTTGTCAAAATCCGCAAGGTCCCCGGAGCACAGCAGTAGGCATAGATGCGCAACAGATATAGCCCCTAAGCCATCAGTGCCTACCTACGTGGTTGGAAATCAACCCGAGGCCTGCTAGCCCATAGAACTGATATAGGGGCACAATAACCCCTACTGTTGAAACAAACAAGACAACCTACTAGCATTTCGCACGGACATTTGCACAGAAACCAACAGTAACCTTAACCCTAACCCTGAACGAAAAGGGCTACAACACAGATCAATACACCCCACACAACTGTCCCAAAGCTTCCATCAGTCAACACTGTCTACACACTGTAGCCTATGCCTTCCAAACAACTTCACATCACGCCTCCTGCAACTTCCATACGTTACCACGTCCATCTACCTCCAATCAGCTCGGCAGGCCGCGCATCTGTCACCGAATGAAAATGCCAGCCACCGGAAAACACTCAAAGAAACATTTGTTCACTTGTCCATGCACCATAAACATCAGACATAATCTTTGCCGGTCCATCGTAAAGACGAGAGACTGGTAAAGACATACTGCCGCACATACCCATCAAACCAAAGCAAGGCGAAAACGCCGGATCCAGGGCGAACCCAAATGGGGCTACCAAGCCGCCACCTTTGACCCTGGTACCTCGATCAACGTGCCCAGCATGCGTTGATAAGCTCGTAAGCCCTTTCGCGAGATATATCTTACACTAGTGTTTAACACAGTGGTCCAACCACCATACTGTTAACAGTTTTTCCTTAAGTGCTGACTGTAACGTACTTCCTAGGATGAAATGTAAGCCCGGGTATACCTGTACTGATCAGGCACGAGTCACAGCTCCAGTCAGGCACTCTTTCTCAGCCCGTCAAAGGATAAGCCTCTTCCCCGGGGGATACTAAAGTTCCAGACCTATCTCTAGCCGTGCACGGTTAACCTGTTTGGAAAAGGACTCAAACCGAGCAGGATTAGGATCCCGGACGAGCCCCAAAATTGTGATGATAATTTAATCGAACTCATTAATAAGGAAGTACAGAGACGAAATTCTCTTGGCACAATATAACAATTTTATTAATATTTGCAAATATGAGAGGCGCGTCAAACGCATACAAACATAATCATCCGAGGAGTCTCTAACACCATACATGAACAATCCGTATTTATTTCAAATGTTAGAAGGGGTGTGTTAAGTTGTTGCCCATCTGTCTTGTGAAACATTTACTTAAAGGGCGGGCTGTCCCCCCACCTTATCCTTCTCAACTCCTGAGGAGACACAATGTCTGGTCACTCAACAGAGACACTAAAGGGTTTACGAGTACCCCTCTAATCCACCTGTGCCGGTCTCCTATTCAAACACCAGACCCCTCTCGGGATCTTTAACTAGTAACTCATTCATACATGTATAGGACCAAGAATACATCAGTTCAGAATTTCCACAACATTCTGCCACAATATGACTCGGGAGGAGGCAGAGGTACTGTCCTAATTGTAGAGCAGGTAGAATATAATTAACTCAATATCCACGAGCAGGCAAATGAGCAGTCAAAGGAATCAAAAGGAAATCCAATCAAAGGAAATCCAGAAGTTCAAAGTTTCTGTATCAAATGCAATGAATAACACAGTGTCATCATGCACAATTAAATTCTTGTGACATGTCACACAACATTTGAATAGTAAGAACTAAGACATATATATAGCAAAAAAATATAGCTATAATATACATACGTGTAAATTACTGAAGCAGCAATATTAAAATGAAGGGCAAAGCAACCTATCTTCGCATTGCGTGTTGAGGTTAAAGTTCATGTTCACCTCGATGACATCACTGCCGAAGAACAGAAGCTGTGTATGCTGGCTATAGGAAATAGTTTGCTAGTGCCAGTTTGAATTCAGCCAATTCCACCGGCAGTTTAATCAGTGTACAGTTTTTCAAAATCCATGCCACGACAGATTACTGGATGTAGTGGAGTAGTTTTCCGCTTGCAATGCAGCTTTACGATAGCGGTACACACCGTTTCCATTCATGAATTTGGACGATACTTATAATGCTAATTATAGACTGGGACAGAGCTAAATAATGGATTGTTAGAAAAAAAATTCTGTATTTGCCTGAAATACAAACTCAGGGTAAGGGGATTGTCACTGAATTTGCACAAATTAAGGGTCATGGTTAAATGAAATTCTAAATGTTCAACAAGAGTCAGATGTTTCCCAAATCTCACCAACTACCTGTTGAGAAAGATTGGCAAGCTGAAATGTCAATCATGCCTCCATCCAACCCTCCCACTTTGTAGCCATACTGGTGGAGTTTCCTTCTGGCTTAATTAGCAACTTGGCCAACCACCTCACAAGGTCTACAGTGCTGGTACGTTCTCTCTGGCACATTCTCTCAGGCACCTCACCACCTACTTACAACTGCACTCTGTCAAATTTACAGCTGGTCCTTCTTCTCAGGATAACCAGGCTCCCCCAACATCAAAGCTCCACCAACCAGCCTGTGAGACAACAGATCCATAATGGCTCTCTCCATTCTAGTTTACCATTATAAGTCTGGTGGAAACTATGGTCTTGCTGCATTTAGCTTCAATCCTACCTCTGCTTTAATAACAGCAGAGGTCCACCAATCACTGTCCCATATCTTCAAGTTAGCCCACAAATACAAGGCTTAATCGCACTTCTGACACCATTTGTGAGCCAGCCAATGCTCACACATTCATGATCTTAACCCACCCTAAATGTTTCACCCAAAACCTTACCCCGTAATGCATGAACCTAAAAGTAACCCCAGTTCTAACACTATGACCCTTTTGTACGCATTTTCCTAAATCTAACCAATTGTCATTTTCCTTGCATGGGGCTGTCAAAAGAAACGTGGTGGGGATGGGTTTGCCAGGTTTTACTGTCTTTGTTGGGACGTGTGGTCACTACATTAAACATAGGATCAACCCCCCCCCCCTCCCCCCCAAACCCTGCCGCTCCACACATACACAGCATGCTCCTTGATTTCCCCACTCAGTGCCCTTCTCATCCAATTTGGCCCTACTTTCTGGTGTATTATGGTGTCCTGCTGAAAAGCCTGTTGAAATTGCAGCAAGGAACCCAGAGGACCTTATCTGCATCCCAAATGGTTGCCTTTTCTCTACGTAGGGAATCACTTTTAACCAGGGTTCATAGAGCTGTAGACAAACATGGTGTAGGCATTAGAGCTCGATTTGGGACCTAGGCAAAATCTGGCCCAGACCAGTCGCTTCAGACAGAAGTGACCAGGGAGACAAGGCGAAAGAGGGAGAAATAACGAGGGTGAAAAAGACAAGCGGAAGAAAGAGCGAGACAGGGAAAAAGAGATGAGGGCAGAGAAAAAGAGTAAGGGGTAAAGAGATAGAGAAAGGAGGGAGCGAGAGGGACTGGTAATAGAAAAAGGTGAGGGAGACAGACTGAAAGAAAAGGATTGAAGAGGTTGTAAAAAGGAAGTGACATATTAAAAGCATATTACAGACAAACAGTCAGGGTCTGTACTCTAATCACCGTAGGAGAGGATGTGATTCCAATAAAAAAATACTGTTTCACTATATCAGGAGATTGCATACCAACATGATCCATGAACCATGAAGAGTATTTGGACAGTGACAGATTTTTTGTGGCTCCGTATTCCAGCACTTAAGATTTAAAATCATACAAATGTTATGTGGTTGAAGTGCTGATTGTCAGCATTGATATTTCCCCCACATTGGATTAATTAGTTAGACATTATATGTTGTACATAGTTCTCCCATTTTAGGGAGCCAGAAGTATTTGAAAGATTAACATCATGTACAATGAAGTAGTCATATTTAGTACTTGGTTGCTTATTATAATAATTATTTGCATTCAATGACTGTCACCTTGACTATGGGTGTCTTCCTTTATGATGTTCCAGGCCTGTACTGCAATCTTCAGTTCTTGCTTGTTTTAGGGGACAATCTTGTCTTCAACATATGTATTCACATTTTTTAACTCCTTTTTGGGGTTATTATCGCATTGAATTACATAGGGCTTTCCAATGACATTAGAGGCATTTGGTTATATCTGAGATGCAATTTATTCTGGGTATTATTTTTGTCAAGCGCTTCACTCTCTAAAAGATCACATTTCTATCAGGCTGTTAAAATGCATCTTTGGAAATACAAAATTGTTTTGTATTTTTTTTTAGGTAAAGATGAAACACAAAAGTATAAAAGTATGATATAATACCCACATCTGCATACACTGACATTACACCAATCAAAGCTATGCTTTAGGCATACACATTCTACAAATCACCAGCTAAGTACCCTTTTAATCCAATTTCCTATTAACTGTGTTGGTGGTGCTTATAAAATTGACAATAACTTCAAAAGTAGCAGAAAGCCCACTCTGGAATTTTGAAGTGTTTCAAGAGTGTGACAACTGCGACCTCTGCTGGTTCACCTCCCCCTGCAGTGGGCGGGCCCCAGCGGTCGACGTCACCGGCCTTCTGACACCACCGTCTCATCATTCATTTCACCTGTGTCCCGTTTAGTGCACCTGTTCCTCATCATCGCTGTTTCCCCCCGGTATATATGTTCCCTCTGCTCCCCCTGTCTTTGTGTGTGATTGTCTCCGACTGTGACAAAGAGCTGTGCGACGCTTCGTACTATATATATTGTATATTTCTCCTGGATACCATTAAATATCCTTCTACCACGCCTTCTCCTGCTCCTCCTTGTTCCCAAACCCCGAAGCCGTGACAGAATCACACACCTAAACTACAACAAGGATATGGAGCCTGAAGGAGCCACAGGCGAGGTCGGTGTTGCGGAGGCAGTCCAAGTACACTCAACAATGCTGGCCAGCCTAGGCGCTGCAATGGACAGCGTACTGAAAGCGGTGCAGCGCCTAGAGCTGAGCCAGCGGAACCCCGCAGCACCGGCCGTCTCTACGCCTTCCCAAGCCACGCCGCCCAGCACGGGAGCGATGGCCATTCCGCTACCCAGGGCCTACGACGGGGCGGCGGACCGCTGCCAGGGTTTCCTGCTGCAACTGGACATCGCGCTCCAGGCAATGTATCCTGCGCCGACCGAAGCCCAGAAGATCTCTTCACTCGTCTCCTGCCTGTCCGGGAAAGCCCTGGAGTGGGCCACCGCCGTTTGGAACTTCGAGCAGCCCACCCAGGGCAGCTACGCTGAGTTCACCCGCCGCTTCCGAGTCGTGTTTGACCATCCGCACGAAGGGAGAGAGGCGGGTGAACGACTGTTCCACCTACGGCAGGAGACGAGATCGGCGCAGGAGTTCGCTCTGGAGTTCCGGACCCTGGCAGCGGGATCGGGGTGGAACGAGCGGGCTCTGATCGACCACTACCGGTGTAGCCTACGCGAGGACGTCCGGAGGGAGCTGGCTTGTCGAGACGTGTCCCTCTCCTTTGACCAACTGGCGGACATCTCCATCCGTCTCGACAACCTGCTAGCTGCCCGAGGACGTCCCGGTAGAGGCCCGCCCGTTCCACCCTGCCAACCCGTCACCGCCGTCCCCGTGGAATTGGGGGCGGCTGCACTGCCGGGCAGACGTCGGGGAGGGCAGGTGCGGAGTGCCTCCAGGGGACAACGAGGCCGTAATACTGCACCACACCGCACCTCCTTCCCTGAGTCAAGAGGCGACAGGCAGGGCACTTCCGCATCACCCCAGGTAGCACATGCACATTCGCCACTAACCTCTTCCCTCTCTATGTGCACTGTCCCTGTTAGGTTCCCCGGATTTCCGCTGCTTGCCCGGTGTAAGGCGCTGGTAGACTCAGGCGCAGCCGGGAATTTCATGGATAGGTCTTTTGCCCTACGGTCGCACATACCCCTCCAGGACCTTGACACCCCCCTGCCCGTGAGAGCTTTAGACAGCCGGCCACTAGGGTCAGGTCTGGTCACGAGTTGCACTGTTCCCCTCCTCCTGATTACCGACAGCCGACACAGCGAAACCATTACATTCCACATCATCGACTCTCCCACGTTCCCGGTCGTTTTAGGTTTCCCCTGGTTGTCCCTACACGACCCCTTCATCTCCTGGTCTAGTCGACGTCTGTCGGGGTGGTCGCGGAAGTGCCAGGGTAGGTGTTTGGGTGTTTCCGTTGGCTCGACCTCGGTGGAAAGTCCAGACAGTGCGCCCGCCGTGCCCATTCCCCCCGAATACAGGGACTTGGCTACGGTTTTCTCCAAAGCCAAGGCTGCTGTGTTGCCACCACACCGGCTGGGGGATTGTGCGATAGACCTCGTTGACGGAGCCGCACTCCCGAAGGGTCACGTGTATCCACTGTCCCGCACCGAAACGGAGACTATGAACGCCTACGTTACGGAAGCGTTGGAACAGGGCTACATCAGGCCCTCCAAGTCACAGGTCTCCTCGAGTTTCTTTTTTGTGAAAAAGAAGGACGGTGGTTTGCGCCCGTGCATCGATTACCGGGCGCTGAACAAGATCACCATTCCGTTCCGCTACCCTCTCCCTTTGATCTCTGCGGAGGTGGAGAGGATGCACGGGGCCCGCTTTTTCACGAAATTAGACCTCAGGAGTGCCTATAACCTGGTGCGTATCCGGGAAGGAGACGAGTGGAAAACCGCTTTTAGTACCACGTCTGGCCATTACGAGTATTTAGTGATGCCGTACGGGTTGATGAATGCTCCTTCAGTCTTCCAGTCCTTCGTCAACGACGTATTCCGGGACTTGTTGTGCGAAGGAGTGGTAGTGTATATTGATGACATCTTGATATTCACTGCCACCCGCGCCAAACATGTCTCGTTAGTACGCAGAGTGCTGGCTCGACTGCTGGAGCATGACCTGTACGTGAAAGCCGAGAAGTGTCTGTTTTTCCAGTCGTCTGTGTCCTTCCTGGGTTATCGCTTTTCCAGCACAGGTGTGGCTATGGAGGAGCCTCACATTGACGCCGTGCGTAATTGGCCGACCCCAACCACGGTTAAGGACGTGCAACGTTTCTTAGGCTTCTCTAATTACTATAGGAGGTTTATCCGGGGTTTTAGCCAGGTAGCGGCTCCGATCACCTCCCTTCTGAAGGGGGGGGCGACCCGGTTGCGGTGGACCGTGGACGCGGAGCGGGCGTTTGTGGAACTGAAACACCGTTTCACCACCGCTCCGGTCCTGGCCCATCCCGACCCGTCGCTCCAGTTCATCGTGGAGGTGGACGCGTCCGATTGTGGGCTCGGTGCCATCCTCTCCCAACGGACGGGGTGTCGTAACACGCTCCGTCCCTGTGCCTTCTTCTCCCAGAAGCTCAGTGCGGCGGAGCGGAACTACGACATTGGTGATCGTGAGCTGCTGGCCGTGGTTCGAGCTCTGTCGGCGTGGAGGCACTGGTTAGAGGGGGCTAAACACCCTTTCCTCGTCTGGACTGACCACCGGAACCTGGAGTACATGCGGGCAGCGAGGAGGCTGACCCCTCGCCAGGCAAGGTGGGCTATGTTCTTCACCCGGTTTGTGTTTACTCTCACCTACAGGCCGGGGAGTAAGAACGTCGGGGCTGACGCGCTGTCCCGCCAGCATGACACGGAGGAGAGGCCAGTGGATGATGCTCCCGTGCTCCCGGAGTCATGCATCGTGGCACCGGTGGTATGGGAACTGGACGCGGACATCGCCGGAGCGCAGCGCGACGAGCCCTCTCCGCCCACATGCCCTGAGGGCCGTACGTATGTGCCGGCGTCTGTCCGCGACCGCCTCATCTACTGGGCGCATACATCTCCCTCCTCCGGTCATCCTGGCATCGGGCCAACAGTGCGTGCCCTGGCCGGTAAGTACTGGTGGCCCACTTTAGCCAAGGACGTGAGGGTATACGTCTCTTCCTGCTCGGTGTGTGCCCAGAGTAAGGCACCCCGGCACCTACCTGTGGGCAAGTTGCACCCCTTGCCCATTCCACAACGACCATGGTCCCACATTTCTGTTGATTTCTTGACAGATCTCCCCCCTTCCCAGGGCCATACCACCATCCTGGTCGTTGTGGATCGGTTCTCGAAGTCCTGCCGCCTCTTGCCTCTGCCCGGCCTTCCTACTGCCCTGCAGACCGCGGAGGCCCTGTTCACACACGTCTTCCGGCACTATGGGGTGCCCGAGGACATTGTGTCTGACCGGGGTCCCCAATTCACGTCGAGGGTGTGGAAGGCATTTATGCAGCACCTGGGGATCTCGGTCAGCCTGACCTCGGGCTACCATCCCCAGTCCAACGGGCAGGTGGAACGGGTCAATCAAGAAGTGGGTAGGTTCCTCCGGTCCTACTGCCAGGACCGGCCGGGGGAGTGGGCAGAGTTTCTGCCGTGGGCAGAATACGCACTGAATTCTCTGCACCACTCCTCCACGGGCGTGACGCCTTTCCAGTGCGTCCTGGGCTACCAGCCGGTCCTGGCGCCGTGGACGCCGAGCCAGACCGGTACCCCTGCGGTGGACGACTGGTTCCGGCGGGCAGCGGGCACATGGGAGGCAGTACAATCCCGCCTCCGGCTCGCTGTCCGCCGTCAAAAGGCCAATGCAGACCGCCACCGCGGGGAGGCCCCGGTGTATCGGCCGGGCGACCGGGTCTGGCTCTCGTCCAGGGACCTGCCCCTCCGCCTGCCCTGCCGGAAGCTGGCCCCGCGGTTTGTGGGGCCTTTTAAAGTCCTGAGGAGAGTCAACGAGGTAACATATCGGTTACGCCTTCCCCCCGACTACCGTATTAACCCCTCGTTTCATGTGTCTCTCCTCAGGCCGGTGGTGGATGGTCCCCTCCAGGGGTGTGAGGTGCGGGAGGTGCCCCCTCCCCCTCTGGACATCGAGGGGGCCCCGGCGTACTCTGTCCGCTCCATCATTGACTCGAGGCGCCGGGCGGGGGGCCTCCAGTACCTCGTGGAGTGGGAGGGGTACGGCCCGGAGGAGCGGAGCTGGGTTCCGGTGAAGGACGTCCTGGCTCCCGTCCTTGTCCGCGACTTCCATCGGCGTCGGCCGGACCGCCCTGCTCCGCGCCCCCCGGGTCGGCCCCGAGGCCGGCGTCGTCGCGCGGCTGGGGCCGCGCGTCAGGGGGGGGGTACTGTGACAACTGCGACCTCTGCTGGTTCACCTCCCCCTGCAGTGGGCGGGCCCCAGCGGTCGACGTCACCGGCCTTCTGACACCACCGTCTCATCATTCATTTCACCTGTGTCCCGTTTAGTGCACCTGTTCCTCATCATCGCTGTTTCCCCCCGGTATATATGTTCCCTCTGCTCCCCCTGTCTTTGTGTGTGATTGTCTCCGACTGTGACAAAGAGCTGTGCGACGCTTCGTACTATATATATTGTATATTTCTCCTGGATACCATTAAATATCCTTCTACCACGCCTTCTCCTGCTCCTCCTTGTTCCCAAACCCCGAAGCCGTGACAAAGAGTCTATTGTTCTAAACAATGTGTCTAAAAATAAGCGAAATCAACAAGATTAATTGTAGCATGTTAATAGCTTGAAAGTTTAATAAATTAATGTGAACATTTTTATTTGTTTTGCATTTTAGAGCACACTATAGAAAGTAAAAGGACACCAAGGTGATGTCTAAATCATGTGTGGTTCAGTGGTCATAGGGTCTCACAAAAGCATGTTTAAAAAGTAACCACTTTAATCATGTTCTTCTCCAGAATGGCTTCTTATACACCCAATCTAAAAAGCCTTTCAAACATCCTTTCTCCCAGCGAAGTGTGTAAGAACTGCCAGAACAGCTAACATACTGTATCAACAATATTTTCCATCTGAGCTGGCATGGAATTATCCTTTCTTTAACTCCTCGTGTTTTTGTCTTCACTTTATCTCTTTCTTCACTTTCTCATTGTCCCACTCTCATTCCAGTGTTTTTTCCTCAGCATGACAGAGATGTATGAGGTTTAAGTCTATAGCTTTACTTGTGGAATCAAAGAGGGGATGGCGGAATGATTGTTTTCGGTTCCTTGACATAATTTGCACATTGCACAAACACCCAACACTGACACAAATGACCCATCTTACATTTCTCAATTGCTTGACCACATTTGTCCATGCTGAACTCCCATCTTAAAACAAATTAACATGTATCTAAAGAAACCTAATTGGCCAAAATAAATGAAAGGTTGCTGGTTCCCACTGTGAGCCAAAAATCTGTAAAAACTCTGTTGTTCTGTCACTGAGACAGTTCACCCTAATATTCCAATGTTTTTGCCTTATGTTTTTAAAAAAACATGTTTTTACAGTCGTTAAAACACTCAAACTGGTTCTATTCAAGAATAGTGTTTATAGTTTTCAGGAAATCTGTGTTAGCAGTTGTGTAAACTCTAATAAGAATATTCTTTAGCACACTTACCTGGTAAAGAATGATATGTTGGTCTAATAAATAATAACTACAACCATCAATGTTAATAATTTTGGATGAGTGAACGTGAACTGGCATAAACGAAAACAGTAGTTAACATGAACGAATAATGCACAAATAAATAACCAAGTGGTTAATAATGACAACCCTTACTTTAATTACATAATTAATTACTTACAAATGTATTAACTAAGTGTTTACTGTCATTTCTTCATGTCGACAGCTGGAACACGCGGTATGTAGCCTACTGTGATACAGTTAATGTTGATGCAGGACATGCATTCGTGTAGCTAGTTGTTTGCTTGAACAGGAGGCTAAATAATACTAACTATTCATAAGATAGTTTGTTCATATGATTACAGTGGGGTAACCATAAATAATAAGGTAAGCTAGATAATGATAGTTTAACATCATTCATTTATATTAACAAGGTCGGGTATAGCAGTGGCTACTTCAGGGGCGCCTCAAAGAATTTTGGGACCTATGAAGAGATTGCAATTTGGGCCCCCCCCAATCCCCGGAAAGTCACAGCTCCGGGTAGTCACTAATGAACAGTTCACACCACATTTAAACAAGTAATATTAATCTGTGATATGTGCTTAAGTCTGCAGTCTGAAATGTTCCTTGCTCTTTTCCCTTTCATCATCCTCTATCCTGCTCACTATCTGCTAAAAGGACAGATCCCTCTACAAGCATGAAGCCTAAAGTATTGTGAATCCTATATTGATATTAGCCACTTAACCTGCTTATAGCCAAATGTACAATACAACAGGCTACTTGATGTTTGTGTTGCTAAGCTCCTTTCAGTTGAAACTGCTACAAATGTTTGCTTGGAATAACTGAGTTGCCACTATATGAGCCCACCTTGTCTCACATCCTCAGTAATACCGTCAGGAAATTATGATGTTTTGAAAAAGCACTTTGTGACAACTGCTGATGTAAAAAGGGATTTATAAATACATCTGATTGATTGATTGTTGAGTGACCTGCCCCTGCTCCACTCTGTGGCTGTTTCTGAGACCAAGGGCCATGTGTTTCACGGCCCTTTTCTTGATAATTTTGAGATATATATATATATATGTCATATGACCTGGGGTGGACCTTAAGGATTTTTGGCACTAGCAAGCCAGGCCAGTATACCAACATTTCCACTAGCATGGCTGAAATAAAAAACAAAAGTTTTCCATATTTTATAAATCATGTTAAGTTAGTCTGTGCAAAATATTATATATTTTTAAAACTGAAAGTAAGCCAAGAATATTCATCCAAGTGTAAATAGGCAATTTATAATGCAAACATTTTTTTGTAATATTATTTTAATAGTACATACAAAAAACCCTACAGTGAACTACAGTGAACAAAACATTGGATTGCTGACTTCACATATATGAAGGATTAAGTGCCTACATTAGCCATCACAAAATAAGACATAGGCTACATTATTTATTTGTAAATCAACCATGCATTAATCCAGTCTAATCAGACATATTCAAACTGCAAACTGTATATCCTATGACATTGTAACTATGATGCTGATTCATTTAGGATACTGATTAATTCATGTTATACAATGCAAATCTGCACTAAGCTAGATTCCTGGCTGACTGTCTTCAATCTAAACAATTTCAAAGAAATGTATTAGCAGTTGCTTTCCCTCAGTTTGCTTTCTTGCTCTTTCCTTTCTTTCCTTTTTTGGTAACAACCATGATTTCCCTTTTTTGGAGAAAGACATGACCCTATCTTACTGGCAGTCACTCAGTTCAATAAGCTGGGTTTAGACACGAATCCTAGTGCAGGTGTTGACTAAACCAATTTGTGCTTTTAGTAAGGGGTGAGAGTGGCCTCAGAGAGCCTCCATTATTATTTTAGGATAGAAAGTTCAGTCACCACTGATTTATTCAGCCAGTTGAATTTTTGTTATGACACTAATTACTTAGAAAAAAAAAAAAATATATATTTTTTTTTTCATCGCATGCTTTTTGTGGGCCCTCCCCCCATTTGGGCCCTGGGTAGCCAGTCCCACTTGTCCCCCGAGTTTGAAGCCCCTGGCTACTTGCATCAAGAAAGTGTGACGCACGCAAAATGTATTGTTGCAGTTGGGGTTATGCATTGTTTCTTTGTAATGGGGACTGAAAATGTGAGTTCTATCATTGGTTGTATAAGGTTGTATAATTGAGATACACTTACTCCTGTTTGCCAGTAAGGGGCAGAGATGTGATCGCATTGCATTGAGACAGTATCCGATCCATCACCTGCATGTTCTCGTAATCGTCAGAACACTTACAGGAAAAGTCAAATTTTCTGTCACATCATTTATCCTGTTTTCCTGGTCAGTAACCCATAGGGAAAATAAATATATATTTTTGCATTTCTAAATGCATGTAGAATGTATGATGAATATATGTAAAAAAGATTTCAGGTCTGAAAATGTATTTCACCTTTTATTCTGAAATGTATTTAAAAATGTTTACATACATTTCACTTTATTTAAGGTACATTTCAGGTATCAAAGTGTATTTCACTTTTATTCCGAAAAATATGTCAAAATGTATGAATATGTTTCAATTTTGTCCATATGTATTTCAAAACAATTAATCTTGCCAGTCCAAAATGACATCTTAGAATTTATGTAAGACTTTTTATATTTTATCACTTCACAGCAGACCTGAAAATTATTATACCATTATTGGAACAAGGAACAAACTGAGACCAAGACCTCTTTTACAGCTAAGCACAGGTGCAATTCCCTTAGAGGCCTCAGGTTTTAGTAGATATTGGGCCTGGCAAGGACTATGGAGTCCCCTAGGTGTAACACAGGGACAGGGTTTTTGCTGAAATCTATATTATATTACAGCCAATAATAGGACCAGATTTACAAACAAATATAGCGCATGTCTTCACACAGTAAATATAAAACAACACTTTCAAAATGTTTCAACTTTCAAAATCATTAGTGACAAATTGATGACATAACCTTTAGGTGTTGAAATACATATATATTTATAGATATACATTTACAAAATACATTTCATCTTACAGTCACCAACATACTCTAACGTACTCTAGCAACTTTCCCCACTAAAAGAGATATCCCTGTTTGGAGCAGTAATTGGCATTCTCAACTTGGAAGCCAAACATCAAGGGTTCGGGACATGGCCTGCCACACGTACATTTAAAAAATGTGTGAAATGTACTGAAAAATATATTTAGTACGTATTTTCTAATACATTTTCAAATGCATCTACAAAATGTTTTGATACATTTTATGTGCTTTAGGTAATATATTTTCAAATGTATTCTAAATGTTTTGGTTACATTTCCTTAAATACATGAATTGGAGAACAAGTATTTGATACACTGCCGATTTTGCATGTTTACTTACAAAGCATGTAGAGGTCTGTAGCTTTTATCATAGGTACACTTCAACTGTGAGAGACAGAATCTAAAACAAAAATCCAGAAAATCACATTGTATGATTTTTTTATAATTCATTTGCATTTTATTGCATGACATAAGTATGCCAACCAGTAGGAATTCCGGCTCTCACATACCTGTTTGTTTTTCTTTAAGAAGCCCTCCTGTTCTCCACTCATTACCTTTATTAACTGCACCTGTTTTAACCCGTTACCTGTATAAAATACACCTTTCCACACACTCAATCAAACAGACTCCAACCTCTCCACAATTGCCAAGACCAGAGAGCTGTGTAAGGACATCAGGGATAAAATTGGAGACCTGCACAAGACTGGGATGGGCTACAGGACAATAGGCAAGCAGCTTGGTGAGAAGGCAACAACTGTTGGCGCAATTATTAGAAAATGGAAGAAGTTCAAGATGACAGTCAATCTCCTTTCGGTCTGGGGCTCCATGCAATATCTCACCTCGTGGGGCATCAATGATCATGAGGAAGGTGAGGGATCAGCCCAGAACTACACGGCAGGACCTGGTCAATGACCTGAAGAAAGCTGGGACCACAGTCTCAAAGAAAACCATTAGTAACACACCACGCCGTCATGGATTAAAATCCTGCAGCGCACGCAAGGTCCCCCTGCTCAAGGCAGCGCATGTCCAGGCCCGTCTGAAGTTTGCCAATGACCATCTGGATGATCCAGAGGAGGAATGGGAGAAGGTCATGTGGTCTGAAGAGACAAAAATAGAGCTTTTTTTGTCTAAACTCCACTCGCCGTGTTTGGAGGAAGAAGGGTGAGTACAACCCCAAGAACACCATTCCAACCGTGAAGCAAGGAGGTGGCAACATCATTCTTTGGGGATGCTTTTCTGCAAAGGGGACAGGACGACTGCACCGTATTGAGGGGAGGATGGATGGGGTCATGTATCGCGAGATCTTGGCCAACAACCTCCTTCCCTCAGTAAGAGCATTGAAGATGGGTCATGGCTTGGTCTTCCAGCATGACAACGACCCGAAACACACAGCCCGGGCAATGAAGGAGTGGCTTCGTAAGAAGGATCTCAAGGTCCTGGAGTGGCCTTGCCAGTCTCCAGACCTGAACCCAATAGAAAATCTTTGGAGGGAGCTGAAAGTCCGTATTGCCCAGCGACAGCCCCGAAACCTGAAGGATCTGGAGAAGGTCTGTATGGAGGAATGGGCCAAAATCCCTTCTGCAGTGTGTGCAAACCTGGTCAAGAACTACAGGAAACGTATGATCTCTGTAATTGCAAACAAAGGTTTCTTTACCAAATATTAACTTCAGCTTTTTCTGATGTATCAAATACTTATGTCATGCAATAAAATGTTAATGAATTACTTAAAAATCATACAATGTGATTTTCTGCATTTGTGTCCAGAAAAGTTACAGACTTCTACATGCTTTGTAAGTGGGAAAACCTGCAAAATCAGCAGTGTATCAAATAATTGTTCTCCCCACTGTATCAGTGCACAGTTCAAAATCCAGCATCCGTGTTGGTATTGGGGTGCATTAGTGCACATGGCATGGGTGATTTGCACATCTGTGAAGGCACCATTAAGGCTGAACAATATATACAAGTTTTGAGCAACATATGCATATGTCTTTTTCAGGGAAACCACATTCTGCACGTATTACAACAGCATGGTTCTGTAGTAAAAGAGTCAGTGTGCTAAACTGGCCTGCCTGGCATCCAGATCCGTCACCCATTGAAAACATTTGGCACATTATGAAATGAAAAATACAACAAAGGAGACCCCAAACTGTTGAGCAGCTGAAATCCTATACCAAGCAAGAATGGAAAACCATTTCATTTTCAAAACTACAGCAATTGTCTCCTCAGTTTCCAAATGCTTACAGAGTGTTGTCTAAAGAAGAAATGCAACACAGTAATTAACATGCCCCTGCCCCAACTTTTCTGAAACGTGTTGCTGGCATCAAACTCAAATTTCTAAACTCAATTTCTATGGTTCAAAATGTGATATGTTGTCTCTGTACTATTTTCAAATGAAGATATGGATACATTATTATTACCATTTTACGTAGCATCACAAATTTTTTGGAAACGGGGTTGTAATTTAGTTAGACATTATTTACTTAAATTAATTTTGCCCCTTTTACAGAGGTTTGTGTTTAGCCTTGGCATTGTGCCTGAAAGCAATGAGAAATGACTTGCTGTTTTGAAACAGGAATACTGTGTGCTTATTACAATAGGTCATGATGGAGATCAGCTAGACCCCTGTTTCACTAATCAACAATTGAGACTCAGAAATGTATCTTTTCTTCTAAATATGTTGTATCTTCTGTAAAAATGACTTTGTCTCTTAACTTAATGTGCCTCCGTCCCTTTTTGATTTGTATTTTCTATTGGCATTCAGATGCTGTTTGTCCCATCAGCTGCGTTTGTTTGTGTCCGTCAGATTAATTTGACTGATTCTGTTCTTATGCATCTGCAGCTTGCCCCATTGCACATTTGTGCTAACAATAGTCATTAAAGGGGTGGGAGCATGAGGAACTGGAGACAGCTGTGATGGAAGCATTATGTTTGCGCGTGTGTGTGCAGGTGTGTGTGCAGGTGTGTGTAATAATCGTTTTCTGATGCAAACACGTGCCACACCTTTATAAGCAGTCAGGAGGGGGCCATCAGGAAGAACAAGAGTAAGAGCAAGAGAGTGCATGGAAAGATGGAGTGACACAGGACAGAAAGAGACAGGGTAAACTGGGCGAAGTTGATATAGAACATTTCTCTGTTTCAAATAGTGAGAAAATGGGAGAGACAGAGCAAGAGATGTGACATAAAGAGAAACAGAGTAAGAGAGAAAGACATATACAGATCCCCAGAGAGACGAGCATATATCTGTAAAGGGTATTGATTGAAGTAGTGACCCTTAAAAGTGGGGTTTGTGAATCAGATTGCAGTCATTCACTCACTAAAAGAGAGAATAGAATGTGTGATGAAGGAAATAGTGAAGAAAAGGAGAGGGCCAATGTGTGGGAATGATGAGAAAGAGACTGAGTAGAAAGAAAAAGGAGGGAGAAAGGTATAATGCGGAGAGAGAGACGAAGAAAGAGAAGGGAGGAAGAAAGGGAGAGCAGAGAAAGAGAGAGATGGTCTTGATTGGCAGTAGGTAGTCTATTGATTGGATGAACAAATTGTGAATGTAAAAGCGATTTTCAGAATCTGTTTTCTGGGAAGAGTACCGCTGTGAGAATCGCCATGGTTTCCCCACATAAACTCTGAATAAGCATGCATGCCACACACACACATACACAAAAACAAGTGAGCACACACACGCACACTTGCAGCGCCAGTGAAAAAAGATTTGTCCCCTTTCTGACTGTCTTTTAAAAAAAAAATGTATATACATTGAAGGAATGCGTTCATATCTTCAGCCAAAACCTAATTAAAAAAGGGGAACCAGAGTGAACAAATAACTGAATATTTGTATACTTATTTTTATTCTATTTATTGAAAAAGGTCTACAAGACTTCCAGGTCTTTATAAAGCAAATAATGCCAATAGTAAATAAATAAAATTTCTGGGGAGGGATTCCATGATGCACAAAGACCTAGAATATGTCCCTTCACTGAAGGAACTATAAATTGTCCTATGTATAAGAGAAATATCCGAAATATCTGCTTGTGAGCTGAATCTGTATTTTCATGATTTATTTATTTTACCTTTATTTTACCAGGCAGGTCAATTAACAACAAATTGTTAATTATAATAACGGCCTGGCAGGAGGCAAAAGGCTGCCTGTAGGGAATGGGGCTTGGGATTAAATGAACAGCACAGAACCAATAAATAAATGCATTAACACAGAGCACCTACAGAGAGACACTACTAAACAACAGAAGAGATATACAGACAACACAACATGAAAACTGCATACATGGTTCCAACATAGACCAGGCAGCAGACAATAAAAAAACAATGCAGCTGGGTGCAGATGAGTTTAGACAATATGGCAGAGCTACAGTGAACAGCCGCACATTCAATCAACAGCACCCTGCTGGTGGGTGGTACCATTCAAAATAAAATGATTGCAATGTCCACATCATTGCATAGTAAAATACATCACAATTTCACTGAAACTCCCAAAGACAATCATATTAACATATTCAGACTGAAATGATGACCTGTTGACAAATTGTTATATAGTGATCTCTGACCAACTAAAACAGAAAGTAGATTTCTACTGAATTAACATACAGGAAGGACTTACATTTGAAGGTCTCTGTATGTGTAGAAACTTAAGATTAGTGATTATTCCACATACAGAGCAGTATCTCACCTTTGATTGATCCAGGCCTGCAATTTCAAAGCCACGTTCTGTAAGCCTGTAAACATGGTCAAGACCTCTGATGATCAACATTTACTGATACGTGAGACCGTTCAGGCATAACACGTGGAAATGCAATTTCAAAAACTTGTCGGCAAAGGCCTTCTCCACTAAGCCGTCAAATGAGCAGCCGTCCACCAAAACAACCACCTACCCCTGGCTTTTCCCCCACACAACAACAATATCCGGCTTAGTAGTCTGGAAAACACGTTATCATCAGCACTAGACCAGGCTCCTTTGAAAAAAGGATGTGGACATTCGCACATGCACAGCTTACATTTTCAGTGATGAACTCAAGAAAAACCTCTACGAAAGAGAAGGTACATTGAATACATTTACGCTAAGACTGACTGAATTACTGGGTACCCAGACTCCTTGCTTGGATCAAATGCATCAATCATTTTTTCCTTTCAGTAAGTAGGCAACTGTGGGTTGTGGCTTTAACAATCGGATTGTTTTGTACAACATTCCTCACTTTGATGTTACCTATACGAATGAAATGAATGAAGTCTCTTAGTGAAATACAGAGGACAATAATGCAGTGAAATATTTCAGTCAGGCAAACTCTCAAATAGCCTGGCTCCAGATCTGCTGGTGCTCTGGCCAAATCCATTGCTGTCATTTATCAGGCAAAAATGTTTAGCGTGAAACAGAATGGCACTCAGGCTAAGTGACAGACTGATTGGATGATGAATGTACTCTCTGACTTTTAGAAATGATGTGAATCCCAAAAAGCGGCCTATTCCCAACATAGTGCACTACATTTCACCAGAACCTTATGAATGCGTGTATAAAGAGCATACATTTAATGGCTTTTTAGTGAATAGGCGATTGCATAATGTGTTTTGATACCCTGACAGCTGGCCATATGGCGGACTTCAGTGCAAAGTGAGTGGTTGTATGATGTGTTTTGATGCGACAATGAGAACGGATGGATTTTGCATGGCTTCTGTCAGAACCACCCAGTATGTTCACAAGACTGTGAGTGAGAGTGTTTGAGAATCAATGCAATGCATGTCTTATCACCATGACCCAGCTGGTGATGAAACAGAATACTTCTCCAAAACTTCCTTTTCACACGCTCTCACACACACTCACTTCCCTAGTATCTGAAAAACACAGCTGCCATATTTCACATACAGCTAGCTGTTTAACATATTTTACGGCTACATCCGTCAAGTAGTCACTGTACGGACCATGAAGCACAACTAAATGCTTTCAAGCTATTGCTCCGGTACGTTTACATGAGCGTGAATACATAATTGTTTCAAATTAAATATATTATTATTGCTGTCTTTAAAAAAAACAAGTACCCCCAACAGGCGTACCTTTAAGTGGGACATTTTGCAGTAGTAGGGTGACCAAACATTCCTGGTTTTGGTGGCAAATCTTCAGTGTCCTGTCCCAGGTTTAGCACTGAGAATGTAAAAATTGTCGACTGAATTGTTTTGACGTGTGGTTGTGTTGTTACTTTCGCGTTATCACCACTAGCCCTTGCCCTCCAGCAGATCTTCCTAATGTTGCAAAGATGGCAGATAACTTAAAAATGAACGACTCACCCGATTGCCATTGTGGATGGCTCTCCAATAGACCGAAATAGTTGATGCATCATAATCCCCATAAAACCTCAATTTTTCCCAAAAGGGAATTTTAGAATCAGTTCAAAATAAGTTGTGTTTCGTGTAGACTTATGCCACCTCGCCATTTTGGTAACTGTTTAAATCTTGTCAGAACAACATATTTGCTTAAATGACTCCTACAAACATGTACATGCTAATTAGCAGCATAGCATACCTAATGTAAGACTACAATTCCCTAAAGTAAACTTCTCTACGTCATTTCTAACCTTAGCTAACGCTGACCAGCACGATCATTCCAACATCCTTGTGCTGTTGTGTTGAAATGAAGTGTTACATATCTTCCCTCCTATTTCTATGCTAGTCATTGCCATTAGCGAGCTAGCAGTGAAGTAACAAATATATTGTTTTGTTTTACTTATAAAATATTACAAATTGTTAGCTTAGTTTGTCGACATTACTGTCTATTTTAGACCATATGTCATTTTTATAGATGAGCATTAAAAGGGCAGAAGACCACTAAGTGTAGATATTAGCAAAGGTGCAGCAATAGTGAAGCTTAGACATTTATCCTGTGTTGGTGAGTGTAGGGGAAGGAGCCTGAGATAGTGCGTGAGGTCGAGAGGTTCCGACTGGAGGTAGTCGGAATCACCTCTACGCACGGCTTGGGCTCTGGAACCACACTCCTTGAGAGAGGATGGACTCTTCACCACTCTGGAGTTGCCCATGGTGAGAGGCGGCGGGCTGGTGTGGGTTTGCTTATAGCTCCCCAGCTCTGCCGCCATGTGTTGGAGTTTACCCCGGTGAACGAGAGGGTCGTTTCCCTGCGCCATCGGGTCGGGGATAGGGCTCTCACTGTTGTTTGTGCCTATGGGCCGAACGGCAGTGCAGAGTACCCGACCTTCTTGGAGTCTCTGGGAGGGGTGCTGGAAAGTGCTCCAACTGGGGACTCTATCGTTCTACTGGGGGACTTCAATGCCCACGTGGGCAACGACAGTGACACCTGGAGGGGTGTGATTGGGAGGAACGGCCCCCCTGATCTGAACCCGAGTGGTGTTCAGTTATTGGACTTCTGTGCTAGTCACAGTTTGTCCATAACGAACACCATGTTCAAGCATAAGGGTGTCCATCAGTGCACATGGCACCAGGACACCCTAGGCCGCAGGTCGATGATCGACTTTGTTGTCGTTTCATCTGACCTGCGGCCGTATGTCTTGGACACTCGGGTGAAGAGAGGGGCGGAGCTGTCAACTGATCACCACCTGGTGGTGAGTTGGATCCGATGGCGGGGGAGGAAGCTGGACAGACTCGGCAGGCCCAAGCGTACTGTAAGGGTCTGCTGGGAACGTCTGGCCGAGTCTCCTGTCAGAGAGATCTTTAACTCCCACCTCCGACAGAGCTTCGACTGGATCCCGAGGGAGGCTGGAGATATTGAGTCCGAGTGGACCATGTTCTCCACCGCCATTGTCGAAGCGGCCGTTCGGAGCTGTGGACGTAAGGTCTCCGGTGCCTGTCGAGGCGGCAATCCCCGAACCCGGTGGTGGACACCGGAAGTAAGGGATGCCGTCAAGCTGAAGAAGGAGTCCTATCAGGCCTGGTTGGCTTGTGGGACTCCTGAGGCAGCTGACGGGTACCGACTGGCCAAGCGGACTGCAGCCCGGGTGGTTGTGGAGGCAAAAACTCGGGCCTGGGAGGAGTTCGGTGAGGCCATGGAGAAGGACTATCGGCT